>NW_021604564.1:6779505-6782493 GCF_004785775.1 Grammomys surdaster | reverse complement strand
ATTGGATATTTTATTTACATTTCATATGTTATCCCCTTACCCCATCCCCCACCCACCCGGGAACCCCCCATCCCCTTACCCCTCCTCCTTCTTCTCCGTGGATGTAACCCCCACCTACCCCCCTCACTCCCACTTCCCCACCCTCAAAATTCCCACCCCTTGGGGCGTCCAGCCTTCATGAGGTCAAGGATCTCATCTTCCACCTGTGCCCAGCAGGGCCCTCCACTCTTACATATTCAGCTGAAGCCCTGGATCCCTCCATAAGTGCTCCCAGGCTGGTGATTTAGACCCTGGGAGCTCTGGTTGGTTGGTATTGTTGCTCTCCTCATGGTGCCACAAACCCTTTCATCTCCTTCAGTCCTCACTCTAACTCCTCCATGGAGAACCTCATGATCAGTTCAATGGCTAGTTGTGAGCATCTGCTCTGAATATGTCAGACTCTTGAAGGCCTCTGAGGAGACATCCATATCAGGCTCTTATCAGCATGCACTTCCTGACTTCCACATCAGCATCTACCTTTGGTGACTGCACATGGGATGGATACTCAGGTGGAGTGGTCTTGAAACGGCCCATCCTTCAGTTTCTGTCCCTCACTTTGTCTCCATATTTGCTCCCTTGAGTATTTTGTTGCTCCTTCTAAGAAGAACTGAATCATCCCCACTTGGTCTTCCTTTTTTATGAGCTTCATGTGGCCTGTGAGTTGCATCTTGGGCATTTCAAGGTTCTGGGCTAATATCCAATAATCAGTGAGTGAATACCATATGTGTTCTTTTGTGATTGGCTTACTTCACTCAGGATGATATTTTCTAGTTCCATCCATTTACCTAGGAACCTCTCGAATTCATTGTTTTTAATAGCTGAGTAATATTCCATTGTGTAAATATACTACATTTTTTGAATCCATTCCTCAGTTGAAGGACATCTGGGTTCTTTCCAGCTCCTGGCTATTATAAATAAGGCTGCTATGAACATAGTTGAGCATATGTCATTGTTATATGTTTGAGCATCTTCTGGGTATATGCCTAGGAGTGGTATAGCTGGATCCTCAGGTAATGCTATGTCCAATTTTCTGAGGAACCGCCAGACTGATTTCCAAAGTGGTTGCACCATCTTGCAGTCCCACCAACAATGGAGGAGTGTTCCCCTTTCTCCACACCCTCCCCAGCATCTACTATCACCTGAGTTCTTAATCTTAGCCATTCTGACTGGTGTGAGATGGAATCTCAGAGTTGTTTTGATTTGCATTTCCCTGATGACTAAGGACACTGAACATTTCTTTAGGTGCTTCTTGGCCATTCGAGTTTCTTCCGTTGAAAATTCTTTGTTAAGCTCTATACCCCATTTTTTAATAGGGTAATTTGGTTGTCTGGAGTCTACTTTCTTGAGTTCTTTGTATATATTGGATATTAGCCCTCTATCAGATGTAGGATTGGTAAAGATCTTTTCCCAATTTGTTGGTTGTCGTTTTGTCCTATTGACAGTGTCCTTTGCCTTACAGAAACTTTGCAATTTTATGAAGTCCCATTTGTCAATTCTTGATCTTAGAGCATATGCCATTGGTGTTCTGTTCAGGAACTTTTCCCCTGTGCCCAAGTATTCGAGGGTCTTCCCCACCTTCTCTTCTATTAGTTTCAGTGTATCTGGTTTTATGTGGAGGTCCTTTATCGACTTAGACTTGAGCTTTGTACAAGGGGATAAGAATGGATCAATTTTCATTCTTCTACATGTTGTCCTCCAGTTGAACCAGCACCATTTGTTGAAAATGCTGTCCTTTTTCCACTGGAAAGTTTTAGCTCCTTTGTCAAAGATCAAGTCACCATAGGAGTGTGGGTTCATTTCTCGGTCTTCAATTCTATTCCATTGATCTTCCTGCCTGTCTCTGTACCAATACCAGGTAGTTTTTATCACTATTGCTCTGTAGTACAGCTTGAAGTCAGGAATGTTGATTCCTCCAGAAGTTCTTTTATTGTTGAGAATAGTTTTCGCTATCCTGGGTTTTTTGTTATTCCATATGAATTTGAGAATTTCCTTTTCTAACTCTGTGAAGAATTTAGTTGGGATTTTAATGGGGATTGCATTGAATCTGTAGATTGCTTTTGGCAAGATGGCCATTTTTATTATATTAATCCTGCCAATCCATGAGCATGGGAGATCTTTCCATCTTCTGAGATCTTCTTCAATTTCTTTCTTCAGAGACTTGAAGTTCTTGTCATACAGGTCTTTCACTTGCTTGGTTAGATTCACACCAAGGTATTTTATATTATTTGCAACTATTGTGAAGGGTGTCATTTCCCTAATTTCTTTTTCAGTCTGTTTATCTTTCATGTAGAGGAAGGCTACTAATTTGTTTGAGTTGATTTTATAACCAGCCACTTTGCTGAAATTGTTTATCAGGTTTAGGAGTTCTCTGGTGGAAGTTTGGGGGTCACTTAAGTATACTATCATATCATCTGCAAATAGTGATATTTTGACTTCTTCCTTTCCTATTTGTATCCCTTTGACTTCTTTTTGTTGTCTAATTGCTCTGGCTAGGACTTCCAGTACTATATTGAATAGGTAGGGGGAGAGTGGGCAGCCTTGTCTAGTCCCTGATCTTAGTGGGATTGCTTCAAGTTTCTCTCCATTTAGCTTGATGTTGGCTACTGGTTTGCTGTAAATTGCTTTTACTATGTTTAGGTAGGGGCCTTGAATTCCTGATCTTTCCAAGACTTTTATCATGAAGGGATGTTGAATTTTATCAAATGCTTTCTCAGCATCTAGTGAGATGATCATGTGGTTTTTTTCCTTTGAGTTTGTTTATATAGTGGATTACATTGATGGATTTCCGAATATTGAACATCCCTGCATTCCTGGGATAAAACCTACTTGATCATGATGGATGATTGTTTTGATGTGTTCTTGGATTCGGTTTGCTAGAATTTTATTGAGTATTTTTGCATCGATGTTCATAAGGGAGATTGGTCTGAAGTTCTCTTTCTTTGTCGGGTC
>NW_021604564.1:6718281-6779105 GCF_004785775.1 Grammomys surdaster | reverse complement strand
GATATTTTGACTTCTTCCTTTCCTATTTGTATCCCTTTGACTTCTTTTTGTTGTCTAATTGCTCTGGCTAGGACTTCCAGTACTATATTGAATAGGTAGGGGGAGAGTGGGCAGCCTTGTCTAGTCCCTGATCTTAGTGGGATTGCTTCAAGTTTCTCTCCATTTAGCTTGATGTTGGCTACTGGTTTGCTGTAAATTGCTTTTACTATGCTTAGGTATGGGCCTTGAATTCCTGATCTTTCCAAGACTTTTATCATGAAGGGATGTTGAATTTTATCAAATGCTTTCTCAGCATCTAGTGAGATGATCATGTGGTTTTTTTCCTTTGAGTTTGTTTATATAGTGGATTACATTGATGGATTTCCGAATATTGAACATCCCTGCATTCCTGGGATAAAACCTACTTGATCATGATGGATGATTGTTTTGATGTGTTCTTGGATTCGGTTTGCTAGAATTTTATTGAGTATTTTTGCATCGATGTTCATAAGGGAGATTGGTCTGAAGTTCTCTTTCTTTGTCGGGTCTTTGTGAGGTTTGGGTATGAGTGTAATTGTAGCTTCATAGAACGAATTGGGTAGTGTTCCGTCTGTTTCTATTTTGTGGAATAGTTTGAAGAGAATTGGTATTAGGTCTTCTTTGAAGGTCTGATAAAATTCAGCACTAAAACCATCTGGTCCTGGGCTTTTTTTAGTGGGGAGACTTTTAATGACTGCTGCTATTTCCCTAGGGGTTATGGGACTATTTAGATGGTTTATCTGCTCCTGGTTTAACTTTGGGACCTGGTATCTGTCTAGGAAATTGTCCATTTCTTCCAGGTTTTCCAGTTTTGCTGAGTATAGGCCTTTGTAATAGGATCTGATGATTTTTTGAATTTCTTCAGTTTCTGTTGTTATGTCTCCCTTTTCAGTTCTGATTTTATTAATTTGGATACTGTCTCTGTGTCCTCTGGTTAATCTGGCTAACGGTTTATCTATCTTATTGATTTTCTCAAAGAACCAACTCCTGGTTTTATTGATATTTTGTATTGTTCTTTCTGTTTCTATTTGGTTGATTTCAGCCCTGAGTTTGATTATTTCCTGCCTTCTACTCCTCCTGGGTGTATTTGCTTCTTTTTGTTCTAGAGCTTTTAGTTGTGCAGTCAACTTGTTAGTGTGTGCTCTTTCCAGTTTCTTTTTGTAGGCACTTAGAGCTATGAGTTTTCCTCTTAGCACTGCCTTCATGGAGTCCCACAAGTTTTGGTATGATGTGTCCTCATTTTCATTGAATTCTCAAAAGTCTTTAATTTCTTTCTTTATTTCTTCCTTGACCAAGTCATCATTGAGTAGAGAGTTGTTCAGTTTCCATGTGCACATGGGTTTTCCATTGGTTTTGTCATTATTAAAGACCAGTCTTAGTCCGTGGTGATCTGATAAGATGCAAGGGATTATTTCAATCTTTTTGTATCTGTAGAGGCCGGCTTTGTGACCAATTATATGGTCTATTTTGGAGAAGGTAACATGAGGTGCTGAGAAAAAGGTATATTCTTTTGTTTTAGGATGAAATATTCTATAGATGTCTGTTAAGTCCATTTGGTTCATAACTTCTGTTAATGTCAAAGTGTCTCAGTTTAGTTTCTGTTTCCATGATCTGTCCATTGCTGAGAGTGGGGTGTTGAAATCCCCCACTATTATTGTGTGAGGGGTAATGTGTGTTTTGAGCTTAAGTAAAGTTTCTTTTATGTATGTAGGTGCCCTTGCATTTGGAGCATAGATGTTCAGAATTGAGAGTTCACCTTGGTAGATTTTTCCTTTGATGAGTATGAAGTGTCCTTCCTTATCTTTTTTGATTAATTTTGGATGAAAGTCGATTTTATTTGATATTAGAATGGCTACTCCAGCTTGTTTCTTGGGACCATTGGCTTGGAAAATTGTTTTCCACCCTTTTATTCTGAGGTAGTGTCTGTCTTTGTCACTGAGGTGTGTTTCCTGTATGCAGCAAAATTCTGGGTCTTGTTTGTGTATCCAGTCTGATAGTCTGCATCTTTTTATTGGGGAATTGAGACCATTGATGTTAAGAGATACTAAGGAAAAATGATTGTGGCTTCCTATTATTTTTGCTATTAGAGGTAGAGTTATGTTTGTATAGTTATCTTCTTTTGGGGTTGTTGGAAGATTACTTCCTTGCTTTTTCTAGGTTGTAGTTTCCCTCCTTGTGTTGGCGTTTTCCATCAATTATCCTTTGAAGTGCTGGGTTTGTGGGAAGATATTGTGCAAATTTGGTTTTGTCATGGAATATCTTGGTTTCTCCATATATAGTGATTGAGAGTTTTGCTGGGTTTAGTAATCTGGGCCGGCAATTGTGTTCTCTTAGGGTCTGTATGATGTCAGTCCAGGCTCTTCTGGCTTTTATAGTCTCTGGTGAGAAGTCTGGTGTAATTCTTATAGGTCTGCCTTTGTATGTTACTTGACCTTTTTCCCTTACTGCTTTTAGTATTTTTTCTTTGTTTTGTGCATCAGATGTTTTGATTATTATGTGACGGGAGGTATTTCTTTTCTGGTCTATTCTATTTGGTGTTCTGTAGGCTTCTTGTATGTTTATGGGCATCTTGTTCTTTAGGTTAGGGAAGTTCTCCTCAATAATTTTGATGAAGATATTTACTGTCCCTTTAAGTTGGGACTCTTCATTCTCATCTATACCTATTATCCTTAGGTTTGGTCTTCTCATTGTGTCCTGGATTTCCTGGATGTTTTGAGTTAGGAGTTTTTTGCATTTTGCATTTTCTTTGACAACTGTGTCAATATTTTCTACCGTATCTTCTACATTTGAGATTCTCTCTTCTATCTCTTGTATTCGGTTGGTGATGCTTGCGTCTATGACTCCTGATCTCTTTCTTAAGTTTTCTATTTCCATGGTTGTCTCCCTTTGAGCTTTCTTTATTGTTTCTATTTCCATTTTCAGATCCTGAATGTTTTTGTTTAATTCCTTCTTTGTGTTTTCTTGCATTTCCTTAAGGGATTTCTGTGATTCCTCTTTAAGGTCTTCTATCTGTTTACTTGTACTCTCCTGTATTTCTTTAAGGGAGTTACTTAATTCCTTCTTATAATCCTCTATTATCATCATGAGAAGTGATTTTAATTCTGAATCCTGCTTTTCAGGTATGATGGGGTGTTCAGGGCTTGCTATATTTGGAGAACTGGGTACTGATGATGCCAAGAAACTTTGGTTTCTGTTGCTTATGTTCTTGCGCTTGCCTTTCGCCATGTGGTTAACTCTAGTGTTGCCTGCCCTTACTGTGTAAGACTGGAGTCTGTATTTCCAGTTATCTTGCTTGTTGCAGAGCTTCTCAGATCCAGATGTCTCCGTAGTCTTATGATCCCAATCTTGGTGTCTGCTGCTCTGAGTGCAGTGGATCCTCTAGGATGACTCAGGAGTCAGTATCTCCACAGGACAGGAGTAGATCAACTCAGTGTCAGCTGCTCTGAGTGCAGTGGCTCCTCAGCTGCTCTGAGTGCAGAGGCTCCTCTAGGATGACTCAGTCAGTATCTCCACAGGACAGCAGCAGACCAACTCTGTGTCTGTCCCAACCCACAGGACCAGGCAGGGGAGGAAGGGAAGTGGAATTCCGGAGGGGCGAGGTTTGGGTAGCTGCTGTGCCCTGAATGGCCCTGGCTCCCAGATGTATCTCTGGGGCTTAGGGAGTGAGATGGAGTTCTTACTGGCTGCTCTGGGTGCAGTGGCTCCTCTAGGATGACTCAGGAGTCAGTATCTCCACAGGACAGGAGCAGACCAACTCTGTGTCTGCCCCAGCCCACAGGAACAGGCAGGGGAGGAAGGGAAGTGGAATTCTGGAGGGGCGGGGTTTGGGTAGCTGCTGTGTTCTGAATGGCCCTGGCTCCCAGATGCATCTTTGGGGCTTAGGGAGTGAGATGGAGTTCTTACCGGCTGCTCTGAGTGCAGTGGCTTCTCTAGGATGACTCAGGAGTCAGTGTCTCCACAGGACAGGAGCAGACCAACTCTGTGTCTGCCCCAGCCCACAGGACCAGGCAGGGGAGGACTAGGTCTGTTTTCTAGCTGTCTAGCTATCATTTAGCTTAGCTGTCAATATAATCAGAAATCTGGGAAGAATAAATTATATGTATATATATTATAAAATTAAGTCTGGGAGAAGTTTTTTTTCTTACATGTACTTTTGAAACCCTTAGGTCTTGGTGGTTGGGGTGAGAGGAGTCCCGGAGTCCCAATCCCAGGGAACAGAATAATTCCATCCTTTGGAATAGGTGGCACGTGGGAACTTAGGCTATTGATTGGCAAGTATACCTATGTAGATGTAGTTTGTTTGGTCCATGAGAGATATGTCTGAGTGGGTTTCCTGGAGCCTATAAGTTTACAAAAGAGATAATGTTGTTAACAGCATGAAAAGTCTTTAGGTGAGCTTTGAGAAAACAAAAACCTTTTGTGGAGCAGAAGAAACAAGAAAGGCTTTTTTTCTTGTTAGAAGACCATATATATATATATATATATATATATATATATATATATATATATCTCATAATGAGAAACATTAAGTTCATATTTAAAAGTCAATTAAAGGAAACGTGAAAATTTGATGAGCTTGTAAATATGAAAGTTGATTATATAGTTTAACATGAGAAACATAGTTTAAGTCTATAGTTAATGGACAACCAAAGGGAACCCATATTTGTAAGTATGATAGATGATATATAGTTTAGTGTGAGAAATACTCTATGTCTAGTGTTAGAAGATAACCAAAGGACTCTTAAAGATTGAACTTCTGATTATAAAAGTTGAATCATATTATTATTTAAGTTAGGCTAATTTGTTGGAATTCTATTGATTAATGTTAGGACAGTGGCTTAACAAGGGAGGATATATGAAGCATTTAGTCACCATATACTTAGTTTAGATTAGGAGGTAGCAGAAGGTTACATATGTTAGAGGTTACATCTGAACTTGTGTATCATTTATTGTGAAGCCTGTTAGTAAGACAAACCTGTCTAACTATGATAAGAGATCTGGCAGTTTCAACTAGTTAACAAACTGACTAATGAGCTAATATGGTGGTGGATTACCTTGGGGTAAGGAGCTAGGTCTGTTTTCTAGCTTTCTAGCTATCATTTAGCTTAGCTGTCAATATAATCAGAAATCTGGGAAGAATAAGTTATAATCTAGTTGTTATACTAATTAAAATAACAGAGGTGGGTCTATAGTTCACTACCTAAACAGTTTTTTTTAATGTCCCTGTGCTCTCCATCGCTGCTTAGGGAGAGGCAGTCTGTCCGTCAGGCACAGAAGGTGAGAGGATTTTTTTTCTGTGCAGGAGGAATGTGGGAAACATAACTTACCTTGTCTTAGGCAATATGAGATATTTAATTCCCTGAGTGTTCACTGTCTACAGCTTAGTCTGAGCCCTGTCAGGGGGGCAAGGAAATGGAGTGATTTTTTTCAGTGATTATCATACCATAATTTGGGTAGTCTTTTTTTCCATTGTGCCCATATCTTCTCTCGGAGACCTTGGGGAGTCACTATTAGGATTTGGGAGTCTCTGTCATAATAAGCTTAAACATATAACTTTATACTTAGCAGATTTTTGAGAAGATTGAGAGCTAGTATCTATTAAGCATATCTGAGTTAGACACTCTGTGTATATTTGTTCTAGATGTATCTAGCAAATAAAGAGGTTATAACTTAACAATAACAAAAACAAAGCTAAACATATGGTTAAAGCAGTTATTGTTCATATCAGGCTGGAACCCAGTGACATCACATTTAGGTGACCCCTACATTGTTCCAAGGCAACCACCATACACTCCCAGAATCCACCTGGCTACCTCACCTTTACCTGGGAAAGGCTACGTTACCACCCTTATAAAACAGGCAGAACTCCCTGACCTTTCTCTTTCTCTACTGTCTTCTCCCATTTCTCTCCCTCCACCTTTGCCCTATCTCCTGTATAATACCCCCACCCCCACCCTGAACCGTTTGTTCTGTTATTGCCTGTTCTACGCTGCCCGCCGAAGTCTAACATTGGTGTATTGTTGGGCTGACCGAATACTTTGGGTACCGCAACCAGCTGTGCAGCTCCTGCCAGTCGCCAGCTGCTGTGACTATGTGGGACGGAACCCCACTGCCTCCGTAGCCACTGCCACCACTACACCACGTGGACTCCATCTGCTGCTGCCTGCCATCATCGACCACATAAATTTCCACTGCTGCTGCAGACCAACTCCAGCCGCTGCTGCAAGGCTCACAGAACTTCCACCATGTGAGCTGTGCCGCTGCAGCCCCCACGTGGTGCTCTGCCATGTGGGCTGAGCAGCAGGACAGGCCTACACAGACCTCATGGTTCCACCTTTCCTGATACCAGATTACATAAGCCTGCAAACACTCACAGGCATATTAATTGGTAAGGAGCTTCCAATTGATGGGAAGGACCCTGGACGCCCAGAAAGAGCCTGGCCAGCCTTCCTGGGCTGAGAGGTTGGTGATTCACTGCCCCAGTCCATATGACTGGCCTCTAGCTGCCTACAACTTAGGACATTGGCCGCATTGGGTGACTCCCCTCCTTGAAAGTAGTTCACAGCCCCCAAAGCTTTTGCAGCAGCTAGAAAGCTTCGTACCAGATTGAACTGCTTTCTGGCATTCTCCAGGAGTTCGCCACAGCTGAGGCCCCCTAGACATTCTTATGATGACCTGACAGCTAGGCTGTTTGCCTGATCTCATTGCCGACTTTTCTTTCGGGGTATGGATACGAATAGCTCGGTAACAGCCCCCTGTCACCCTATGGGCAATACGTTGTCTTCGACTGCACCCGCAGACACCCCACTGGGTTGTCTCCTGAAAAACCTCAAATCTCTAAAATTAATGCCTGATTTGAGGCCTTCCAAATTGATACATCTCTGTAATAAGGTCTGGATTCGGTACTCTCTAGATAATGATTAAAGTGGTCACTTAATGGCACACAAGACCCAATCATTTTAAAGGGTCTTAACACATACTGCCAGCAGTCTGGTAAATGGAAGGAGGTTCCCTACATCCAAGCCTTTATCTACCTTCATTCTAATCCTTCTGTGTGTTCTGCCTGTTCCATACCCCAGGTTCTCTTAGCCATGAAACCTACTCAACCCCCATTAAATGACCCCACACTCTTAGATCCAGCTGATGAACCTCCTCCCCTCCATCGTAGACCTCTTTCTATGCCGCTGAAATCCCAAACTGCTGCCTCGGTTTCTTCTTTTCACCAGGATACCTCTCCAGGCCCCTCCCCTCCTTCTGTGCCAGCTGCAGGCCATACTAATTGCCCTGCATTGGCACCAAACTTTACCCCTCCTACCATGCGTTCTAAGGCCACAGCCAAACCTCCAATTCCTTCTTCTCCAGGGACACCTAAACCAGCATCTGTTCTTCCTCTAAGGGAAGTGGCTGGCATTGACAGTCTGGTCAGAGTACATGTCCCTTTTTCACTGAGTGAACTTTCTCAAATAGAGAGTAGACTGGGTTTCTATGTCTCTAACTCCTCTGCCTTTATCAAAGAGGTCCAGTACATCACTCATTCTTATAGCTTGACTTTCCATGATGTTCACATGATTCTCACTAACAATTTACTTCCTGATGAAAGCAGGCGAGTTTGGGAAGAGGCAAAAATGCATGTAGATCAGATTCATCAAACAGATGGAACATATCCAGTCGGATCTGAGGCAGTTTCTGACCAGGATCCTCGATGGAATTATAATTCCGCAGGTGGTATCTTAGCCAGAGATAGATTTATAACATGTCTTTTGGAAGGCCCAAGGAAGGTGGTGTTAAAGCCAGTTAAATTTTAGAAACTCCAAGAGGTTGTCCAGGCAAACAGGAAAACCCACCTCATTTTTTAGAATGCCTTACACAGGCTTTATTGCAGTATACCAATTTGGACCCTGAAAACCCAGAAGGTAAGTAACTCCTGATGACCTACTTTTTTTCCCAGAGCTACTCTAACATAAAACCTAAACTTAGGTGATTGGAGAGGGGGCCCCTAACTCCACAGGCAGAAGTTTTGGTGCTGGCCTTCAAGGTGTACCATGAGAGAGATGAGAATGCCCAAAACCAGAAATACCACATGCTGGAAAAGGCTATCCGACCAGCCTCAGCCACTACTCCAGACTCCTGATCCTTGAAGGCTCAGGGACTACCTGGCCCCTGCTATAAATGTGGTCAACATGGTTATTGGGTGAAGGCTTGCCCCAACCCCAGCAAGCCAAGGGGACCATGTCCTAGGTGCTATCAGAAGGGACATTGGGCTGTCGATTGCCCTCATGTTGCTCAGAACAGAGGGACATTGCTCCCAGAAAACTCTTCAGCTGACATTCTAGGCTTGGCTATGGAGGACTGACGTCCCGAGCTCTCTCGATCCGACCATGCCTATCACTAGCAGGGAGCCCTGGGTAGATATTATGATATGTGGAAAGACCCATCTCCTTCCTCTTGGACACTAGGGCCACTTACTAGGTCCTGACGAAGTTTTGGGGACACACTTCACCTTCGAATTTTCCTATAGTCCGGGTAGGAGGACAACCTTATTTTCCTCACCAACCACCCCCCATGCACACATAGTTGCATTTTTAGGGATGTACCTCTCACCCATTCCTTTTTGATAGTGCCTACATGCCCTGTCCCCTATTGGGAAGGGATAGTTTAGTTAAGTTGGGAGCCTCTATTTCCTTTGATTCCCCAATTCACCTAAGCCCAAGCTCGTCAGCAGTTCCTATGCTCCTCCTTCTAGCCAGTCAACCTACTAACACATGTTATTTCCCTTACCAGCTTCTCAGGTGGACCCCCAAGTTTGGGACATCCAGAACCCCTCTGTTGCTAAACACCATTCTCCTGTTGTCATCCAGTTACTGGACTCCATAAGGTACATCACCCAAGCTCAATACCCTCTCACTCTCTCCAGAGCCTCAGGGGACTTAAGCCTATCATTTCTGACCTCTTAAGAAAAAAACCTCCTCTGCCCTACCTCTTCCCCCTTTAACACATCTATATTAGCAGTTAAGAAACTTAATGGCAGGGCTGGAGAGATGGCTCAGTGGTTAGGAGCACTTACTGTTCTTCCCAAGGTCCTGAGTTCAATTCCCAGCAACCACATGGTGGCTCACAACCTTCTGTAATGGGATCTGGTGCCCTCTTCTGCTGTGTCTGAAGAAAGCAATGGTATACTCATATACATAAAATAAATAAATAAATCTTAAAAAAAAAAAAGAAACCTAATGGTACCTATCGACTGGTTCAAGACCTCAGGCAATGAATAATTCTGGTTCTTCTCCATCCTGTTGTGGCTAACCCTTCTACACTTCTCTCTACTATCCCCTCAGGGACGTCTCATTTTTCAGTCCTAGTTCTCAAGGATGCATTTTTCTCTATCCCTCTAGACACCCAGTCACAGGACATATTTGCCTTTACCTGGACAGATCCTGACACCCACTTTTTTACTCAACTTACCTGAACTGTTCTACCTCAGGGATTCCCGGACAGCCCACACCTGTTTGGGCAGGCCCTGGCTTCTGACTTACTCTCTTTATCTCTCCCTAGATCTAAGATTGTACTTTATGTAGATGATGTTCTTCTCTGTAGTCCTTCTCTAGAAATTAGCCAACCTGACACAGCTTCTCTTCTAAATTTCCTTTCCAGTCAGGGCTACAGGGTTTCACCATCTAAAGTCCAACTGTCCACTCCTCAGGTCACCTATTTGGAACTAACAATTACCCCAACATACAAGGCTATTACCTTAGATAGAAAGAATCTGATTCAGTCCCTAACTGTTCCTTCTACAAAGGAAGAGATTTTATCATTCCTAGAAATGGCTAGGTTTTTTGCGTTTCTGAGTTCCTTCCTTTTCCCTACTTTCTTGTCTCTTATATGAAGCGGCATTAGGCCCCACCCACGAACCTCTTCTCAAACCCCGTTACTAAGCACTTTCAAAGGCTCCAACAGGCCCCAGACTTACACCTCCCTGACCTGACTTGTCCTTTTTCCCTCTATGTAACTAAAAAGGAGAGATTTGCCCTTGGAGTCTTAGGTCACCAATTGGGACCATCTTTTGCACCCATAGCATACTTGTCAAAAAGACTAGATGTAACCATCCAGGGATGGGCACCTTGTATTTGTACCTGTACCTTAGGAGCTGCTGAACTCCTTATTCGAGAGTCAAAGAAACTAACCCTGGGATTGCCTATAACTGTCCACTCTTCTCACAACCTGTGACAGCTCCTAACTTATAAAGGCTTACAGACTCTATCTCCATCCAGGGTTCTTTCTCTTCAGATAGCTCTAATAGAAGTCTCCACCCTCACCTTTCAATCATGCTCACCTCTTAATATTTCCAATTTTCTTCCTCGACCTAATACTGACTACTCCCTATCTCACTCCTGCACTGAAACTTTAGAGGAACTATTACCTCATCCTTCACACATACAGGAGGGCACATTGACTCAAGTCATCTATATCTGGTATACAGATGGAAGCTCCTTTCTACATAAAGGGGCCAGGAAAGTTGGCTATGTCATAGTGTCAGGCACCAAGGTGGTGGAGGCACAGGCCCTTCCTGCTCATACTACCAACCAACAGGCTGTACTAATAGTCATTACCCATGCCTTCCAGCTGGCACAGGACCTATCCTTCAACATCTACACAGAATCCAAATATGCTTTCCATATCCCCCTGTCCCATGCTGCTATTTGGAAGGAGCGCAGGTTACTTACCACAAAAGGAGGATCAGTATCTAATGCCAACCAAATTATGGGCATGCTAAAGGCCTCCCATCTCCCCACAGTTATTGGGATTGTCCACTGCAGATCCCACCAGACAGATGACTCTATTGTCTCCAAGGGAAACAACCGAGCTGATGAGGCAACTAGAGCTTTGGCCCTTAGGGGTCTAGACTCATCTCACCCTTCCCAGGATATTTTTACACTGCAACCCACATACCTACCTACACCCCTTGACACTCATCAAACTCTGTCCTATCTTCACCAACTCTTTCATCCTAACAGCCAAACGTCATCTTATTTTATTAAGACTCACTGACAGCCTACTCCTGAGGACTTAAGTCTCTTAAAATCTATCATTGCTTCTTACAAAATATGTCAGATGTCAGATCCCAACCCAAGGTATCATAGCACTCCTTTTCCTAACCATCAGGCTAGAGGTTCCCTTCCTGGAACTGACTTGCAACTTGACTTTAGCCACATGCCTGCTGTCAAATGTGCCAAGTACCTCCTGGTCTTGGTGGACACCTTCTCAGGCTGGGAAGAGACTTTTCCCACAACTAACAAAAGGGCTCAGACAGTCTCTGATCTCCTCCTCAGGGAGATCATCCCCTGATTTGGTGTCCCAGCCTCCCTCCAGTCAGACAATGGTCCTGAATTTACTTCCCAAGTTTCTCAAATTCTATCTAAGGCCCTATACATCCTCTGGCATTTTCATATTTCCTACCACCCTCAATCTTCAGGTAAGGTATAAAGAACTAATTGTTCTCTAAAAACCACTCTTGTCAACCTGTCACAGAAACTTCACCTTGATTGGGTAAACTCCTACCTCTGACTCTTTTCAGGCTACGAGCTCTCCCCAAGCGGCCTCTCCTCATCTTATCCTTTGAATTCATGTATGGACTTCCAATTCTAACTCCTTGTCTTTCACATAAATGCTCTCTCCTCCCAGACCATCTACTCACCCCATTACTTTGCCACCTCCGTTCTCTCCTATGGAACATTGCTGACCACCATCTACCTCAACCACACACTGTCTCCTTCCTCTCCACTGCCTGTCAACATTGGAGACCAAGTCCTTCTCTCTCCTCCAGATCATCAGCCCTCAACCCTCTCTCCCAAATGGCAGGGCCCTTTTAAGGTAATTCTTGTGACTCCTAAGCCCATATAAGACTTGAAGGACTCCCTCATTGGGTCCAGTTGTCTCACCTCAAGCCTTTCATTCCTCCACCTAAAATTGACTCTTCTTCATACACATCGACCCTAACAGGACTGTGCTCTATTAACCTCCAGAGGACATCAAAATCATCCACCTTATCCTCAATCCCAGAAAATGAAACTCCACTCCGGCAGCAGAGCTCGACCTCACTGGACTAGACATGAGTTTCTCATTCTCCCCTGTTGCTTGTTTCTATCGAGGTCAGCCCTTACATCTAGAGGTTCGAGGTTCAAGAGACACCCACAGTCTTTCCAAACAGGGTCAGGAAACTGCTCCCTAGCCGGATGCCAAGAACCAATCTAAATTGCCATCATTCCTGTGTCTCTTATCCCATCTAAATATTATATTCTTCTACACTTGCTTTCTCTTTGACCAGATAGAAAACTATTGTAGACACTGGCCAGACGATTATGGGGGCTGCCAATATTGGTCTTGTCAGATACATATGCTAGGATCACAGACCAACCATTTCTTTTACCAACACTGCAAGACAGTCATTTCTCCATACAAGACCTGTGGGATTCCAGCTGTGGTGCTTCAGAACTGACAGGGGCTAGGTGTCCTGACAGCTAAAGAAGATGGTCTTCACCAGTTCCTCCAAGAAGAATGCCATTTTAGGGAATGTAAGACCTCCAGTTCTGAAGATTTTTAAAAAACCCGTATAAAAGCAGATACTCTTCTTTTGTAACACCGTTTTTAGTCATCCTCCTAGTGTTATTATGTCTAACCAATTTATTAATCCGTTCCTGTTACAGGATTACCAGCTGCTGCTCACAGAGGAACCTGATACACACATCTACCAAGTGGACCCTGATGGTGAAAGCCAGCTACTCCCCACAACAGACTATGCCCCTACACAGCAGAAAGTAGTTTAAGAGACACGATGCCCTAACTCCCCTTTTACTGTAGGCTTCCCTTCCTATTTTTTCTTCTCATTATAATAAGAAAAAGTGAGGTATGTTGGTATTAGGCTGGAACCCAGTGACATCACATTTAGGTGACCCCTACATTGTTGCCTAGGCAACCACCATATACTCCCATAATCCACCTGGCTACCTAACCTTTACCTGGGAAAAGACTATGTCACTGCCCATATAAAACAGGCATAACTCCCTAACCTTGCTCTCTTTCTCTGCCATCTTCTTCCATTTCTGTCCCCCTACCTTTGCCCTATCTCCTGAATAACCCCACCCCCCACCCCCGGAACTGTTTGGTCTAGTGTTGTCTGTTCTAAGCTGCACACTGAAGTCTAACAGTTATCTTTAATCTTTTTACTCTTGTTAATATTAAAATTATTATTTATCAAAGCAGAATAGAAATCACATGAAAACTTTGTCTTAATTGGAAGGTATTTTTGGCTGTTCTAAAGTAAGAGGGCAGTGAAGTGGGAACTGCCCAAAACAAAGATGACAGCTAGTCACAAGACTGTCTTTGACCAACATGGGACTAAAGCTACAGCCAGCCATGTGACTGCCCTTAGCTAAGATGGTGCTGAAGTGATAGCTCCCCCAGTAGAGGAAAGTCAAGTGTTATACCTTAGAAGGGAATGGCAGAAGTGTTATTATGTACCAATAGAGACAAACAAGTTTTGTCTGGCAGACAGGTTCCTCCCTCTCACTGCATGCAGCCACTGTGGCTGTGTGCCAAACAGTGAGTCTGAGCTGTGTACAGGGCAGCTCAGCTGCCCCATGCTGTGCTTAGGGATCCCTTCTCCTGCTTGGCAACTCAATGGGGGAACATAGAAATCTTCTTGCCTTTCCTGTTAGGGTTAGAGAAGTTGACCATTTAATGGATTCAAATTCAGCTAAATGGACTTGAATTCAGTGTTCTCCTGCACAGCTAAGTGTATCTTATGAATATATATCAAGTGAAGTTCTGGGTGCCACCTAGACACATATTAAAGGTCCCCAGGGAGCAACACAGTTAGTCATCTGTTATACTAGATAAGTGTTCAGATAACTAAAGCTCTCAGTGAATATGAGAAGTGGGTACATGGAAAGATGAAACATCCCTAACTAGAGAGGGAATTCTCTTCAAGACCCAGACTGTCTTGAAAATAATTGGACGGCCTTTACCTTACAATTGATGTAAAAATCTTTAGGGTGGTCTTGAGGTTAATGAGAAAGTTGTGTCACAAATATGGGGTGACCACACAATGTTCCTGGTCAGGTCTATGAATACCACATTCTGGGCAAGAGTATAGATTTGTTTCTATCTCTGTCTCCCTCTCAGAATTCTGGGCACCTCCTATAAGATATTGTGCTGATGTTTTCACCTCTACAGATAATAATTTACTCTCTAATTATCACATCTGTGTTTCAGAAAAGCTAATTAGAAAGATTTTGATAGCTTTGGAATTTCCTGTCAAAAGTAGTACAGAGCACATAGCCTGGGTATCTGGGGATAATGGATCTAGTCACACACTCATCTCTCCATTTCTAGTCTCAGGGCTCTTCCCAGTGGCTCCCACATACCACCTTTCCCTAACTACCTCAAACACCACTCTCACACAAACTCAGCATCTCCATGCAAATGGCATTGTCTACATGCAAAACCTGTGAGGGAAAGCATGTGCTTTTAGCTAATTCTGGACTTCCATGATACTAGTTCACCCTGACACACATCATTTCACTACCAAATTGCTGCCTTCACTAAACACTTGCATGGCATTATTTTGCTTAGTTCAGGACCCATGCTTCCTGCCTAAGAGCTCTGCATAGGGGCTGACCTGGGCAGGGGTGCTAGTGGGGGTATTTCCAACATAATAAAAGACATTCACTTCAAAGGCCCTGGGTCTGTAACTTGCTATTCTCACAAATGCTGAGAATAGCTTTCTCTATTCCCACTGTTCTCACAGTTAAATTGCAGATTCAGTCAGGAGAGTGTAAGGCAGCAGGGGCAGATTTCCCTCATATTCCTTGAAATCTTAAAACAGAAACTGCTGTCAGTTTCTCTTCACTTACTGTCTTTCCAGGTATCAGCCTAGAACCTGGAGCAGAAGAGCAGAGGAGGTGGAGGGAATAGCATCTGAATAAATGACTGTCAAGATTCTTACATGTGACTTTGAAGAAGAAGAGGTCAGTAAAATGTGGCACTATGTGGAAGTTGTAGTTTCTCAAACAAACTGGTTTTTTTTGTTTGTTTGTTTTTGTTTTGTTTTGTTTTTTGTTTTTGTTTTTAATACCAGTTTGGAGCTTGGGATCTAGCTTAGTTGACAAAAGGCCTGCCTAGCATTGCATAAGGCCCAGGGTTCCATTCCGAGCACTAGAGAAAACAGCCTTGCAGCAAAATTCTGTAATCCAGCCTGGAGGATCCAGAGTTCAAACTGCTCTCGACCTCAGCTATGTATGACCCTTCTCAAATTAAAAAAAAAATTCAGTTCTTATTTGTGTGGTTATTATTTATATTCTAGGATTCGACATCCTTGTTACTAAAGTCAGAAAGAGAGGCAAGAAGAGACTGTAATGTGCTTCCTGCAACAGATTCTCTGGAGATAGCTGCCTGGAATATTGTATTGAGAAAGATTATGAAACTTATTATGGGTTCATGGAAAATTAATTAGCATTCTGTGTCCTTGCTCCATAAATAACTATTTTCTAGAGAGTTCTTTGAAGGGCATTGAGACAGACAATTTATGCCCCTCCCTCTCCACTTCACAGTCCACTTTGGACATTGGGTCAGATCCTTTGTAATACACCTTTCAACATACGAGACACTGCTTGTTTGGATGACAACAAAGAATGGAATGAACAGACTAATATGAGTATGGGTTCAAACAAAAGGGGTTAGGAGGTGAAGGATAAAAAAACAAACTTGCAACCCTTGATGTACTACATCTTGTATATTTCCAACATAATAAAAGACATTCACTTCAAAGACCCTAGAACATCTGTAACTTGCTATTCTCACAAATGCTGAAAAACTTTCAGTTGTACCTGAGTGACAACACATTTTTCAAGCAGGAATTCCAGTTAGAATGAGATACTTTCTGAGAAGCAGGCTGGGTCAGTCTTCCAAGAAGCCAGTAGTCTTTAGCACTGTTCTGGCTTTCAACTGTGGACAATATTTTGATGAAGCCAACTGATAAAACATTTGCTGATCTCTCTCCTGGCAGGAGTACAGAAATATGATAATTGTTATGAATGGTCTCTCAGAGCTGGGCTTATCAAAGATTCAACTCTGAGATCCGCAGAGAATTCTCACACATTACTATTTTTCTTTCACTTCTACAGAATTTATCAATGTCTTGAGTCATTATTTGCCTGATCACAACAGCATGCATTCATGAATATGCATCAGCTTAAATCTTGCAATTTTATGTGTTAATTTGCTCATGTCTTTAGGTGTTTATAGCAATTAAAGAAGACCTTGATAAATATAGAGGAAGTAGAAGAGGCTTTGATACTGTAAGTGCTTGTGTGGTTGGATGGCAGATTCTGAGATAAATTATGTTTTATGTAACTTAATTTGTTGATTGGTTTATCACATTACATATTTCCCCATTTGGTTATAGTTCTTAAGAAATGAGTAGTCTTCTCTTTGTTTCTTTGGTGGGCTTTCTGCTGTTCATTCCAGCTTTTGAAAGAAACTAATTGTTATCTTGTGTAATGTGAGGTTGTATGTCTTGTTGCTTTTCTTTTTACTTTTAACTCTCTCTCTCTGTGTGTGTGTGTGTGTGTATAGGTAGGTAGGTAGGTATGTGTACATGAGTGCAGTTTCTTACAGAAGCCAGAGGAGAGTGTGTTATCACCCTGGAGCTGGAGTTATGAGCACAGGTGAGCCAGCTGACCTGGGTTTTTTTGTTTCTTTGTTTGTTTGGGTGGGTGGGGTTTTTTTTTTTGACACTGAGTCTCAATATGACTGATTCAACAAGGCTGACAAGGGGGACTCAGGAATGCTCTATTACTGTGTCCCCACTGTTGGGATTGGACTGCACTATGCTTAGACTTTTTAAAAATTAATTAATTAGTTAAAAAATCTTGGCACTGAGGCTTGGAGCTCAGGTCCTCATGCATTCCTGACAATCATTTATTGTCTGAGCCTCTGGAAGCATACCTGTCATGAGCCAAGGTGGAGCAAATCCTGTTTTAGTCCTAGCAGGTCAGAGATTCCCAGGTAGGGAGTGACTCTCAAGCTCTCAGTAACCATCCTTGTGTGCTCCCTGTGACTCTGACTGACTGAGAAAGCAGCATCAGAAGTAGTGACAGCCTTACAGAGCACAGTGGTGGGTGATTCCAGCACACCCTGTCCTACAGGCAGGGAGTGGTGAGACTGAGATGGAGAGTAGGGTCCAGAGAAGATGTGTCATCTTGAGAGTTGGCATGTCCCAGGGTGAAAACAAAACCAAACGAACAAACAGAAAATTGGGCACAGAAAGTGGGGGCAGTATAGCCACAGCCACATGTGGAGGAAGAAACAGTCCTGGACACAGATCTGCAGCAGCATGGCCACCTCAATTCTAGTGACAAAGCGTAATTTTAGCACAACATGTGTACTATACTTTCTGGGACATCTTGTGTTAAGTACCTATCTGTCAATCTACCTTCTTACCTATTAACTAATTAATCTGAATTTTCCACTTAACTTAGAAACCTTTATTCTATTTTGAAACTCTCAGTGTATGTTTGTTGTAGGAAGACACTGGTTAGTATATCTGACAATGAAATTAATGGAGGATCCGCTCTGGAGAGACAGACACATACAGTAGCCAGTCAATGATGTGTGTGTGTGTGTGTTTTAGAGGAGGGTAGAAAGGAAAGAGAGAGCGTTTGAGTGTTGGTTAATTATTCTCATAATCTCTCATTACTTTGCTCCTGGGAGAGCTTTGCTGTTTTTATTTTCAAGAAGATAATAGAGCTGCCCTACATCAGAGACAGACTATCTGCTACATCATGCAAATTATTAAAAGTGAATGTGCCCAGAGAGGCTATCCTAATCACAAGGAATATTTGACTCTCTAAAATGCCTGTCTAGATGATTCTGCCCATGAGTAAGTTGGGAGCATTCAGATGATTGTTACCTCCTTTGCATAAAAAACCACACGGCTGACATCACTTTCCACCTTCATTCAGATACTTAGGATAGTAGAGACAACTAACAAAGGTCATGCTCAGGAGAGAATGAATCACCATCTTGGCAGGAAGATTTATACATCTCTCTTTTCTGTCTATTTGCTAGATCTCAGTTCTCAATCACCTTAGTGGTCTACGCTCATCACTCAAGCCTCTGCCCAAATGCCTTTGACAGAGCCTAATGTATAGTAGAGCTGAATAAGATCTTTAAAATGTGTGGATGGATACGTGAATTATTTCTCAGTAATATACACCACCATGCCTAATAATTATTATATATTTTTCTTAAATAATTTAATCTCTATAATAGATATTATGCTAAAGCAACAGATGGCTATCTTGTTAGAATAGATGAATGCTGATCAATATTTAGTGTGAACTAGTTGCTCTCATGAACACACATTTATATATATGACATATATAACAAATACGTTATATTGAATGCATATGCCTGTATGAGCACTCACAAGTTCACATGTGCATTCAAGAACTGAGCAATACAATATATGCATTATGTTATACACACACACACACACACACACACACATGTGTCATTATACTGACCTCATGAGGAAGTGTTTGTTTGCTACCTGATTACTTAAATAAGCTGAGACAACTCTCATGTGCTATGAAACCAGGTTGAGACATGAGCTAGATCTGTCTGGACTGCTGTAAACTCTCCCCAGTGGGCATCCAGTGGTCCCTGGATGAGTGTGCAGTGCTCTTTTATGGATTTCTTCTTGTTTGGCCATTTTAAATGCAGAACAGCCACAGTACTCTACATGATTGATCCCTGCAGGAATCGTCTCTCATGAGAACAAGAGGCAGAGGGTCAGCTTTCTAACTAAATCTTCTAGACCCTTAGAAAGCCAGCGTGCCCCTCTCTCTCACGGCAAGGTCACATCATGTTACATGTAAATGCATACTGGTGTAATAGTTGAAATGTCTAGGTCTTATAATTCCTACCTTGCCCTAGCCAGTGATTAGAGAATTCATAATCAACAGGCAACTAATAATATTGTATGTCAGAGGCCACAGTATTGAAACAGTAAACTATGTTTAGAAAGATTCTCCAGGAAACTTAACAACCTTGTGCTTGAGGCCTGGTACTTAGAGAGTCCTTTAAGAATGTGATCCTTTTCAGTTGGGAGGTGGCTCAGTTGGTTGAGGGCTTGTTTAGAAAGCACAAAGCTTTGATCTTTGCCATTACATAAATGGGGCATGCTGGCATACACCTACACAAACAGCACTCAGGAGCCGGAGGCATAATAATCAGAAATCCAAGTTTATTTTTATCCATACAGTGAATTCTAGGCAACCCTGAGCTACATAAAACCCCAAACATAAAGAAAATAAATGAACAATGTGGTCCTATGTTCTTTGTTAAACTATACAAAATCAGATATTTTTACATGAATTTTCTTAAAGAACTCCCTGACCCACTTTGAAGCTGCAGGTACCCAGACTTATATGTGTCTTTGAAATAGTCCTCCTGGGGCTTGGAGCACAGTCAGAAAGATTATCACCAACCATGAAAGGGCATGGGGGTAGGAGTGGGTGTGGGCAGGGAAGCTACAGCCATGGAATCTTCTAGTACATGGGGGTAAGTAGCCTGAGCCCTTAGGGATGTAGGTGTTGAAGTCTAGCTTTTGGCAAGCAAAGATCAACCTTACTTCATAACAGTGGAAACTGTATGTCTAAACTCTGGCTTGGGCTTAGAGAAGAAAGGCTTGTGTGCCCAGAGAAAATAATTAGGGTCCCTGGAAATTGGATATAATAATGTGTTTGTGTTCATTTGTGTAGGTGCATGTACGTGTATGCATGTGGAATTCAGAGAATAACTTTGGACATTTTCCTCAAGCCATTGTCTACCTTTGAAACAGGGTCTCTCATTGAACTAGTAAGGCTAGCTGGCTGGCTGGCAAACCTCAGCATCAGCCTATTTGTTATCTTCCCAGTGCTGGGATTACATGCGGTTTCCACAGTACCTTGTGGGTTTTGTGTGTGTGTGTGTGTGTGTTTTGTAGATGTAATTAGGTCTTTGAGCTTAGATCAGAAACATTTTGCTATCTAAGTCATGCCCCACCCCTCTACTCATTCTGAACTTTATTCCAAGGGCAAGGTTGTGTTGCTGAAGCATGGTCCATAAGCAGGTTCACATTTTGTTTGTTCGCCACACTCTGGCTCTAGGTGTGCAGAATGGATGTTGTTTTGCTTTGCATTTTTTCTCTAGCATCACCCCCTGGAGTACAGCTGCAGCTGGGTAAACAAGGGTAATGTTGTTTGGTACAGGGACAGGAGGCATTCTCTCAGTATCCTCAATGGAGGAATCTGTGAGGATGGCAGGTAGAGCCAGGCTACTATCAGAAGTGCAGGTGTCATAGGTGGGAACCTATGGTTTAAGCAGGAGATGCCTGGATGGCTGGGTAAGCATGAACATGAGAGAGTGATTTTATAGTATCTGACATCCTAGATTGGAAGCACTAATGATGGAAGGAGACTGTAAAAGGTTTTAAGCATCACCATTGTCTGTGTTGAAGAAGAGGACAAGGATAGTATCAGTGCCCATTAAGATCTCTAAACTTCTGCTGACAGTTGGTTTTTGGTACCCTCATTGTGACCATTAATCTTGTTAACTTGATGGTACTTATCTTGACTGTTAACTTAATGGCACTTACAGTCAGTCACCATAGGCACAATCCTGTGGGTATATCTGTGATGAGGAGGACTCACTCTAATGTTTTTAAGTCCAAGTCACAGGGACTCCCAAAGACCACTGAGGAACCAATTCCAATGCAAACACATAAGGGTCTTTGGAGCAAGGTCTCTCACCATCCCCATTGCAGGGATTGAGAGTGAGAGCCCCGAGTCTAGGGGTGTAGGGTATTTATTATACTTACAACAAACTTAGGGGATTTCTATAGGGATCAGCAAGTGAATATTTTTTAAAAATTGCATTTCTGGTGTGATCTTCAGGAACTGAACACTGGGGTAAAAACAGCTGACAAACAAGATGGCTAAGTTATCTATTCTCTGCACGATGTCTTCAATTATCTACATGTCTACCTTGACCCTGCTATTGTAACCTGACTGGCTATTGCTAAGTGGTTGTGGTGGGGTTGTCATGGAATGTTTACTCAGGTGGACTTTGTAGTTTTCTTCCTGGAATTGGAGATTAGCACCTTGTTTCACACAAAATGGAGTTTCTTCAAAAAACGAGGTTGGTTGGGCTTTACAATGTGAGCAGCACCATCCATAGACTGGATTTTGAACAGAATAAAAGAACGTGAACTCAATGCTGGCATTAATTACTCTGCTTCCCAACTGTAGATCCAATGAGATTGGTTGCCTTTCCTTTCCTGATGTGACATGAAATACTGTGTTTCCTGGAACTCTAAGTAAAAGTAAAATAAACCATTCTTCTTAGATATGCTTTTGTCAGATTTCCTGGTTGTTTCTTTTTGTTTTGTTTGTTTTTTACTTTCAACAAACTAGAGTCTCCTGAAAAGAGAGAAACTAAATTGACAGAATGACTTCAACATACTAACCTATGGATAAGTCATTTTCTTTACTGAAGATTGGGGTAGGAGGGCCAGTCCATTATGGTTGGTGAGGCCCCTGAGTAGTGTAAGAAAGCAGCAAGCCATGACATGACCACTTTAGATCTGGCCAGAGAGGTTCCTGCTCAGATTTCCTTTGCAGAGCATTGTGATGTAGAACTGTAAGCTGAAGTAAACCCTTTCCTCCTCAAGCTACTTTTGGTCACAATGTTTTACCAGAGCAACAGAAACGCTAACTAGTACTAGAGGTATTTAGTTCCAGAAATAAGAAAAAGTAACACAGTCACTGGACAATTCCATTCGCCATCTTCTCCAGAGTCTTCTGCAGAATGTGACTCTCATTGACTCTGCCTCTTCCCACTGATATGGATCAGATATTTTTTTTTACTGTCCGGTGAAACCTCTGATATTGGTTTGTCCCAGTAACACCTGTATTTGTAATACCTGGATGGTGAGAAACAGGTACCCTGCCAAGTAGACATTATTAAGTGTCTGGAAACAAGGTAGGGCCTCCTGGGTCAGGCCTGCTGGACCACACACAAATGTTTTCTACCATTTAGCAACTAGGATTCAAACCAGCGGCCCTGGAAAATGAAGCATGAGAACAATTCTGGATGTACCATCTATTAAGAGAAGAAATTGAGATATATTTGAGATAAAATTTTGTGCTTACAAAAGAAAGATTTATCTATAAAAGATAAAGTATATCCACAAAAATAAATGATTTATAACATCTAGGTTTGATGGTGGTAGAAAAATAAAGAGCTGACATTTTCATAATTATAATATTTCTACCTACTAATGAGAATCCACACAAGAAAGAATATCAGCTGCCTGCTGCATGAGATCAAGCTCAAAGAACTACTAGACTCATACCACCCTGAGATATTTCAGAATCTCAGGAGCTAATGTTAAGGAAATTAAATTCTGGAGAAATCAGTAGTAAGGCTTTTAACAATCCCACTGATCCTTCACACGGTGACTTATCTCACTTGGGAAGGCATTTTGCTTTGTGTTCCTGTCAAGGTGAAAGAAGGATGGAAAAGTCAGAGGGAGAAAGTGGTAAACAGGAGGAAAGCATGGGGTGGAAGGAAGATAGGGCAAGCTGGGTAAACAGCTGCAGTTGTAGAAGGCTGTGACCTAGTTCTGCAAGCTCTGAGAGAGATCCCTTCCGCTGCTCTCAGCAATCATGACACTACCTTTAGGCAGATCTCTAGCCAAGTTTCATGAAGTGATAGCTGTCCTTGCCACTTTCACAAATGTCACCAGCAAAAGAGACAGTTCCACTTTCCCAGAGTGTACCTACTTCACCTGCTGATAAGTGGATGTTTAGTTTTATTTTTAAAGTTTCCATAAACAGGAGATGGAATCTAAGAGAAACATTTTGTTTTGTTTCATTTTGTTTAATATGTTGGTCTTTGTAGGGCAGTGGAATGCCTTTCCTGCCATCAGGAGAACCATGTGTGCTGAATTATCTTTAAAGCTATGAAGGCAGATACCTAAAAAACTACATGGTTATGATAGCTTTTTCAGCTTTGGTGAGAACCTACAGCTCCCGGGCATACTGGGGAAGAAGAAGAAAGCAGATGCATTTGATTTATCAATATTGTGAAAGTGCAGGTCCCTGTGTGGAGGGCACAGTGAGCTTTGTGGAGTCATTTCTCTCCTTCCACCTATATGTGGGTTTTAGGGTTGAATTCAGTTCACCAAATCTGGAGGCTAGTGCTTTACTCCCTGAGTCATCCTGGTGACCATTCTGTGTGTGTGGCCTGTTTGGTGCTGGAACTTTCTTCCCTTTCTCTGCAGTGACATCTATATTCTCGGATGAGAGTACATATTGCATTCCTAAGCACCAAGTTTTGTAGGACACAAGTGTGGGATGTGGGGGTGTGACACTTGGTCCTCACAACATAAGTCCTAGCTGAAGTGGACAGTGAAGTGGGACAGGGTGAGAATTCCCACTTCACTACGTGCCAGTTTGTTCCTTATACCCACATGCTTGATTGCCTTACTACTCTTGGTCACTTTGCTCCTCCTGAGCCGATGGGCTTCGACACCACTATGGGCCTAGAAAGATTGCCAGGCCCTTTCAGAGACTCCATTCCTTCCTTCCTTCCTTCCTTCCTTCCTTCCTTTCTTTCTTTCTTTCTTTCTTTCTTCTCTCTCGTTCTCTTTCTTTCTCTCTCTCTTCCTTTCTTTCCTCTCTCTCTTTCTTCCCACCCCCTCTCTCTTTCTTTCTTTTGTTCTTTCTTTCTTTTTGCTTGTGAGAATGGGGTACATCAGAGGAGACTTCTTCTCTTCTAGGATTCTTCAAGGCCATATGTCAGTATTTTCCATTTGCAAAGAAGGAAAATGAGATCCAGAGAAGCTGTGCACTTTTCCAGAGCCATGAACAAACTAGCTACTGAGTTCAATCTACTTTTCAACTCATATAACTTGCTTCTTAGGGTCTGTGACAACCTTTCCTGTGCAGGCCATGGTGTGTTGTGTGTGTGTGTGTGTGTGTGATTTATGTAGCCCCTACTAGGCTGAGGTTCTTGGAAAGTAAATATCATATGTTTTTCTCTGTATCCAGCCTTCTTGCTCCCTATCTGTCTGTGGGATCTTAATGTAGAATTTGTTTAGGATACGAAGCAATGTGGTCAGTAAATCCCTAAATTGATGAGTGTGTATTCTGTGCAACTATCTGCCTCACTGTACGATTGCATTATGGTTGTAACTAGTAACTTCCCACGAAGAGGTTAACGCCAGGTAGGTTAGTGAGCCCACACAGAGAATAGACCTATCTAGACTAATGAACCTCCATAGAGAGTGGATCCTTAGGATATTGAGCCCCCACAAAGAGTAGACTCCTGTAGGCTAGTGAACTCACAGAGTAGACCACTGTAGGCTAATGAATTCCTACAGAAAGTAAACCTCTTTAGGCTAGTGAACCCACAGAAAGAATGGACTCCTAGATGTTAGTGACTTCATATAGGAAGTCGAATTTTGTTACAACTTCAACTATCACTTTAACAAAAGCCTAGAGTTACTTAGGAAAAGAACACCTCAATTGAAGAACTGTTCAGATCAGACTGGCCATACCTGGGAACATTTTCTTCATTTCTAGTTGATGCAGAAGAGACAAGCCCACTGCAGGTTGGTGCCATCTTTAGGCAGGTAGACCTAGTAGCTGAGCAAGCCAGTAAGCAGCTTTTCTCTGTACCCCTGCCTCCAATTCTATGCCTTGATTTTCTGTTTCAGTTTCTCTCAATAATGGGCTATAACTTAAAATATAAACAAATCATTCTTTCTTACAAGTTGTTTTTGGTCATTGTGTTTGTCACAGCAATTGAAGGCAAACTAGAACAACCCTGTAGTTTATTGACCTCACATAGGAAGCATTCCTCTATAGGCTAGTGTTTCCACATACAAAGTAGACCTTTGTCCGTAGCCTCATTTTTAGTGTTATCTATCACCCTCAGTTCACACTGTGCAGTGAGAACCAACATTCAGCAATGAGGAGACATTTTCTCAGAAGCATCTCTTTCTGCAGACCTTCTAGTAAACGCTAACACTGAGTTTTCTATTTTATAACACCCTAGTGGCATATCCACGATCACAGATATGGGGCTCAGCCCTGTTTTGTTAAGACAAATCGTTTGAAACCTTTGATGGTTGGTCTTGATTTCAGGTAAACACAATTTAGTATTAACCTATGGGACAGAGCTCAGTGGAAAGACCTCCTCTAAATGGACAGTATTATCCCATGGAGTGTGGTACTGGACTGAATAAAAAAGAAACTGTGAGCATCAACATTTGTCTTCTTGCTTCCTGGTTGTAGATATACTGTGAACAGCTGCCTTATGCTTCTGTTTCCATGCTGTTCCCACTGTGATGTACATATAGGATCAAACTGGGACCCAAAGCAAATTCTTTCATCTTTAAATTGCCTTTGTCAAGTAATTTTGTTACAACAGTGAGAAAAGTAACCAAATAGAGGCCTTTACTTTTTTGCTTGCTGACTCCAAATCATGCTGCAAGATGGAGTGTTGGTTCTCTATTTAATTATCATAGTACCAAAATTAGCCTGCTGTCTGGGAGAATTACTAACTACTCTACCAGCTCTATCTCCTGTCTATAACAACAGAAGGATTGAGATGATGATGATACCTACTATGACCTTAGGATACATCTGAAAAAATATGAACCAGTAATACAAGCCCAGAGAAATCAATTTAAAGTAGAAAAGATAGTTTACATTAAATTCTACCGTGATATGGAAGAACTGAGATGTGAGAATGCAAGAACATGCCAAGACAATGTGAGTGTACTGCTAACAGTTGCTGGCAATCAGAGCCACTGGTCATTAGATAGAGATGGGACAGGTATTGAAGGCAAGAACTAGACCATCAGTTGGAAGGACTTTTGGGAGTTAATATGATGCCATTGCTGACTTCTCTCCCTCTCTCCTCCTAGCTCCTGCTTTGTTCTGCAGACCATTGATAGTCAAGGCCCTCCTTTGGAATACTGGACAGCTGCACAGAACTGTTAGCCTCTGAGGCAGTTATCTCCCATCTCATGTGAAGAAACAAATGCTAGTACAGGAACTTCTCCAAACACATACACTAGCAATTAACAGAATGTGGAGTTAATCTGTAGCCTGGTTTTAAATTTGTCTCTTAAAATAGAACTCATGTAAATTCTTGCCAAAATGATAAGTGAGTGAGGTAGTTTGAATGAAATGTCCTTTATAAGTCTTGAATACTAGTCCCCAGTTGGTGGTGTTTGGGAAGTCATACTGGAGGAAGTGTGTCACTGGGAGTGGACTTAAAGGTAAAGGTTTCCAAAAATCCTACTATTTTGAGTATGTTCTCTCTGTTTCCTGCTCCAGCTGTCAAACTGCTGGTTCTATTCTGCCATCACAGACTCTAATCGTCGGGACTAAAACCCCCAAAATAAACTCTTTCTCCTATAAGTTGCCTTTGTCATGATGTTTTATAAGAGCAATAGGAAACAACTAAAACAGTCAGGATGGAATTTCTGATGGCACCAGTAGGCATGTACAGCTTAGTGGTATTCATTCCTACATTATACTTGTGTGTATAAATCATAAATCAAGAAAAGAAAATAACATTTAAGAATACCAGAAAACAGACCCACTATGAATAATTACAGAGGTTTTGAGAATGTCATCTTCCAGAATATGAAGACCCAAATTTTAAAACTTCTTTTAAGATGGATAAGTGCTGAGGTGACTCCTCAGGGATTAAAGTACTTGCCCTGAAGTATGAATATTGGAGTTTGGATCCTGAGAACCCATGTAAATGATGGGTGTCTATGGGAGCCTGCCTATTATTCCAGGCTTGGAAGATGGAGACAGAAGATTAAAGAACAAGCTGGCTAGCAAAACGAGTCTTGTTGGAGATATCTGGGTTTTACTGAGAGACTTTGTCTCAGTGAATAAGGCAGTAGCATTATCCAGGATCATTGTGACTCCAAATGCATACACACAAATGTGCGCATACCACTCTACATAGGAGCCCACACATACAAAAACATAGACACAGGTACAACATTTGCATAAGGAAGCAGAAAGAGGAAAAAAGAGATAAATTAATGTTTACTGATACTATTTTCCTGAAAAGGCAAGCTTACAGTCTTGTTTATATGCCTGGAGACTGAAATTCAGAGTCATACTGACAGGCTCATGGTTTACCCACGCTCCAAGCTTTCTCACATGTAATGTGTATTGTCTATTGAGGATTCAATCATAAATTACCTGAAAAGCTACTTTTTGAGTCTAAGCACACAAAATCATATAAGCACCAGGATTCAATGACTTCTATTCATTTCAAACAGCTCTTAACATTTTGATAAGTTAAGCACAAATGAATCATAAATGCAAGATTAAATTTCCCTTGGAATACAAATGGGTTTCAATTACAGGAATAAAACATGGTTGACCAAATTCATCCCTGTTTTGCTGAGTGAAGAACTTTTGAAATCTGTTTGCAAAATTTAAACAGACCCCAAATAAAACCAAAAATGTGTATCTTTCCATTTTCTTGTGTTCTCCTTCCATCTCAGAATCAAAATTTAACAAGAATGTTTGAAAAGAAATTCTCTTTCTTCCCTAAATTAATGGTTTGGTTTTTCTTTTTAGACATTCCTTAGTATAAGCCCTCAATTTCTCTGCTTCAAGTTTTGTAGTTAAATGGAAACATTCACTGACTGTGTGATAAAGACTTTGCTCTCCCGTAAGAGTGCAGGTTTCTTGGCTTGTCAAATCTACTGCACAACAGAGACACTTGTGTCCAGGGTCTTGAAGGAAAATCCTAAGGAAGAATGCTTCTAAATTACAAGAAAAACAAATTAGAGCTGAATCTTATATCCTTTAGAAAAGTCTTTTGTCTTTACCAGGATACACTGAGATGGCAGTTGAGAGGGTTCGATATAAAAATAAAGTAATTCATATGTAGTTAACTTGGATATTCACCCAAACAAAAGAGTAGCTGTTCAGAAATGGAGTCCTGATTCCAGATATGAAAACTGCTACTCTTGTGTCTCTCCTCACAAGAGGAAAGAGAAGATGACATGTTTCTGGATGATGAAGTAAATTAAATTTGGCACGATGAAAGATGAAAGTTCACAGGGAACCTGTAGTTTGGGGACAAGCCCAGTGAGAGCCAGGGAGTTGGATGGACAGAGAATGGAGATGATTAGGGAACAGACCCACCAACACAGAATCACATAAAAAGCCAATCTCTTATAGATCCTCTTTGCCTGTCATTAGTGAGCCCTTCCTTTTTGTTGTGAACTATAAGGTCTGATTTCATCTCAATCCAGAAGAAAGCTGAAAGAAATATTGACAGCAGACACCTCAGACAATGGTAATAGTACAGGTTCAGTGATGTTGAACTACTGTTCAGGGTCAGAAGACTTCCTTGGTCTTTCAAAAAAATGGGACTAGCTTTGCTTTAGCTTTGCCATGTAGTGGTTGTCACTGAATCTTGTCATCTTTGCAGATGTTTTCTTTCTGCTTTTCTGTCTTTAGAATAAAGAGCTGAGGGAAAATCTATACTGATAACATTGAACTGTGTGTCCTCAGCCCTCAAGGAGCCATCTTTCTCTGTCTTTTGCATTGTCTGAAAGTACTTTAGGCTTTGGCCTGCCCATCTGATGTAAAGTCCTCCTGATCAGAATAAGCTACACTAAGCATCTATCCTTGGTGGTTTCTTCTTCATAGCTCAGAAGTTTAAGGAAGAACATAGACATCATCATTAGATAGCTTTCACAAACAAACAAACAAACAAACAACAAAACAAAACAAAAAAAACCACTGATCTGTGATAGGAAGGAAATACTGCTCAGTGTCTCCTTACAGTCAATAACCAGCCAAACAGAATAAAACTATAACCCCCATTTTCTTTAAATTTCTGAACAGACTGTGTTGAAGATTTCCCTTAATAGGAATGTCTGTCTTGACCACATACCTCAAGAAACACTTTTCTAATTAGACTTCTAAATATAACTATAAAGAAAGAATTTGTTATAAATAAAACACTGGCCATGTATGGGGACAGATTGACCTCGGTTTAAATCTTATTTTGTTACTCACTATGCTGGTTAATTTTTATTGTCAACTTGATAAAACATAGAGTCATCTGAGAAGAACGAAGCTCACTGAACAAACTACACAGATCAGGTTGGCTTGTGGTCAAGTCTGTTAGATATCGTCTTAGTTGGTAGTTTTTCTGGGAAGGCTTACTATAGGCAACACTATTTCCAAGCTGCTGGGTGCATAAAAAAAGGTAGCTGATCATGAAGGAGAGAAGGTGCCAACAAACAACTTTGCTTCATGATTCCTACTTCAATTTCTACTCTGACTTCCCTTCGTGATAGACAGTGACCTGGAAGAATAAGTTAAATGAACTCTTTCCTCTCTGTGTAGCTTTTTAGTGAGTGTCTTTTATTCCAACAATGGAATGAACCTAAAAAACTCAAATAAAACTAGAATACTCGGGCTGGAGAGATGGCTCAGTGGTTAAGAGCACTGTCTGCTCTTCCAGAGGTCCTGAGTTCAATTCCCAGCAACCACATGGTGGCTCACAACCATCTGTAATGGGATCCAACGCCCTCTTCTGGTGTGTCTGAAGACAGCTACAGTGTACTTATATAAATAAAAAAATGAATAAATCTTTAAAAAAAAAAACTAGAATACTCAGAGATTTTGGTTTATCAGGCTCATCACTTTTAAGCTATTAGAGATGCAGCTGGTTAATCTGAAAACTGGGCACTGTCTTGGAATACTAGTACTAAAAGAGAAAGGGCATCAGTACCTATGAAAAGGGTGGATGTCTTTCCAAATTTCTTACTCCAAGTTTCCCCAAATGCAAGAAATATTTTTAGATAGTGTGTTGGTCAGCCTTCAGACAATCACTGTGACAAAACATGTAAGAGAATTAAGGATGAAAGCTTCATTGTGGCCCCTGGTTTCAGACTCTGATCACTGTTGTTTTGAGCCTGTGGATGCTCACTGCTTCATGGTAGAAGGACATGAATAAGGAGGCTGGTTTACCTCCCAGAGACTAAGAAGTGAAGAGGAAAAGAGAGACTGAGGTGGTAGTATCTCCTTCCAGGGCACGCCTCCATGAACTTCCTTACGGAAGGCCCTATCTCCTAGAGTCTCTACCACTTCTCAAAAATACCACACACTGTGAGATTTAGCACCTAGCCCATGGGGAACATTCATGATACAACTGTAGTGGCTTGTGTTTTTCAATACTCGAAACAGTTCTCTCAAAGTTTGTGATAATAAAAGAAGGACCTCACCGAATGAACCTTTAACAAGCTGTCCCATAAAAGCTTCTAGAGTGGGTTCTGTTTCTTTTAAAGAGCACAGAGATTCCACAAGAGAAAAGTTACAAAGTGGCATGTTTTCAAGCAATGGCTTTCTTGTAGCTAGGAGGTCAAGTAACAATCTACAGTCCTTTCCAGCTCTAAAATTCTATGGTTCCTTGAAATTGAGGTGGTAGTGGCCACCCAAGGCAGCCTTCATAACTCAGAAAAGAGCACACAGACTTGACTGGCTGCTCAGCACATTGAGAATTTGATTAAAAGCTCACAGCACTCAAATGTTAGCTTGGGGATTAGCAGTGCAAATAGATGCAGGGTTCTGCATTGTTACATACTGCAAAGTAGAAGTCATTCTTAGTCTGCTAGTGTATTTTAGTGAAGAGACTCCTTAGCATATAAATGCAAAGGCCAACCAAGAGTCTATGAAGATAAAAATGGAGGCTACCCAACTCTTCCCTGCCCTCTTATCACCATTGGCTAAGAGAATTTAGCTGTATTCAAATTTAGATGTATCAGCAAAAACCTTAGAAAGCTATACAATCCTGAAAGCAATCGCTAAGAGAAATTCAAATACTGGGGATTTTTTTTTAATTTCTTCTAAAATCGTCTTAATTACCATGTAGGTAAAATTTTAGAAATTGAATTATAGATAACTTGGGGGTTAGATATTGTTTGAAACAACATATTTTTTCATGCCTATCTCAACATAGTAATGAAATGTAAACACTGGGATGGGACAAAATAAGATATTCTGTAAGGAGAATTTGTGAGAGAGAAAGAGTGTGTGTGTGAGTGTGAAATGGCTTAGCAGGTAAGGGGATTGCAGCTAACCTTAAAGACTTGAGTTTAATTCCTGGGATCCATACAATGGAAAGAGAGAACCAGCTTCTACAAGTTATCCCCTGACCTTGAAGCTTGCGCTATGACAACCCCCCCCACACACAGACCCCTACCCAATGGAGAGTAAAAAGTAACTACAAGTTTCAAATATTCTTTTATTTAGTAAAAATATGGGTTCAAAAATATTTTTTCTTTTACACTCAGATCAATGAAAGCTGCATAATTAAATTACTAAACATAGATTCTTAAAGAAACTTAAACATCAAGATATTCTTGTTTACTGACAGCTGCACAGGTTTGTGACCATTAGTATTTTACTTTTTGAGAATGGTCTGTCCAGTTCTTTTTTGTCATACTTGCTGTTTTTTTTTTTGTTTTTTTTTTGTTTGTTTGTTTTTTTATGTTTGCGTTTGAGTCAAGGTCTCAAGATAGCTTCAAATTTGTTTTAAGGCTAGCTGAATACTCCTGATCTTTCTGCCTCCTTCTCTAGAGTGTTTTTGGTTCATTTCAGTAACCTAATTATTGACAGGCTTGAGTTTTTTCATATTTATTGTAGCACTGTTATAATAGGCAATGTATGGTATCTGTCAGCATAGGTGTTGATGCATCAACAGTGGATACAGAAAATGTGATTCTCTGTCTCTCTGTCTCTGTGAGAGATATGATATCCAGCACTAAGTGATATTAATATTCACATGCAAATAGGAAGGAATACTAAGAGCATCAAGATGAGGAAGTGCCTCTGCCTTTCACTGTAGCCCAGAAAAAGAGGTCATCTTGTCTTTTTTTTTAAATTGGATATTTTATTTACATTTCAATTGTTTTCTGCTTTCCAGGTTTCCCCTTTGGGAACCCCCTGTCTCATCCCTCCTCCCCCTCCCACTATGAGGGTGCTCACCCACCCACCCACCCATCTACTCCTGTCTTCCTGCCCTGGCATTCCCCTATACTGGGGAATCGAAAACCCTCAGGCCCAAGGGCTGCTCCTCCAACAAGGCCATCCTCTGCCACATATGCTGCTGAAGCCATGGGTCACTCCATGTGTACTCTTTGGTTGGTGGTCCAGTCCATGGGAGCTCTGAGGGGTCTGGCCAGTTGACACTGTTGCATCCCCCATGGGGTTGCAAACCCCCTCAGTTCCCTTCTCTAACTCCTCCATTGGGGACCCTGTACTCAGTCCAATGGTTGGGTACAAGCATTTGCCTCTGAATTTATCAGGCTCTGTCAGAGCCTCTCAGGGGACAGCCATATCAGACTCCTGTAAGCAAGCACTTACCAGCATCCACAGTACCATCCAGATTTTGTGACTGTATATGGGATGGATCCCCGAGTGGAGCCTTTCCTTCAGTCTTTGCTCCATACTTTGTCTCCATATTTCCTCCTGTGAGTATTTTGTTCCCCCTTCTAAGAAGCACTGTAGCATCCACACTTTGGTCTTCCTTCCTCTTGGACTTCATGTGGTCTGTGAATTAATTGAATCTTGGGTATTCCGAACTGTTGGGTTAATATCCATTTATCAGTAAGTGCATACCATGTGTGTTCTTTTTTGACTGAATTACCTCACTTGAGGATGATATTTTCAACTTCCAACCGTTTGCCTGCTCCAGCTTCTGGCTATTATAAATACAGCTGCTATGATCATAGTGGAGCATATGTCCTTATTACATGTTGGAACATCTTCTGGGTATATGCCCAGGAGTGGTATAACTAGGTCCTCAGGTAGTACTATGTCCAATTTTCTGAGGAACCGCCAGACTGATTTCCAGACTAATTGTACCAGCTTGCAATCCCACCAGCAATGGAGGAGTGTTCCTCTTTTTCTATATCCTCAGCAGCATCTGCTGTTACCTGAGATTTTGATCTTAGCCATTCTGATTGGTGTGAGGTGGAATCTCAGGGTTGTTTTGATTTGCACTTCCCTGATGACTAAGCATGTTGAACATTTCTTTAGGTGCTTCTTGGCCATTCAAGTTTCCTTAGTTGAGAACTCTCTGTTTAGCTCTGTTGCCCATTTTTAAAATAGGGTTATTTTGTTCTTTGGAATCTCTCTTCTAAGACATCTTGCCTTAACTGAATAAATCTTAATTATATATTTTTTGCAACTGAATTTTTCCCAAAAACCTTCTTGATTTTATATAAAGAAACCATTCATACAAAAATAAATAGAAGCAGTAAAACTTAAAATGTATCTACTAAATAAAACTTGAAGCTAGAAAAAAGAAACAAAACAAAAAAACAGAAAACTGAAAATAAACAAAAAATCCAAAATCAAACCAAAAAACCCCCACCAAAACCCAAAAAACCTTCAAACCCCAAAACACCCTAAAACCAAACCAAAACAAAAAAAAACCAACCCAAAAAACCAAAACCACCAACCAAACAAAAAATAAACCTCAAGCCTCAACATAACAAGAAGAAAGCTACTGATGAAGAATAAACCCAAATAGTATGCTTTTTTCCTTTTTTTCTTTTTTTTCTTTTTTTCTTTTTGCTATTTATTTTGAGGAGGTAGAAACAGGAATAATTTGGTATTTTCATTTTTTCCTTAAACACTTTTGGAAACAAGGCAACCTTTCTTGTTTATCCTCAATATGTAAAATATTTATACAAACAAGAAAATGAAGAAAAAAAGAAAGATTGAAGATAAGAGGTGAAAGTAAGGAAGAGACAAATGGGAGAAGGGGAAGGCAACATAGCTAGGAATGACAGTCATCTCTTGCATGTTGCCTTATAAGAACTTTGGTAGTTGAGAATGAGACTTGCTGTGGCTTAGTTTAAATCTATACAGCCACCGGTGAAACCAGATTTCTGTGCTGAGAAAATGGACAGATGTGTGGGACCATGAAAGCATAGCTTGGTTTCTGGTGGAGCACTGGCTAGAGATGGCTGGAGACCCTGCAAGGGATGGCATACATTTCACCACAGTCCCAGATGCCAGGCTCCTGATACTTGGCCAAAGACCTCCATTGATCCGCACCTTTCAGTCATATAGGGCAACTTCCCTACCAGCCCCTCGACAGGTAGAGGGCAAGACTACAAACCTCAGGGCCTTGAGAGATTTTCATATTAATGAAATACCTAAGGGCCAGAGGGCATAGCCAATTAAGCATTCCTTCCCAGTCCCTTTTCCCTCCCATTTAACTCAGGTCTGCCCTGAGGTGTGTGCGTATGTGTGTGTGTGTGTGTGGGGGGGGGTAACAGCTCATCCACTTTCCACCATGACAATAAATCTTTTAAAACCATGGACGTCCTCATGTCTTTGGGGCCCTACAGTGGGGAACCGTGGAGAAGGCCTTTGACTACTAAGTCGCTGCTTAATCTCCCTCCTGGAAGATTTCTCTATGTTCCCACTGAGAAGACCACCAACTCAAGCAAGCTAGCCAACCCAGACAAGTGAGTCACGATAACCAAGAGTCTCTCACCCCAAAGGATGCCCCCAGAGCTCTCCCTCTTGTCCCTCTCGGCTTCAGGCCGGTCCAGCCTGTATGTCCTTGAGTCTCAGTTCTTCCACAGCTCCCATTGGTGTCTGGGAGCCCAAAGACAGAGACCACTGGTCTCCTGGTCAGCCATTTTGGCCTGGAGACCCCCCTCAGGAGCTCTGTCCCTGCAGGACTTCAGGCTGAGATCTCCCAGTGCCTGGGTGGAGTCCAGCGGCTTCTCACAGCCCAGGGTCTGCCTGGCACCACGTGGAGTGAGCTAAGTCAAATTCCCATGCTTCTGCCTCCCTGAGCCATGGCAGACATGCTGAAACCACAACTCTGCCCAACAGGACCCACATCCAAGTGTGAGCTACAGCCCAGCACAGATAATGCCTAATATAAGGCACTCCAGGAAAAAGAGCATCAACATTCACAGTTGTTTCAAGGAATAAATCAGAAACAAGTTAGAGTCTGAGGAAGAGGGGGGTCAGATCCAGAAAGAGAAGAGTTGAAAGGGCAGAGAAGGAGAGTCATGGAGAGAGTCTGGCAGCTGAATTGTGGAAGAGAAGGCACTATACAAGAGAAGACTGAGAGGCAGAAGTTGGGCAGAAGTTGTGTGGGTTTCATATGTGCATGCATGTGTGTGTGTGTGTGTGTGTTTGCATATGATCTGCTAGAAGGGCCTCAGTGTTCTTGGGATGGAATTGATGACTTGTCGTCAAAGAATCTTTTGTGGAGCTTCAAGGGACATTGACTAGGGTTTTCATCTCTAAGCAGAGTGTGCTTTGGTAGAGGCTCGAGTTTGCCAGTCTGGATTCTGCTCTGAGGCCTTCTGTATCTCTACCAAAAGCACTGGTCCTTCATATTCCTAGAAACAGGTGATAGCACTATGCCTATAACCATTGTAGGTGCTGCTTGTCACATCTACCCTCACATTTCCTTTGGGCTAATAGGCAGTAAAACATGTTGGGGGTGAAAACTGTGGTTATTAATATTGTCAATTTAATTGGATTTGGATTCAACTAAGAGACATGTGTTTGGGTGTGTCTGGAAATATTAACTGACAGTAGGAGACTATCTCTCACAATGGACGGCACTTTCTATCTGTGGCCCAGAGATAAGGTCTTGTTCCTGGGTGATTATTGTGTCTGTTCTGCTGGAGCCATCCACTAGTGATGTCACAAGTCAGTTTCTTATGGATCTTCAGGTCTCTTCTAGACTTTCAGCATTCTGTTGGGGTTGCTGAGGCTTCGAGCATTGTGGACTGGGCAGCTCCCAGGCTCTCTGCATTTTTCTCATGGGGATTACCTGGAATATATTGTAAATGTCAGTCAGATAAATCCCCTTTGTAATGTACATTCTATCTGTTCTGTTCTCTAGAGAACGCTTACCAGTACAGAACCAGGTCAGTTTCCATACTATAGACATCTAATGCAATACAGTGTAAAAAAAATCAGCATAGTTCACAGAAAAAAACATTTTTTTTTCTTGCAAAGTGACAATGAAACAGAGATGAATGACATTGTCTATGGGTTTTCTTCCTTTTACGTAACTTGAATCATTGGAGGGGTTGTCATGGTGACTGGCAGGGAAAGTACACTTGGAAAAAGAGTTTATCTTTTTTTTGCATATAGCTTGTATGCATATGTATATTGAGCCAAGAAAACAATGAGTTAAGCATAGGATTCCAGGCTGAAAAAAAGTCAAAGAATCGTTTCCTGGGACACAGATTCACAGCTATTGTATCTTCATGCACCTTGTTCTGTACAGGAGTGCATCTGCTAATTCTAAGTTGCACTTTGCTTTCTCAGTTCAACATCTCTCAGTGTGTATTTTTTGGTGACTATGTCTTACAATCACTGTCAGACAAGGGTGGTCCTGACCTAGCTGTCATTGCCTGTGCATGTGTTATTGTGATTGTTACTCTTTGATATGAGTGACAACTGAAGCCCCTTTGTATTTCAGTCCACAAACCATTCAAGGACCCTAGAGGAATTCTGCTTTCCATCTGAGGCTCTCTTATTGACCTCTTCTGAGATGATATGAAATCATCACATTAAATATTATATGTGTCAATTCTTGAAATGATTTCTAAAACCTGGGCGTGGTAGCTCATACCTGTATCTTCATTTTTCAGGAGATAGACAAAGGAGAATCAGGAGTTCAAGGTCATCTCTGACTAAATACTGAATTTGAGACCATCACTGGCTATATTATACACTGCCTCAAAAGATGAAAAAATAAAAGGAAATGCATCCAGAAGTTGAGACTACAGAGCAATTGTTTAGTGAAATATAGTATTATTATTATAGTTCTGGATTTAAAAATTGACTCTAAAGATTTGGTTATGAACATGTTTTGGGAATAGTAAGCAATCTGGCTGATGGCAATGGTAGATAGAACTTAATTATGATATATAATACTTACATGATAAATATATAAGTTCCACAGCTTTTCTCCAATAGACACAAAGTTTCTTCTCATCAGAGAGCTGTGGGACTGCATAAGGGTATTCTGGTTCATGGCTGGGCAAGTTCCTAAAACCCGAAGACTCTGCGTGAGAACCTGCAGGAGTTTGGCATGTCCCCAGAACCCAGGGTCCCGAAAAGCAGTCTAGTCTCCATAGAAATACATTGTTCTGTCACGTAGGCTATTACAGCACCTCCCAAAGTGAACATGTGGAGGGTGTGACTAGAAGCCTCAGGCCCTAGGGATTTACATACTAATGAAGGCCAGAGGGAGGAGCAAATTAAGCATGCCTCCCCAGATCCTCCCCAGATCCTCCCCCAATTCTCCCCTTCTCCCTCCCTATATAACTCGGGACTGGCCTGAGTTTTATGGGGGTACAACCAGATTCATCCACCATCTGCCATGAGAATAAACCCTTTTGGAACCAAAGACTTCCTCGTGTCACTGGGGCCTGCCTCCACCAAAGCCTCCAGGCCACTGGAACCTTAGACCTCCTGCTGCATGTGGGACCTGGCAGTAGGCTCGTGGAAGCCTCCGGGACTCCACCAGCATGGCCCTCTCTTTTTTCTCCACAGAGAGCATTGTGTCAGTTTAATTGACAATATTCTTTTTTTTTCTATGTGGTTGATAAAAATAATGGGCTATCTTTCACATTTGATGAAACCAGGAATACATTCCTCACTGTGCAAGTTCAGACTTAGTTTCTGGTCATTGAAGCACATGTAATGCTGTGACTTCGATGTCATGAATATTTTGGAGTCATCATGTTTTTCTTTTCTTGTGGTCTTAGACCTATAAAGGGACAAAGGTAGTTTTCATAGAATGCAGGCTGGCAGCTTCATTAGAAGAAAGAGTCCCAAAACCATGACTGGATTTTGAGGTTGGGAGAGGTCTAGAAAAGAATAATAATGTATCAAAAACAGGATATCAGATGCTTATAAGGAAGGAGACATTCCCTTTAAAACCTGGAGAGAAACCTCATAACCCTTGAAGCAAGAGTAAGAGAGAGCCATCACAGGATGACAGGGTTGATCTAGAAAAGTATCTTCAGAGAAGTCTCTTCAATAAAGAAAACATCAAGCTTTTTAAGTTTTTGAGGGCCAGGAATAAGGTTAATTAAGTATTTTTTTTAAAATTCTTCACATCTATGTGTATATGTGAACACACGCTACAAGTATGCTGGTATCCATGGAGGCTTGAAGAGAGTGTCACATCCCTTGAAACAGTTCCAGATCATTGTAAGACACCCATGTAGCTGCTGGGAAAATAACTTGGATCAACTGGAGGAGAAGCATGCTCTCAACTACTGAGCCATCTCTCTAGATCCTGGAGGGGTGCCTTACATCCCTAGATTTAGTTCACCATAGGCAATGAGACAAAGAGCCTGAAAAAACTAAGTATTTGTTAGGACCATAAGTCAGGAGCTTTAAAACCACAGCACAGAACAGCTTCTCAATTCTGTCCCAGAAGAGAGATTTAGGGGGGCATGGCCTGATTTCTTTAGACTGTGGGATCCTGCTTCTTAAGCAACTGCCATCTCGATAGGACAGAGCAGAGTCTATCAAGTAGAGTAGGTAAACCAGATGAAGTAGGCAAATCCATCTGCTGACTGCATAGGAATAGTTTGGATACAAGGGGCTCAGAGACACTATTTTCAATAGTTTAACAGTGTAGTGGGTGAATGGAACAAGGATCAACTTGCCTATGTTAGATCTGAGAATATGTGAGTCCATCCTTCCTTCAGGAAGCATGTCTAGTTATGGTAATATGGTAAGGAGCAGTTATCTCCCACAGTGAAAATATGCTTTCTCTTGGCTAACACACCAACTTAACTGGCTCCTGTTGTCATTTAGTGGTGCTTACCCAGACACTTAGTTCTGCATGCATCTCTTTACTTGCTCTGATTATTGTGGGTTCAGGATACCCTTTGATTAGTCTGTGGTAATTTTCTCACATAAGCAGGAATCTGAGAAACTGCCCCATGGCACACAGTTTTACTGCTCTAACTTGGCTACTGACTCTTTCATCTTTTAGCAACTGAGTTCCTACTAAACAATAGCTTTAATTACACCAGTCATTTCTTTTGCAGCTCTGGATCTTCTCTTGCTGTGTGTCTTGTCTTTTTTTTTTTTTTTTCCTTGTGATTAAACACCATGACAAGCAAGTTGGGGCAGAAAGGGATTATTTCCTCCTAGGGTCATAGTTCACCAACCAGGAAGCCAACGCAGAAAATCATGGTAGGAGCTTGAACAAGAACAGCTTACTGGCTTGGTTCCCTGGCTTGTTTAGCTACTTCTTTTTATTTAGCCCAAGCTTACCTGTGGAAGAATGAACTGCCCAGAGTGGGCTGAGCCCTCACACATCATTTAGCAATCAAGAGAATGCCTTTCGGACAGAGATTTCCAAAGGCCAGTCTGATGGAGACAGTTTCTAATTTGAGGTGCCCTCTTCCCAGGTGTATGACAATTGAAGGTAAGTAGAATACTGTGTATCTTCCTCATTCCTTATACTTCATTCTTGTTGGGAGCAGTAATTTTATCCTTTTTTTTTCAGCTGTAAGTGGTGGCGGCTCCAGCTGCCCAGATAGGAGTGATGAGCATTCATTATATGCCAAGTCTCTTCCAGGATAGCACAGGGAGTTTCCTTCCTAGGAGAAAATGCCCACTTCTTATTAAATGGAAATTCTTTTGAAAAGGCTGAATAGAATACTGTTTTCACAAAAAGAAATTCAGCTGGTTAAATTTAGTATCATGGAGGGAAAAAAGCTTATTTTAAAAGGAAAAACAACCCAGGAATAGTTTCTGGCTTTGGGCCCACAGTCTGCCTTTCTGTGTGAGCTGTGTGTGTTTTCATTCACTGTTTCTCACTGTGCTCATCTGTCTGCAGGCCTGGAGTTGACAGCTTTGAGGGTCCCAAGAATGCCTGTCACTAAAGCTACATATTTGTATTGTTTAATTGTCAAAGAAGAGCCTTATCTTCATGTTTAACCTTTACGTTACTTCTGCTTTTTTTTTTTAACCTCTTCTACTACAAATGTGGACATCATTTTTCCTTTGTATATGACCATCTCTTAGTAGAAGCTATGTTTTCTCCCACTCCTAGCATGCCCAAAAGAGATAGTTTTGAAATTCAAAACTCCTGTTTTTCTACTTATTTGTTGAAATTTAAAGGCCATCCATTTTTTGGTGGTCCTGGGCTAGCCCAAATTTTCTTTCTATATCTGTTCAGTTCTCCACTGGAAGTTTGGAGAAAGAAACTTATATTGATTGTGTGTTTTGTGTTTCTTGGTCCTGCTTTAAGTGTTTTATAGACATAATCCTGCTTAATCCTTCCAACTACCTTAAAGATAACTATTATTATCCTTGTTTTCAATGTGAGGAAACCAAAGACAAAAAGTAATTAGGAAAATAGCCTGATGTTATCAAGACAATTAGTGGTGAAGTCAAAATTCACAATTGCCTTTGCCAGATTCTGAACAACTCCCTCCTGTTATGAAAGTTAACTTCACAGCCTTGGACAGAGTGTGTTCTGTTTCTCAGTTAAGAAAATTGTCCTCCATATTGCACCAGGGTATTTCATGTTTAGAATTATGCCAGAGTACTGGGATTTCATGGCAGGGTGTTTCATAATCTGGAGGTCAGGTTTTCCTAGGACAAGATAAACAGGATAACGAGCATCCTGAATGGAGTGGGGGCAGTACACAATCGTTCAGGCTACAGACTGGAAACCCACATCAAATATCATTTATGCATGGTACAGTGATCTCATACAGAATTACTAACACAGGTCAATCTTATTGGTTTGTTCCAGGTGTGTGTGTGTGTGTGTGTGTGTGTGTGTGTGTGTGTATGTGTGTTGGGGTGAGTGTGTTTGGCAGAAACAGAGCATTTCCAGCTTCTTGCTCAATATTTTCAGAGAGAAAAGTACCAAGAAGTTTGAATTAAAAAGATAGAATAGGATAAAATGCAAAGGAGTAAATAGTAGGCCATTGAGCTAGAGTGCCCAAAAGCCTTAGTTATTGTTTAGGGCTTCCGTTTATGGGGCCTCTGTAGGAGGAAATGTGTGTTTTTTAGGGGTGTGGTGTGGTGATTCTTTCTTTTGATTGGCAGGCTTGAGTTACATAAGCCTTTCTCTGCCACACTTGTCCTCTCCAAGTTTCATTTAATTTAACTTGTAGGTATTCCTAATTATGCACAGGCATGAAGCGGTAAATAGTGGATTTTTCCTACAGTCCACTCAGATGACAGTTTTCTTTACTGTACATATATTCAAAACCAGCCAGGTTGGACTGATACATTGGCTGCAACATATTTTAGCATATGTTTGACCATAAAGGAAAGGAAGTTGGCAAAAAGAGGGGTGGCCACCTATTATGTGGCTTGGACCAGGATGTATATATAATTTGACATTGGTGGGGAATCCCTGACTGTTAGGTGAATTGTTAGGAAGAGCATGTATGTGCATAGCTCAACCCAAGCAGAATCACAGGTTGTTAAACTAGATCCACATTTACCTGCCTTGACTTCATGAGTTTTCTCAGAAATGTTTTGAAAATAGCAAAAACAAGTACATCACTAGGATGCATTAAACCTGAACTATCATTGCACCACACAGGACGGTCTGCTGTGGGTTCTCTATAGGACTCCTCACATTCATACTTTTTCTGGGTGTCTGTGATTTAGATGATAAATTTTTGCTCCAAGATGGAAAAATTGAGAAGCCAAACCTACTCCATCTTGGAACCAGCCTCTACCTTAAAAGAAAAAGAGCCTGACAATTTAACCTGCAGATAAATCTAAGCTGCACTCAAGTACTGGGAAGGACCCCATGGCTTGTCCTTGGCCCATATTCTAGAGTTACTCCCTAGCTATGCCCTAGCAACAGTTAATCAAAGATTAGTCTGATTGTTTCAGATGTATTTTCAGACCGTTTGTTATTGTTACTTCAGGGCATCCACCTGTCACTGTAAAATAGTCATTCAGTTAGATGCTTACCAAGATGACCTCCCCCTCACTTGCTTCCATTTCCTCTAAAATCTTGTCCTAATGAGAGTTTGGGGCTGTGTTAGGGTTGATGAAGGGCCCAGACTTGAGTTTGTGACCCTAATGCAATTAGCTCGGAGGTGGCTCCTTGGTGGTCTTTTGAGTTCACGAACACTTCCTGGCATACCAGATCAAATTCTAATCCCAAAGATTTGAGGAAAAAAGGACACTGACACAAGTCATCATGGCCAAATTAATCATAACAAGCTTTTCTTTTAATTCATGTATATGGACTATCTTCCCCTAAGTCAAGGTTTAAGAGGTCAGCCTTGGGGATAGGGAACATAGACTTTTATAGCTCAGGAGTAGGAGATTTCCTAATGGGACATTTGGCAGGCAAATGGATGGGGTTATAGAAGCAGAACAATGTAGTCATAATAATCCTTTGAAACAAAGGTAGGTTTTCAAAATGGCCCTGAAACAAAGACATGATTACAATGTAGTTAGAACAACTTTTTGAAACAAATGCCATTTCCTGGAAGAGGCAATTCAGAAACATTTACAATAAAAATTACAGGTGAGGCATAGCCCTATCTTTTAGACACAGAGATTTAATCATAAAAAGGAATGAACCTATTGCTTTAATGTTATTGCTTTTCTGGGCTGTAAACAGTGATTAGTATACAAAATTAGGTCTTGGATGTGTTGCTTTACTGAGTTCAAAAACATCAATGAAGATTAACCCAAGGCTCACTCCATCCAATGGGAGTAGGTGTTTGGCACCCAAACTGATTCCTGTTCTTCTGTACCCTCCTATAGAATTACACTTGAATTTTCACTCTGTGTGGAACTAAGGGCACCCTAAACCCAGCTTATAAGATATTAGATACTTCTCAAGTGCTGTATAGTTATCAGAATTAGGATCAGAATCTGATTTCAAGCAATGCAACTAGCTGTCTCTAATAAAGAAATTGAAAGAAATAACTTACAGTGGAAAAATCAGAGATTTATTCAATATAATCATACTGGGAAGAGAGAAAAGGAAAAAACAAAACAAAACAAAATGAAAAAACAAAAAACAAGCCATTAGACCCCTAACACAGCATTAAGTTGATGGGAAGAAGTATGCATAATTCATCAGGTCTTGTGAAAGTGTAGTTCCCCCATAATTGACTCACCATTGTCTGTGCTTTACCAGGTATCACAAGTTGGAATAGTTTTTGAAGAGCCAAGTTCCTCCACTGGTTTCCCTGAGAACCCAGGCCTTTACACCTCAGTAGGAGATTCTTGATGAAATCTCAATGTCCTGAGGAATAGAACAAGTATGTCTTTAAAATGCTTTCAGTTCTGCCAGAAAGTTAAATGGCATTCTATCTTCAATAATATACTGAGCTCAGACTGTCCTCTGGATGGTCAAAATGCATAAATCATCAACTGGGAATACCTTCCTCTAAGCCAGACATGGCAATAGTGGGGACAGGGCAAATAACTTGACAAGAATGGGGGTAGTTATTGAACTGAATTTCTATTTTTCAACTGTATTTATTTTCTTGTATAAAACTTTCCTCCTTGTTTTGTAGGTACTTCTTCTCTCAGGATATTTGAGGATCCTGTGCCATTTCTTTTTTAAACTAGTCCCTGAATTTGTGCAGATGTGCAGGTAGTTCCCATCCTGTATGCCAATCTGTCACATTGCCAGCAACTCTGAATGATGCTACAGCTTGCACAATCTATTCAAATTGATACGGAGAAACTGAATGGCTCAGACTCTGACACATTCTGCTGAGTCCAAAAATGGAATTGACTCAAGCCACTAAAAAAAGCCCTCCAAGCTCTTTCATTAGCAAACCTCAGAAAACCACAATAAATCAGCCCATTAGGATGCAGCAGCATGTGCAAATTGGTGTCTCAGCTAATGTAGATAAAGATTTCAGTGAGCCCTGCATATATCAAAAATTTAATACATGCTGCTTGTAGAGTTTTAATGAATGCAAAAAGCTCAATTGCTGAAACCCCACACAATGGGGGAATTATTTCATTTGGTTGTCAATAAAATTGTTGCTTATTTTATTTTCTAATGGTTTATCAATATTGGTAATTTGCTGTGGGAGGGCTATAAAAATGAGAAGGGGGAGGAAAAGGAATTTAAATAAGTTCTGGTAACCAGGGAAGAAGCTAGTGAGACAACTGGACTCTTCTACATCATCAACAGATCAACTGGCAATGAGATGTGGTCCTTTGCACTGGAACTTAACGTCATTTTTGGATCACTAACATTAAGACCCGTTGAGGTTTCTAGTTTCCATCTGTGTCATGGAGCTAACCCTGTGCCACAGTTCTCCACAGCCCAATCCTGCCTAGAGACAGCTGATCTCCCAGGAGTGCTGACCCACCTAAGATCACAAGGGAGACCACCACTATTGTTCCAATACCTGTTCCAAGTAGGTCCTACATGGAGCCTACAGGACACAGGAACTGTGAAGAAGCCAGGGACAGGATCCTTCTGGTGTCCCAGAGCTAACCTTGTGTCACAGCTCTCCACAACGCAATCCCTTCTGGAGAGAGCTGGTCTCCCAGGAGTGCTAATACACCTAAGATTACAGGCTCACAGGCTCACAGGAAGGACTAGCTACAGTCAGAGATAGAAAGACCAGCTAACACCAGAGATAACCAGATGGTAAGAGCAAAGTGCAAGAACATGATCAACAGAAGATAAGGCTACTTGGCATCATCAGAACCCAGTTCTTCTACCACAACAAGCCCTGGATACCCCAACATATCTGAAAAGCAAGATTATGATTTAAAACCACATCTCATAATGATGATAGAGGACTTTAAGAAGGACATTAATAACTCCATGAAAGAAATACAGGAGAACACAGGTAAAGAGGTAGAAGCCCTTAAAGAGAAAACACATAAATCCTTGTTTCTTTAAAAATACAGAAAAACACAACCAAACAGGTGAAGAAATTTAACAAAACCACACAGGATCTAAAAAAATGAAAATAGAAACAATAAAAAAATCACAAAGAGAGACAACACTGGAGATAGAAAACCTAGGAAAGGGATCAGGAGTCATAGATGCAAGCATCACTGACAGAATACAAGAGATAGAAGAGAGAATCTCAGATGCTGAAGATACCATAGAAAATATTGACACAATAGTCAAAGAAAATGCAAAATGCCAAAACCTCCTAACCCAAATCATCCAGAAAACTCAGGACACAATGAAAAGACCATACCTAAGGATAATAGATATAGAAGAGAGTGAAGAATCCCAACTGAAAGAGCCAGTAAAGGTCTTCATCAAAATTAAAGAAGAAATAAACTACCATAACCTAAAGAAACAGATGCCCATAAACATACAAGAAGCCTACAGAACCCCAAATAGTTTGGACCAGAAAAGAAATTTATCCTGTACATAATAATCAAAACACCAAATGCACAAAAGAATAAAAAAAAATAAAAGCAATAAGGGGAAAACGTCAAGCAACATACAAAGGTAGACCTATCAGAATTACAACAGACAAGCAACATACAAAGGTAGACCTATCAGAATTACAACAGACTTCTCACCAGAGACTATAAAAGCCAGAAGCTCTTGGGCAGATGTCATACAGATCCTAAAAGAACACAAATGCTAACCCAGGCTACTATGCCCAGCAAAACTCTCAGTTACCATAGATGAAGAAAATATTCCAAGACAAAACCAAATTTATACAATATCTTCCCACAAATCAGCCCTACAAAGAATAATAGAAGAAAAACTCCAACACAAGGAGTGAAACTTCACTTAAGAAAAAGCAAGAAAGTAATCTTCTTTCAACAAACCCAAAATAAGATAGCCACACAAACATAATTCCATCTCTAATAACAAAAATAACAGGAAGAAACAATCACTGGTCCTTAATATCTCTTACCATCAATGGACTCAATTCCCCAATAAAAAGACATAGAATAACAGAGTGGATACATAAAAAGGACCCAACATTTTACATACAGAAAACACACCTCAGTGACAAAGATAGACACTATCTCAGAGTTAAAAGATGGAAAAAAATTGCAAGCAAATTGTCATAAGAAACAAGCTGGAATAGCCATTCTAACACCAAATAAAATCGACTTTGAATCAAAAGATATCAAAAATGATGAGGAAGGACACTTCGTACTCATCAAAGGAAAAGTCAACCAAGATGAACTCTCAATTCTGAACATCTATGCTCCAAACACAAGGGCATCCACATTCATAAAAGAACTGTTACTAAAGCTCGAAGAATACATTATACCTCATACAATAATAGTGGGAAACACCCCACTCTTATCAATGGACAGATCATGGAAACAGAAACTAAACAGACACACATTTAAATTAACAGAAGTTATGAACCAAAAGGATTTAACAGATATCTGTAGAACATTTCATCCTAAAACAAAAGAATATGCCTTCTTCTCAGCATCTCATGGTACCTTCTCCAAAACTGACCATATAATTAGTTACAAAACAAGCCGCAAAAGGTACAAGAATTCATGCATCCTATCAGATCACCACAGAATAAGGCTGGTCTTCAATAACAACAAAAACAACAGAAAGCCCACATATACATGGAAGCTGAACAACTCTCTACTCAATAATGACTTGGTCAGGGAAGAAATAAAGAAAGTACAAACTTTTTAGAATTTAATGAAAATGAAGGCAAAACATACCCAAAATTGTGGAATACAATAAAGCAGTTCTAAGAGGAAAACTCATAGTTTTACATGCCTCCAAAAAGAAACTTGAGAGAATACACACTAGGAACTGAATAGCACATCTGAATTTCTAGAACAAAAAGAAGCTAATACACTCAAGAGAAGTAGACAGCAGGAAATAATCAAACTTGGGATTGAAATCAACTAAGGAGAACTATACAAAGAATCAACAAACACCAGGAGATGGTCCTTTGAGCAAATAAACAAGATAAATAAACCCTTAGGCAGACTAATCAGAGAGCAGAGAGACAGTATCCAAATTAACAAAATCAGAAATGAATGGGGAGACATAACAACAGAAACTGAGGAAATTAAAAAAAAATCATCAGATCCACTAAAAAGGCCTACCTTTAGTAAAACTGGAAAATCTGGATGAAATGGGCAATTTTCTAGACAGATACCAGATACTAAATTTAAATATAGATCAGATAAATCTAAACAGTCTCATAACTCCTAAAGAAATAGAAGTGGTCATTAAAAGTCTCCCTACCAAAAAAGTGCAAGGCCAGATCCTTTTAGTGCAGAACTCTATCAGACCTTCAAAGAAGACATAATACCAATACTCTTCAAACTATTCCACAAAATAGTATCAGAAAGAACCCTACCTAATTCATTCTATGAAGCAACAGTTATGCTGACACCTAAATCACACAAAGACCCAGCAAAGAAAATGAACTTCAGATCAATTTCCCTTATGAATATTGGTGCAAAAGTACTCAATAAAATTTGCAAAAACTGAATCTAAGAAGACATCAAAATAATCATTCACCATGATCAAGTAGCTTCTTCCAAGGGGTGTAGGGATGGTTCAATATACGTAAATCCATCAATGTAATTCACTATATAAATAAACTCAAAGGAAAAAAAAACTCATGATCATCTCATTAGATACTAAGAAAGTGTTTAACAAAATTCATTACCCTTTCATGATAAAAGTCTTAGAAAGATCAGGAATTCAAGGCCCATACTTAAACACAGTATAAGCAATATACAGCAAACAAGTAGCCAAAATCAAACTAAATGGTGAGAAATTTGAAGCAATCACACTAAAATCAAGGATAAGACAAGGCTGCCCACTGCTTACACAATACAGTATTTGACGTTCTAGCCAGAGCAATTAGACAACAAAAGGAGGTCAAAGGAATACAAATTGGAAAAGAAGAAGTCAAAATATCACTGTTTGCAGATGATATGATAGGGTACTTAAGTGATTCCACAAATTCCACCAGAGAATTCTACAACTGATAAACAAATTCAGCAAAGTGACTGGATATAAAATTAACTCAAATAAATCAGTAGCCTTCCTCTACTCAAAGGATAAACAGGCTGAGAAAGAAATTAGGGAAAAGACAACTTTCACAATAGTCATAAATATTAGATATCTTTGTGTGACTCTAACCAAGCAAGTGAAAGATCTGTATGACGAACACTTCAAGTCTCTGAAGAAAGAATTCAAAGACCTCAGAAGATGGAAAGATCTCCCATGCTCCTGAATTGGTAGGTTTAATATAGTAAAAATAGCCATCTTGCTGAAAGCAATCAACAGATTCAATGTAATCCTCATCAAAATTCCACCTCAATTTTTCATAGAGTTACAAAGAAGAATTCTCAGATTTACTTGGAACAATCAAAAACACAGGATAGCCTAATCTATTCTCAGCAATAAAAGAACTTCTAGGGAATCACCATCCCTGACTTCAAGCTGTACTACAGAGTAATACTGATAAAAACTGCATGGTATTGATACAGAGATAGGCAAGAAGATTAATAGAATAGAATTGAAGACCCAGAAATGAACTCACACACCTTCGGTCCTTGATCTTTGACAAAGAAGCTAAAACCACTCAGTGGAAAAAAGCCAGAATTTTCAACAAATGATGCTGGTTCACCTAGCACTCAACATTTAGAAGAATGCAAATTGATCCATTCTTATCTCCTTGTACAAAGCTCATGTCCAAGTGAATCAAAGACCTCCACATAAAACCAGATACACTGAAATTGATAGAAGAGAAAGTGGGGAAGAGCTTTGAAAACATGGGCACAGGTGAAAAGTTCCTAAACAGAACACCAATGGCATATGCTCTAAGATCAAGAATTGACAAATGGGCCTTCATAAAATTGCAAAGCTTCTGTAAGGCAAAGGACACTGTCAATAGGAATTAAAGGCAACCAACAGAGTTGGAAACGATCTTTACCAATCCTACATCTGATAGAGGGCTAATGTCCAATATATACAAAGAACTCAAGATGTTAGACTACAGAGAATCAAATAACCCTTTTAAAAATGGGGTACAGAGCTAAACAGAGATTTCTCAACTGAGGAATATCAAATGACTGGGATGTACCTAAAGAAATGTCGAACATTTTTAGTCATCAGGAAAATGCAAATCAAAACCATCTTTATATTTCACCTCACACCAGTCAGAACATCTAATATCAAAAACGTAGGAAGGCCTGCCTCTGCCTTCCACTTGCTGACAGCAGATGTTGGTGAGGATGTGAAGGAAGAGGAACACTCCTTCATTGCTGGTGTGATTGCAAGCTGGTACAAAGACTCTGGAAATCAGTCTGGTGGTTCCTTAGAAAACAGGACATAGTATTACTGAGGACCCAGTTATACCACTCCTGGGCACATATTCAAAAGATGCTCAAACATATAAAAAAAAGACACACGCTTCTCTATGTTCATAGCAGCCTTGTTTATAATAGCTAGAAACTTGAAACATCCAGATGTCTGTCAACAGAGGAATGGATACTGAAAATGGTGTACCCTTATTCATTGGAGTCCTACTCAGCCATTAAAAGCAATGACTTTGGGCTGGAGAGATGGCAGTGGCTAAGAACACTAGTTTCTCTTCCAGAGGCTATGAGTTCAATTCCCAGCAACCACATGGTGGCTCACAAGTATATGTAATGGGATCTGATGCCTTCTTCTGGAATGTCTGAAGACAGCCACAGTGTAATCATATACATAAAATAAATAAATCTTTAAAAAACAAACAAACAAACAAAACAATGACTTCATGAAGTTTGGAGGCAAATGGATGGAGCTAGGAAATATCATCCTGAGTGTCCTAACCCAGCCACAAAAGAACATACGTGATACCTACTCTCTGATAAGTGGATATTAGGCAAAAAGCCCAGAATACTCACAATTCAATTCACAGACCATATGAAGCTCAAGAAGAAGGAAGACCAAAGTTTGGATGCTTCATTTCTGTTTAGAAGGGAGAACAAAATAATCACAGGACATAGAGGGTGAGAAGGACTTGGGAGGAAGAGAGGAGGGGGAGGAGATAAGAAGAGGACAAGATCAGGTATGGGAGGAGATGGGGGAGAAATACAGAGGATCAGGAAATTAAACGGAGATGTGTAGCAATGGAAGATAGGGAATTGGGCTAGCTACTAGAAAGTCCCAGAAGTGAGGAAAGCAAAAGACTCCCAGGACCCAATGGTGATATGATTAACTGAAATATCCAAAAAGGGCAGTTAAAGCCTCTAGAGACCATATTCAGAGCCCCTGATTGAGGGATGGGGGCCACCCACCCATCTCCAAAATTTTAATCCAGAATTGCTCCTGTCTAAAGGAAATATAGGGACAAAGAGTGGAGCAGAGACTGAAAGAAAGGCCATCTAGAGACTGTCCCACCTGGTGATCCATACCATAGGCAGCCACCAAACCCAGACATTACAGGGATGCCAAGAAGTGCTTGCTGACAGCTGTCAGAAGCCTGATACAGATGTTTCCTGAGAGGCTCTGTCAGAGCCTGACCATGCAGATGCGAATATTTACAATCAACCATTGAACTGTACACAGGGACCTTAATGAAGGAGTTAGGGGAACAACTGAAGGAGCTGAAGGGGTTTTCAACCCCATAGAAAGAATAGCAATATCAACCAACCAGACTCCCCAGAGCTCCCAGGGACTAAACCACCAGCCAAAGAGTACACATGGAGGGACCCGTGGCCCTAGTAGAGGATGGCCTTATTTAGTTAGCATCAATAGGAGGGGAGGCCCTTGGTCCTTTGAAGGCTTGATGACCCAGCGTAGGGAAATGCTAGGGGTGGTGAGGCTTGATTGCATAGGTGGGTGGGGGAGCACCCTCATGTAAGCAGGGGGAGGTGTATAGAATAGGGGTTTTAGGAGGGGAAAGCAGGAAAGAGGATAACATTTGAAATGTAAATAAATAAAATATCCAAAAATAGAGACTTTTTTTGACTTAGAAAAACTGGTTTTGTTCATCTTCTTTTTGTCTTTTATTTTATTATTCTTCCCTTTCTTTATGCACTGCAATGTCTAGTTAACCAGTTGGTACCAAATCCAAGATCTCTGCCTTCATACTTTGTTGGAGGATGCAGGGTAAACTTTTTTTTTCCAGGGGAGGGAGCAGAGGAGGAAATTCTACCATTATAGAAGAAGTATCAAGTTTGTTATGTTTTCAGTTAAATAATAGCTGTTTGTTTGTTTGTTTGTTTGTTTCTCAAGAGAGAGTGTCTCTGTATAGCCCTGGTTGTCCTGGACTCACCCTGTAGAGCAGGCTGGCCTCAAACTCAGAAATCTGCCTGCCTCTGCCTCCCAAGTGCTGAGATTAAAGGCATTTGCCAGCTGTTTCTAAGCAGTGCTCTCAACTGCATGGTTAAGTAGGTATTTGAAGAACACCTTCACTCTTGATCACATGAACACAGATTTGACCAAATACATTCATGATAATGAACTAAGCACAACAAAAACTCATTCATTGATAATTCATTCAGTAAATATGTATAGCAATTTAACAGTAATTAATTGTTATTTTATTATTATTATTTTCTTGCTTAGCAGCTTTATTTGAAAGTCTCAAAGTTTTATGCATATAAGGAAAACCAGACTTCAGAGGCCTTTTGTTTCTGAGTTTTTTTTCTTCATAAGACAGTCTTTCTGTTGCTTCTCTTTTCTTACCTCCCCCTTCCTTCTTCTTCACCCTTGAATAAAAATCATAGGAAATTACTGTTTTGGACTGAGCTTCATCTTCAGGCCCTAAATATGTAGGGTATAAAATCAGAATGTTCACTTGCAGTGAGTGTATATACCACTGAGCCAAAGCTGAGCCACTTGTCTGGCTTTCTGAGAAAACAGGATTCTAGAGAAGAGAGCCAGCTCTCTTAGGATAGGTCAGTTTTTTATCTGGAAGGATAATGCTTTTGTCCTCATACAAGAAAAAATAGTCCTAGGTATCATGGTACTAACCTTTTATTTTTGTCCTTCTGACTCCTTGTCCAGGCTGTACAGGGAAAGTGCCTTTGACATGACCAGCCTATTTTTACTTTCTGATTCTGCTTTCTTCAGCCCTTTCTGGTCTATAATCCACCCTTCTGGGCCAGGCTTGTAAAAACATTTATTCTGCTCCAAAAGATGAAAGGTTGCCCAATTCTAGAATTGAAAGAAAAACAATGAAGTTCATGAAAGGCATTTTGTAATCTTCTCTGACATTTCCTTTCTTCCTTAAAAAAATAATCTTTTCTCTTTCCTTATCTCTTGTTTTTTTTTCCCCTCTTTTGAGATTCATTCTAATGGGGACACATGACCTCAGTGTTCTTTATTCATTCTTCCTGAGGAAATGTCTGGTCCACTGAAGGAAATTAGCCAAAACTACAAGTTAACACAGACCTATTTCTGCTTTCCTCTTATTTCCTAAAGGTGATGGTAATGTACAGACCCCTAAATAATCCTCCACTCCTAAATAATCCTCTATTGCTCAATGTCTCCACTCTTGAGCTGCCATCTTGAAAGCCAAAGAGGAGATACCTGAGGTCAGGCAAAGGAGTCTGGAGAGACCTGCATTTCCTTTGATTGCCATGGGCAGTTGAGAAATCAAGGCAGAGTAAAGTCTGATTTAGATAGATGAAGAATCCTGTTGCTGCTGGCATGTTTCTCTTGTGACACTGAATTTTGACTGTTTTAGTAAAGCTGTTTGCACATGGAAAGGTCTTTGTCTTCCTTGGGGTTATCTGAGAATAGTTGAAGAGGCGGAAAAATGAACAGAGCTGTGAGCAAAAAGAGGGGATGTGCCCTTCCCCAGCCGTGAGCAGGCCTGAAAGATCTTGTTTACCACAATAGGACCTAGGTGGAGTTATCCGCCCTGGCTGCCCGTACAACTTCCTACAGAAACTTAGAAGAATAGACTGCCCATTGAGCTTGTCTTTCAACATAATCTAGCTGAAACAAAGGATGGTTTTGATGGGGCTTTTTCTATATATGCAAGAGCTGAATATTAAACTTTGAGCCTTGATCAGAAAACTTGTCTTGGCTCCATGTTTCTCTTTCCCCTCCATCTCTTTTTCATTTCCAGCCCTCCTTTCAGGTGAACCCAGTTTGTCAATGGCCGCTGGGTGGCTACAAGGGGACAGTATGGAAGGGGACAGAATTCCAAAGGCATATATTGGAAAGGAACATGAGAATATAATGAGGAAATACAAGTTGGTTGGATGAGTAATAGTGTAGCTTCAGGATATTGAGAGAGTCATAGGGTAGGTGCACTTCTATGTCCCTGGCTCATGGGTACTATCTACTTTAAAGACCCATTTATGGTCAGGGGTACATAGAAGTTAGAGATTTAAGAGTAGGACCCTGATTTTTAATTATCTGTTGTATCTTTAAGGTCAGCAAAGAATGAACACCGATCAGAGTCACAGGTAAACTGGCCATGTGCTTTGCCTAAGGGAATGTGAATATAGGAAACCACATAGTTCACACACAAAGACATGAGAGATTTCATCAAATTTTATATCACCACAAAGAGTGACCATGGATTGATCATCATTAATAATAAACTTTGTTTAATCATATTCTTGTATGAATTATCTTTTTGGTCTGTCTATTAAAGAGGGTATTATAGAATTTTGGCATATGAAGACACAGTTATGAAGTATGTACCCCATAACATAGAATATAAACATTTATGGATATGCTTGTCAGATAACTAGTATAAAAATTAATATAATCATATTTTAGTTATATTTTCGGTAATTATTTACTATAAATGTTGATATTTTAGGAATTGTTTTCTTATTTTACTATCGGCTTATATAATTTTCATGAAATTTTTGTGGTTCTCAAATGGTTAGGGTTATGGTTTTGTGGTTAGGGAACATACATGAAGACTGGAGTAAGTATGTCTTTTTCCTGCTTTAGAAAACTGGGCCCAGAGAAGTCACTTAATTTCAGAAGCCTTGGACTCACAACTGGCACCCAATCTCTGGCTTACCTGCTGTGTCTTCTTTGTGTGTTAAGGTCAGCAAATAGTGAGCATTGCTCATGAGCTTTGGTTAGTACAATGTTGAACATAATCTAATATTAATATCTTTGGGTGAGATTTGCTTACCACTGCTCACATATTCCCTTCCACTCCCATGCCACTATACTTTGGTGAGAGATGTCCTTGCCTGGTGTGCCCAGAAAAGCTTCTAGATGAGGGCAGTCATGCTTGCAGAACAAAGAGATATGCAGGCTGAGGCTCATGTAACTCCCACTCACTTCCTGAACTGCATCGCAGGGGGACATTGTGCTTTGATGTTAATCTGCCATAACACCATTTATCAGTAGCTCTGGTGTGTTAATCCCAGGTAGAACAAGAACAAAGCTGTATTTCACTTGTCAGTCACCCATAGTTGGGGAGCTGGCCCTGCTGGGCCCAGAAGTCTAGTAGAATACAGCCTCCAGGAGTGGGATGGCAGCAGTCAGCTCAGAACACCTCTGTTAGAAGCTGTTTGTGCTTAGTTTCAGCCTCTGGCTACACCCTACATGAGAATTTAAGTTCTAAGGAAAACACAATGTCGCAGATGTTCTCCGGATAGCAACAGAACATGTTTTCAGAAGGAAAGGAGCTAAAAATTCAATAACAAAGGACATAAATCAAAATCATTATATTACTGTAAAACTTGGCAGAGACACACAGGGAGAAGGCTCCAAAGCTGCTAGGCAGTGAACATGGAGAGGAGCTAAAAATAATGGTTGTGTATTTGGCAGGACCTTGTTTTCCCTTGACACCAGACTCAAGCCCTTCTATAAGGCATTTCAGACCATTTTGCTGAGGAACATTCCTAAAGACTTAACATAATCAAGAATTAGGACCTCTTAGAGTGTTCAGAGTAAAGTCTATACTTACGCAAGACCCCACTGGATACTTCAGGCTTTATATTTACTACACAAAATCCTTAACAACTTTGTACTCTTTTCATATTATAATTGAATTTCTGGCTCACTGAAGCTGTTACAGTTACAAACACTTACCTGAACTGTGACAAGACTGTTAGTTCTAAAGTCATTACAGGTTGGCATCCTCATACAAGCATTAAAAGGGACAGCTAACAGCATCCGTCCTAGAAGGCAGTGCTATTTTCAGGACTCCTTTTATTTGGTACCATTTTAAGTTATTATTTTTTAAATTAATACCCATACTATATATTAGACATTTTCTCTCACATGTTTTATATATTCTCCTAGACAATTTCTCTTCTGCTTTCATGTCATGTATATTTACATGATTTTATGAATCTATCTAAAATTTAGGGTTGATATATAAGAGAAAGCACATGGCATTTGTCTTTCTGAGACTGGTTTAATTTGCTTAATATAATGATCTCCAGTATATGTATGTTCTTGGAAGAGGATGATTTTGGTGATTTTTTTAAAAAACATTTTATTATGTAGAATATACCACATTTTCATTGCCCTTGCTCTATCTTTGGATACGAAGCTTTGGATAACTTTCCTGCTGTGAGAAGTGCTGTAGTAGACAGTATTGTTTCTCTGCAATGTGTTGACTTGGATATACTTAGGTAAATATCTGATCAGGTGGTAGCAGGGCCATGGGAAGCTCCATTGTCAGTTTTTGTGAGAAGCCTCTATATTGATTTCTGTAGTGGCTGTGATAGTTGACACTCCAAGCCATTTGTTAGGTTTTTTTCCTCATGACTACCATTTTTTTTGGTGTACAGTAGAATTTCAAAATAGTTTTGGTGCACATTTCTCTGAAAGTTGGTAAGGCTGAAGGTTTTTTCCCATGCTTATTGGCCATTTTATTTTTTATTTTTAGTTTTTTTTTTTAGAATTTTCTGTTTCTTTCATTAGCACATTGATTGACTGAGTGTGATTTGGTGCTGTTCCTGTCTTGTTCCCTGAAAGCTACAGATACTCCCAGGTATAGTCATGGGACTGAGACATTACCCTCAAGACTGGTCTATGGCACAGCCTACATGATACTGAGGCTGGTATTCTATGGACTGGCTGCTATGAAGACAATGTCCACTTGATCTTAATCTGAGAAATTTCTTGCCAGGGAGGTCTGCAGCATCAAGGGATATCTTCCCTGAAATGGGTTATATTTAGAAAATGCCTCAGCGCAGACCAGCTATCTAATCGGTGGGGTGGCTCTGCTTAGCTTTGGCCAACATGTTTCATACTAGAAGCAGCCAGAACCCATGCACGTCACAGCTAGAAGTGGCCAGAGGTCAAGTGTGCCACAACTAGACCCACGAGATGCCAGCTTGGGGGATGGCTCTGCCAATCCATCACACTGCATCCACAAAGCTCAGTTGAACCCCAGACAATATCCACCATCCTAGCAGTATCTGGTAGAATGAAGACTCTTAATGCTTACAGATTATCCAATGGTTGTATACATTTGGAAATGCTCAAATAACAAGATGCCCACACAACTAGAATTGTTACCCAATATCTAACCTTTTGATAGAAGTTGCTACCCAGGACTGCTTTCAACCTATCTGTCTTCCTCCATGGTTGATAGCCTCCTTCTTCTCCCCTTTCTCTCTTTCTTCCCTCTCCCTCCCCATCCTTTCCTCTTTCCTCCTCTCCTCCCAACTCCTCACTCCACCTACCTTTCATAGGGCCCAATCACTGAGATCCACTGCATACACAATGTAGCAGTAGCAGGAAATTATCCTGCTACACTTCCCTACCCTTCAGCATGTAGAAATTGGAGTATTTCATCTTCTGTTTTTTGAAAAGGCTTCTACCTAAAACAGACAGTCACTGATATCTTGGGATCTGAAATATTATACATGAATTCCCTTAAAATGTTATGACCAGTTCTGAATCACAATCTGTACATGGAGGAAGTCAAGGATCCATTTTCTCAAGCCCTCCTCTATCATCTTACAAAAAAGATTGGAGATATAGATCTTAGGCAAAATCCAATCTTCAAAGGCACAGATCATCTCCCCAAGAATAGTGGATAAAATCTTAAATAGAAATTGTGAATGGATCATAATCAGAGGCAATGGTGAAGTAATGCTCTCGGGGTCACTTGGGATTCTGTTTTGCTCTGATTTCAGTCATTGTGGGAATGCAGGTGGAAAAACTGGTCATTGATTATGAGAGAGTGTTCTAAATGGGAGATATTCCTGTGAACTAATTATTTGAAAGTACTTATTTATGCATATGATGCATGTAGATATGTTCATGTGAATATGTGTACATGTGTGTATACATGTGTGTATTTCATCTTTTCCAAGTCACTGTATCTCCAATTCATAGCCAAACAGGTTCAAGGCAAAGCACCAATGTATGTTAGGTGGAGGGACATTTTGATGATGGTAATATTCTAGTTCCATTTCCTGTTATAATGGTAAAATATCCTGAAATTAAAATTAACAAGAAACACTGAGGGGAGAAAGGGCTTATTGAAGTTACATTTTCAGGTTATAGTCCATAATTGTAAAGAAGTCAAGAGCTCACACAGATAATCACAGCATATTCATAGACAAGAGCCATGACATAAATGGATGCCTATCTGCTTGTATGCTTGCTAGTGCTTTGCTAACTTTCTCCTCTTACATAGTTCAGGATCTATCTCCATAATGGGCTGAGTCATTCTCCATCAACCAGTAAAGTTAATTAGACAATTCTCCACAGACATGCCCATAGTTTTACCCAATGGAGACCACTCCCCATTGAGACTCTCTTCTCTGGTGATCTTAGATTGTATTAGGTTTGCAACAAGTTAGCCATCACAAATCATGATGTTTTCACACTCTTTATATAAGGATCACACATTATTTATTGTCCTGCCTAGTTTTTATAATCTGTTCTACACAACTTAGCATCACTCATTAAGAAGGAATCTCAATCAAGGAACTAGTTAGACCAGATTTTCCTGTGGGTAAATCTATGGGTACACTGTCTTTGTTGCTAAATTACATAAAATGGGCCACTCACTGTGGGCAGTATCATCACTATGTAGATGGTCCTGGGCTGAGTAAGAAAGCTAGGGGCAAGCCAGTGAGAAAGCCAGCAAGGAGGTCCATGGGTCTTTCCTCTAGGTTCCAGTCCTAAGCTCTTGCTGTGGATTCTCTTAATGATGGATTATGATCTGAAGATTTAAGGCAAATGAACCCCTTCCTTGTCAGGATTGTAAGCCTTTTGGGTCTAAATGAAGGATTTTCGGGTCTAGGTTTCAACATAATAGATTAATAGAACTTCACTGTCTCAGGACATATCCTGTGATGGGCACATTCCTTAGTCAGAGGACATTTGCTGGATTAACATTCAGAGGAGGAAGAGAGAGGCCTGAGCACTGAGCAGGTCCTGGGCAACAGCTCTGCACCCAATCTCACAAATCCCAGAGGAAGCAGGCCTCCCAGGAACTCTAACCCAGGTAGTGTCTTAGGTAGGGAGATAGCAACACCTGCCCCAAACAAGGAGTAACTGGGACCCACTGGGACCCAGGAATTCACTCCTGGCCCGGAGCACTGGTTCCTTCCTGTTTGGGCCCGAGCACTGAGCAGATCTTGAGGCCCAGCTCTAATCCCAGTAGTAACACCTACCCCACAAAGTTCTGAAACAACCAAGATAATAGGAAAGACAGGCTCCAGTCAGAGACAGGGCAAGTAGCACTAAGGAGATCCAGATGGTGAAAGGCAAGCACAAGAACATAAGCATCAGCAACCCAGGGTACTTGGCATCATTAGAACCTAGTTCTCCCACACTAGAAAGTCCAGAATTCCCCATATCACCAGGAAAGCAAGATTCACATTTAAAATTACTTCTAATAATGATGACAGAGGAATTTAAGGAGGACATAAATAACACTCTCAAAGAATTTGAGGAGAACATAGGTAAACAGATAGAAGCCCTTAAAGAGGAAACACAAAATCCCTTAAAGAAGTACAAGAGAACACAATCAAACAGGTGAAGGAATTGAACAAAACGATATAGGACATAAAAATGCAAGTAGAAACAATAAAGAAATCACAGATGGAGACTACCCTGGAGATAGAAAACCTAGGAAAAAAAATCAGGAGTCATAGATTCAAGCATCACCATCAGAATACAAGAGATAGAAGAGAGAATCTCAGGTGCAGAAGATACCATAGAAAACATTGACACAACTGTCAAAGAAAATGCAAAATTCGAAAAGTTCTTCACACAAAACATCCAGGAAATCCAGGACAAAATGAGAAGACCAAACATAAGGATAATAGGTTAAAAGAGTGAAGATTCCCAACTTAAAGGGCCAATAAATATCTTCAACAAAATTATAGAAGAAAACTTCCCTAACTTTAAGAAAGTGATGACCATAAACATACAAGAAGCCTACAGAACACCAAATAGACTAGATCAGAAAAGAAACACCTCATGTCACATAATAATCAAAACACAAAATGCACAAAACAAAGAAAGAATATTAAATGTAGTAAAGGAAAAAGGCCAAGTAACATATAAAGCCAGACCTATCAGAATTATACCAGACTTCTCATCAGCTACTATAAAAGCCAGAAGATCCTGGACAGATGTCATACACACCCTAAGAGAACACAAATGCCAGCCCAGGCTACTATACCCAGCAAAATTCTCAATTACCATAGATGGAGAAACCAAGATATTTCAGGACAAATCCAAATTTACACAGTATCTTTCCACAAACCCAGCATGACAAAGGATAGTAGAGTGAAATCACCAATACAAGGATGGAAATTATACCCTAGAAAGAGCAAGAAAGTAATCCTCTTCCAAAAAATCCAAAAGAAGATAGTCATACAAAGATAATTCCACTTTTAATAACAAAAATAACAGGAAGCAACAATCGCTGTTCCTTAATATCTCTTAACATCAATGGACTCAATTCCACAATAAAAAGACATAGGCTCCCAGCACCACACACTCCTTTTCGGCTGCATTGGGTGGGCCCCTGGGAAGTGGACCTACAATAATCCCGTCATTGGGCTAACTCACAGCCATCCTAGTCTCTTGTAAATGTTCAAGTTACCAACCATTTGTCAGTTTGGGGTGTAATATTGTCATAAAGGAAGGCTCCCCAATGTTAGCGGCCATATCAAGGGCGGCCTTCCTAAGACAGGGCTCTCACCCTCCTTTCACCCACATCGGAGTCCCTTGATGTTGCCCATCGTTGACAGCCTAAAGCCTTCGAACATCGATGTAACTCATCTCACATCAGTGTTTTGGGGTTGTGAACTTGTCTAAGACCCCCCCATAATTAGACATCCAAATTCAAAATTCACATAGTTGGGATTGATCATAAGACGCCTTCTCTAACTAAACAGAGAAGGGGGAGATGCCAGAAGCCAGGACCCTCGCCCTTACCCTCACCCCCTACCTTTCCCCACCTGCACAATGTCCTCTGAAGCTTGGCAACTGCAAGATCCTGCTTAGCAACTGCAGATAGACTCAAAGCAGAGTACCATATCTTCTTAAGAATAGCAGGGAGACCATAACTCAAGCAGTGTACCATATCTTCTGAAGAACAGCAGGTAGATCATAATTCAAGGCAGTGTACCATATAGACCATGACATGTTTCAAGGCACAGGCCAAGGAGATTTTGTACTTTTCCACCACCTGGCCCCTCTTACCCCCTCCCCTTGTAAAACATGCTATAAAAAAAGCATTTCATGTTCAAAAAAAAAAGAAATAAAAAAAA
>NW_021604564.1:6717397-6718181 GCF_004785775.1 Grammomys surdaster | reverse complement strand
TTACAAAAAAAAGACATAGGCTAATAGACTGGATAAGTAAACAGGACCCAGAATTCTGCTGCATACAGGAAACCCACCTTAGCGACAAAGACAGACACTATCTTAGAGTAAAAGGTTGGAAAACAATTTTTCAAGCAAATGGTCCTAAGAAATAAGCTGGAGTAGCCATTCTAAAACTTCCAGCCCTAGAACACAAAAGGAGGGACTCATGGCTCCACCTGTATAGGTAGTTGAGGGTGACCTTGTCAGGCATCAATGGAAGTAGAGGGCCTTGGTGCCTGAAAGTTTGGATTCCCTAATGTTGGGGAACTCGAGAGCAGGGAGGCTGGTGGGAGCACACTCTCATAGAAACTCCCAGAGTTATATGGATTAGACATGACAGAGGCAGGCTGCCAGAAGACTAGATTCCAGAATTCAAACAAAAAATTATCTTAATACTAAAATTTGTTTTGAGAATTGTATTTTGCAGAATACACAGCCTTGGTGTATCCACTCATCAAGCAAGCTGAGCAAACCTGCTCGACCCTCTGATATCCTGGAATTTCAGCTGGATGCAGTGAAGACACAGACGTCAGAGGCTTATCAATTTACTCTTCCCTCTCTGCCCCTCTTCTAATATCTCAAAGCCCGTAACCAGTTTGAAGACATTAATGAAGAGTCGGTGCCCCTATTTTCTGGGCTTGGGTACTGAGGTGGTTAATATTGGGCTGTCTTTCTAAAAAGAAGTAGTGGTTTTGTTGAATCAGGGAGGAATAGTTAGGATTTATTACATAGCCATAACCTA
>NW_021604564.1:6668060-6712397 GCF_004785775.1 Grammomys surdaster | reverse complement strand
AGGGAGAAGGAGGAAGGGAGGGAGGGGGAGAGAGTGGGAGGGAGGGGGAGGGAGGGAGGAGGGAGAAGGGGCGAGGGAGGGAGGAGGAGGGAGAAGGAGGAAGGGAGGGAGGGAGGGGAGGGGGAGAGAGAGAGAGAGAGAGAGAGCAGAGAAGTAAAGGAGTAGAGGAGTAGAGGCCAGCCATGACCACGTGGAGAGAGGTGGAAGGGAAGGGGGGAGGGGTGACAGGACAGACAGAACCTACAGGCAAGAGAACAGAGAGCAAGAGAGAGAGGAGGAGGGAAGCATCCCCTTTTATAGTGGGCAGACCTACCTGGCTGTTGCCAGATAACTGTGGGGAGGAGCATACCTGGGTGTTGCCAGATAACTGTGGAGGTGGAGTTTAGACAGAATACTAACAATTATGATATTATGATGTTATATGATGTTAATATGATGCCAGTCATCTAGTGAACCAAGTAACTGTGCTGTGGTTATGTAAGAGAGTTTCTTCTTAGATAACGCATATTGAACTATTTAGAGGCAAAGGGCTTGTATGTATTGAATACATGCATAGTTCAGGAGAAACTTATATACATATGTTATGTATAATGAATAGAACATGTATGTGTAGCTAGAGCTCAGAGTATGTACAAATGATAAAGCAAATATGGTAAGTTTAACAAGGGGTAGATCACAATCCAGAAAATGCCAGTCATCTTTGTATTCATTCTATTATTACTAATTCTTTGTGAAATTGAAATTATTTTCAAATTAAAAACTAAAAGGGTAAGACTGTCAAGCACAGAGTGTTGGTAATTATAGAATTCAAAATCTCAATGTGTGATCTACCTGCTGTGTGATCTTCCACAGAACATGTACTTGCTAATGTGCCACAATTTCCTTCACTGGAAAATTAAGATATTATTACCTGATGCCTAGGGGTTTGTGAGAAAGGATCGAAAAGTGTTTGTTTTTATTGTCTTTAACTTTTTTCATTAAGGAGATGCTTAGATTTTGGCAAATAAATTAGGAGAAGCAAATGCTGAGCTTCGTCAATAGCTTTACAAAGTCTCTGAGATGTCCCTAGACAAACATTCATTCTGATTTTTCACATCCACATCCAAATCAAAGATGTGAATGACAGCAGAAATGGCAGTCAAGAAAACATGCCTACATAAACACTTTGAAAACAGCAGCATTTTAGGTGACCAGACCATCATCCAGCAGGATTCAAGAGCTTCTAGCTCTTTCTAGAAAGTGGTAGAGAGATACAAATATTCCTCAACAACAAAAACAGAAGTGACAATGCTTGGAAATATGATGCTTAGAAATAGTTCAATTATAAATAAACTTGGTATATGTTCTTTAAAAGCAGAGGTTGCCTTCTGAAAAATCCACCAGATAATGAGACACTAATCAAAAGACAGTGTCAGGCAAGAGTTGAAGAAGGTTGACAGTGTGGGGGAGAGTCTGAAGGCCAGCCAGCTCTATGGTACTTTTGATACTTTTCTAATTTAGCTGTTTTCTTCAACAAGTTCTTTATTTGAATGCAGCTTGGCAGTGTTATTATTAAAAGCATAATGTAATCTCATTTGCCTAGAAGCCTGAGCAACCAAAATCATAAGGATTTTAGGGACGACTGCCAATGTTGTCCCTGTACAGCTTCCTTTCTGTGACCCAGGATAATGTCATATTACCCTTGATAGTCTTGAATAGTAACTATAGTAGGTAGCCAGAAAAGGCCTTACTAGAATCAATGTCTCCCTCTCTCCTCTTGCCTTCCTTGGGACTATAAGAGGCAGAAGATTTCCTGTGTGGTTACCAGAATGGGAAAGCAAGGTATGCTTTTTGTCCTGTCTCTTTTACCAATGGCTTTTCAGTCCACATGTTCTACTTAACAGCAGAACCATCCTTCAACTGGATTTAGAATCCCAGCCTTAATCTGGCTACTTGGCAGCTTGAGACATCATGGGAAAGTTTCACCTTTGACACAATTTTCACAGCTATAGAATATCATGATTTCTGTCAAGGCTGTTGTCAGGATGAGTGAGGTAATGTGCATCAGATATCTAGGCTCAGATGTATAGTCATCAATATGTAGTTTAGTGTATAGTCTTAAGTATCATTATTCTTAGTGCTTCGAGAGAGGTATGTCCTACCTTTTACATTTTTTTTTGAAATTTGAAATTATAATTTAATTACAATATCTCTTTCCATTTTCTCCCTACATATCTTCCCATAACCCATTTCTCACTCTCCTTTGAATTCATGGCCTCCTTTTCTGATAATTGTCATTGCATATATATATATATCCCACTCAGTCTTTATAATGTGACTTGTACATATATTTTCAGAGCTGCCCATTTGGCATTGGACTACTAATTGGTATGCTCCTCTTCCCCAGGGAAGACCATCTCTCTCACTCCCAGCTTTTCTCAGTTGCCTATGATTTTCTTGTGTTAGGCTAAGGTCTCATGGGCCTTTCTCTATCCAGTTTGGCATGTTCATTTATAACATCCTTGGTCAGCTCGCATTTGGGAAATAATGTTGGTGAGACTATATGTGTATAGCTTCTGATATTACTAGAAGACAAAATCTCACAGCAAATTCCCTGATCCTCTGACTCTTACAATCTTTCTGCCCCCAGTTCTGAAATGTTTTCTAAATCTTAGATGTGGGAGTTTTTTGTAGATGTACCCATTGCTCTATAACTCTACATTTTTATTGGTTGCACTTTTCACTAGTAATGTCTGTCTGTTTCAAAGAGAAGTTTCCTTGATAAGCAGTAAAGATTATTCTTATCTGTGGGTATAAGAACACATGCTTACAGATTGTTTTTATGGATTATGCTGGTTTAGTAAATTGGTTGTTGTAAATTCTTCTCCCAATCACCACACTTTCGCTAGCACTAATTAGTTAAGTTTTTAACACCAGGCATGGTTTTCTTCTTCTTAAGAAGCTCTTAAGTCCAACTAAAGAACTGTTGGTTACTGCCAAGGTATTCATGCCGCTACTATGCACATAGGGTTGTTATGGTGACATGGTGGTTGTTGGTATAGTTCATAAGTATCATAACTGAGTGGGACTGTTGCTTATCTACCTCCTTTGGAAGGATTCATGTCAATCTATGGTACCATGAAAGCTAGTCCTTAGGTAGGGGGCATTCAGCACATTTTCATTTTAGGGGTCTCTGGACTCTGTTTATGAAGTATCTTCAGTAATAGGGACCAATCTTCCATCTCTGGGGTTAGGGTAATCAAGGGCATTAGCTATAGGCTGTGTGTTTTGGGAGTCTTTTAGACAGCACTAAGCAGCAACTCAAAAGAGTGCTTCTTGTGTCTGATATTTGGACTTTTGTTAGGTGGTCTTTGGCTCTTGGAGGGAGCACTGTCAGTCCAGTTGATAAAACTTTATTGGAACTGTACATGTAAACTTGCCAGGTCCTTTAGCTCCTTGGACTAGCAGTGCAAGTTAAACCTGCTTATTTCTAATGCAACTAATGTTTAACATTTGAATGATAAAGTCTCTGCTTCAATTGTGTTCTAGCTAAGTCATATACACACCTGACTTGTATGTCTAGCCTTAGAAAGAGCCTTCTTTTTCTTGGAGTCAAGCTGATAACTTCTATACTGACAAAATTCAGAGATGGGGCAGCATATGTGGCTTCATTGGTAGAATGTTTCACACAGGCCTAGCATGTACAAAGGCCTGAGTTTGATCCCCATCAATGACATACATGGGCTATGATGGTATACTTGCAATTCTAACACTAAGAAGTAGTTGGAGGGAGATTAAAAGTTTAAGGTCATTTTTGGCTATATGGCAAGTTCCAGGCCAGTCTGGATTGCATGAAACACTGTTACACAAGCAAAACCAAACCTGACTAAACCAAAAATTCAGAATCTCTTAAATCTGATGATGTTATATAGATAAATATTTATTTTCAGATAAAATCACATCTTTTTTGGGTAGTTATCCTCTTATTTTCCAGCTGATCCTTAAGTCTTAATAGTTTGAATGGATTATTTTCCATCTTGCTCTATACAGAAAAAGGCATGATTTGCTCCTGACTAGTCTGAAATGTGGATAAAAGGCTCTCCTGTCAACTTCTGGCAAGAAGTTGATCAGCAACGGAGTTAAAATCTGAAGGGCTTGATCTGAGCCTCTTCTTCACTATTTCTTAGAACTACAAATTTTGTTCAATTTTGTTCGTTCACCTCCCTAGTTTCAAGTTCACATAGAAAAGACAAATAACAGTATTCTTGCTCAAAGTGACACAGAGGGTTAGTGGAAGTCATAGTTATCTTTGGCTTGCCAACATTAGTTTAATTTGTAGTATTTGTTGAGATTCCATGGTACAATTGAGGACTTCAAAAGTTGGGCAGGACATGATTTCTGTGTTCTGTAGATGGCAGCTAGCAAGTTAGATACTAGACATTAAAAATAAAAAAAAAAATGGACCTGTCCTATGTTAATGAAACTTTAATGCCTCTCCACTAACTCAAAAATTGTGGCAGTGTCTGTCTCTTTGAAAGGACATCTAAGCCAATGACTAAGAGAACATTTTGTGCCCTGGGAGGAAATGCAGCAGGAACCTTTAAGGCAGATCTCTCATTGTTCCTGTTATCTATAGGGGTCAGTTTTGTGCTGATTCAGTGACATCAGCACCATCCAAAGTGGAAACAAGGTGAATTATTGATGATTTTGCATATGCTTACTGGATTCCAGGAAAGGTTTGTGAATAGTAAGGACTCAAATCAAATTCTCTAAAGGGACAGTGAAAGGTGACTGGAACCCAGAGAGAAAGAAGACTCTTGGGGATCAGCTTCCAGACATATTGTGGCCAAATGAATAATTTAATAATATTGTTTTGAGTATCCTTTTCAGCATCTTTAAAAACCCTTTCTCTATCATGGTGAGATAGCATAGCCATTCAGTATGACATCACAGTTTCTGTCTTGCCTGTATATTTGACTTATTCTGTCTAGTGAAGTATGTATTTCATGTAGATTATGATATTCTCATTATAACAAAATGATTATTACCATTTTAATAACTAAACATTGGAGAGACATGTTTTAGTTAAAGCACATACAACATTTTACACAATGATTTCCAATCTTGATTGTCAACATTAGGATAAGGTTAGAAAAATGGGGATTGTTTGGGATACAGCTACTTATCTGGTAATCTTGCCTATACTTTAGTGAGGTAAACATTTAGAGGGGCAAGCATTTTAATTCTGTATCCTTAATGGTATTCCTTAGGAAGTCTTACTAAACTTATTCAGGACTTGATTTAAAAAATTCAGATGTCTGGATTACAAAAGATACTGCAGGTTAATAACATGTATGTATGCAAGAAGACAGGAGGGGGGTTTTCCAGTCTTTATCTTTGTAGCAACTGTCTTTATAACATATTGTCAGCCTTCTCAGTGTGATGGGAGAACTCCTAGCACATGCTTAAATAAACAAAGGAAATCCTTCCATTGTCAGGCACAGACTGAGAAGGGTGTGAGGTTGTGGGTACAAAGGCACTGATGCAGGAGAATTAGAGCCCTGGGAAATTTGGATGCCAGGTTTGGCTTTACCTGACTCTATTATACTCCAGCCATCTCTAGCATTATGTACTTCTACAATTTATGTGCTTTGAGTGGTGACCAAGGGAGCAAAGGAGCCTGGGAGATGAATGAGTGAAGAACATAAGGGAGAAAAGTTTGAGGTTCACTTGATGTCTGGTTACAGAGATTGCAAAATGGATATGAAGTTAATTGAACCAGGTAGGAAGTTATACCTTCCATCGCTGTTGCTGAAAGTAGCAGACACTGCACATTCTGCCTTGGAATTTCCCTGCAGCCACAGAAGGAAGTAGCATCATTCCATAGCTGTTTTCTTCAGGTGGGAAGGGAAAGTGAGCAGCATCCTAAGAGATTTAGAAGAGTTTTACTTGAATTATGGAAAGGGGTTTGTAATTATGTAAGATTTTCATGAAAGATTCCAAGTGAGGTAAGCAAGAAAAACTTCAGAAACAGGTAAGTGTTGGCAATGAGATGTCAGTTTTCCTTATATTATATATATATGTGTAAAATTGTCATGACAAAACCCACTGTTTATTAAAATTAATATATGCTAATGATTAAAAGGATTTTGGTCAATTTGGAGGCAGATATTTGTGTCTATGTGCATGTGTGTTTCTGTGTATGCTTGTGTGTGTGGCCTTTGAACTCCCATTTACTGAAGTCCAAGGTACACTCTAAAGCACAGACAAGGGGAAAGCTCTTCTTCATATGTGGTGAAGGAATGTGGTCTGTGGGTGACACAGTGTGCAGAGCATGCTGGTGGCTGATATGTTGGCAGCATGCTGTCCAACTGATCACCTGAGACCATGTGAGGTAGGTCTATTGTTTGTGCCCTAATCTCTCAGGAATGACTCAGGAATGACGTGTCTTTATCTTGGTCTTTAAAAGTTGACTTCATTTTGAGTAAAAAATGAAATGGGGAGCATCTTTTCCTGCCATGGACCTTTGCTGTCATTGGATATCACTCACTGGGATGAAACTAACACTGGGGGAGCAAAGAGAGTGGGTAGGGAAAGCCTCTTCATGGGTTCCTGACTCAAACACTCTCAGAGGCATTCTTGTCCTATGCCAGACAAAGAATTTCCTAGTTATTTAAATAAGTATGACAGGGAAATTGTGTTACCAGCAGACAAAAGTATCTTGAGTGATGTATCTTATTATAGTCTATTTTTATCTAAATGCTAAAAACAATAGAAGTCATTATAGGGAATAGAGGCAAGAGAGTGGGTTGGGGCATGGGCCCTGGGCTTGCCTTACTATTCTCCCCCATCTGTCTTTTAACTACTACACTTTTTGTGCTTCAGGAATACCAAGCTCATTTTCTCTTGACATCATTCTTTTGTATAGACTGTATCCTTTACCAGAAAGGCTGGCCAAGTCCCTTCAAAAAAGTTGCCTACACAAACACTCACACATGTACACACACACACACATGCACACTTTGACCACATGGACACATCTGCTTCACTCTTTCAATTGTGTTTATATACTACCTCCTCCGAGGTGGAGGTAGAGTAGTTCCTTTGGGGCTTCATCAGACCCTTCTGCTTAGTAATACTATGGTAGGCCTTTGTGTATTGATTTCAGTGATTGTCACACTCAGTGTGACATCCTTGTATTAACTTCTCTCTTTGGTGTGAACAGAACCAAGGTTCACATGGACTAACACAATGAAAATGATGTGCTTGTCCACTTATGAGGACTATAGCTCAAGTCTCCAGTATTCTCTCTCACTCTTTATATCTCTCAGATCACTAACAGCTAGAGCATTGTCAAGTATTTATAGAGATGATCATGAGGATCTAAAGCTGGAAACAAAACATCAGTGGACTTGGAAGCAAATATTTTCCAGGTCTTCAAAAAGTTCCTTAACTGAGCAGGGAAACCAAGATGACTTGTGAGCAACTGAGTCCTTGAGGTGAAACCATGGTCATAACCTCCTAGGTCTTCAGAGAGATGCCAAAGACTAAGTCACAGCTGAGTTTTTCACCCAAAGACACAAAGATAAGTGGTGCTTTGTGTTTTGATCCTCTATGTTTTGGGAGTAGTTTGTTACACAGCACAGCAAAAAATTCAGTTCCCACAGAAATGCCTAGTCTCCCCAATGTAGCACCCTCACTCTATGTTAGAATTAGTTAGGGATTTGCTCGCTTGCCTTACTAGATTATAAATCCTGTGCAATAAGGCACTGCTTGTCTTATGTACTACTGTGTCTTCAGCAAATCATTGTATTATTATACGTAAAGATGTGCAACTCTCAGTAGATAAAGACAAACACTTGGAACTCTTCAGTATGTAGTACAAATAATGTTGTATAAATAGGGAGTTGTCCAAAAGAGATAACACTCATTTTTGAATAAAATGAATTTAATGTCAATTTATAAGTGCTTACCCATCTAACTAATGTGAAAATATTGGTATTAATAGACAAAATATTTTGAATGTCATACTCTGGAAATTGGCACTGAGGTCGAAGTGACCTCATCCATGAGGAGAGAGGGAATTCAGATAGCATGATGTAGGGAAGGCTGGCAGGGTGTCAGATAATCATCGAACTTGGTCTTTGTAGCCCTGGACCTGGGAGTATTGCTTACTCTATGGGCATTCTGTTTCTCAGTGGTAAAGCAGAAGTATATATTGTATCTTTTTAAGTCTTTTCCTGGTCTAATTTCTTTGCAGGTATGTGCTCTTAGTTGAGATTGTTTCTGAAAGGAGATTTTCCATATGATTTGTGTTTGTCAGTGTTCTCTAGAGGAACAGAATTGACAGAATGACTGTGATGGTTAGTTTTAATTGTCAGCTTGATACAATCTATACTCACCTGGGAAAAGAGTCTGGATGAGAGGTTGTCTACATCTAGACCTGGGCACATCAGTGAAGGATTATGTTAACTGAAATGGGAAGGCATCAGTCTGAGTAGTACAGTTCTCAGGACAGGGTAATTCTGAATTATATTGACAGTTGACAAGTATGCTGAGCATAATATATACATATTTAGTGTTCTCTGCTTCTTAGTTATCGATGCAGGATGAGCAGATGTCTGGAGCTCCTAACACCACAACTTCCCCAGAATGATAGATGGTACTTGGTATGGTTAGCTACAATAAACTGTTGTTTTCTTAAGTTCGTTTTGTCAGAGTATTTCATCTTAGCAATGGGAAAATAAATGAAGACACCATCACCCTATTTGAGGGAACATGTGTTCCTGTGTAACAGGGTATTGGGAGAAGAGGATGCACCAGGCTTGCAGAAGCTTCTGAATAATATATGAACTCTACAAAGATGTCCTGGGTGCCTCTGATATGCTATATATTGCTATGCACTTCTGAAAATATTGTGACATGAGACTAAATGACAGACCAGTAAATAATGATCAGCAGCTCAGACATTCTGCAGTTTGATAGAGTGAGTACAGCACAACGTAACTGCAACTTAATAGGAGCTTATAAAAGAGTCGAGAGCAATGGGAAGAGCTGCTGAGATGATATGGGGCCCATGCTCTGATGTCAACCAAGGAGGAGGGTCAGAGGAACCTGGGAGGTTGAAGACATTGCCAAAATCTGAGGGCAGAGTAGTCATACTTTATTGACTCTCAGACATATCATTGGTCAGACAAATGCCAATGAGCACTCAGGAATTTGAAACATAAGTGTTTCACAAAAGTGGGCATAGACACACACTCAGATTATTATACAGGCTCTGTGGAGGTAGATACAGAGGACTAGACTCAAACATACATATAGGCAAGCATGTGAAAGCAAAGGTTCCTACTATTACCTCAAGAGTATAGATAGACACAAAAGCCAGAGATAGTTATGTAATGGATTACACCACTGTTTACTTTGGGGTTCCCCTGGTATGTGATGTCAGCTATAATTTTGTGTTAATTCATAGCTCAAGGTTGACCAGTATTAGCTGTCTTGGCTCATGCCAAACTTTCCTGTTAGCATCATGTTCTCTAAACATCACTGTGACCTTGTGACCCTCTCTGCCGATAGATGGCTCAGTGGGTAAAAGCCCTCGACCCACAGCTTGAGTTCACTTACTAGAGCTTACATGATGTAGGACGCATCTGACTCCCATAGTTGCTCTCACCTCTACAAACTCTGACTGACACACCCCTCACCCCACTCACACTCTAATGCAATAAATGATGCAATAAATTGTGTTTGTTTTAATTAAAGATGAAGGTATATATATATGCATACTTGACAATCATAGTTTCCTCCTCTCTTGTCTCCTCTCAGTTCCTCCCTGCTCCTTACTCATTTAACTCCATGCCTTCTTTTATCTTTCTTTGTAGAAAACAGACAAATAAAACAAACAAAAATCCAAACCCACCAGCATTTTTAAAAAAGAAAGAAAAGAAAAAGCATGAGAAGCACACACACACACGTCCCACAAAATTGGAAACTGTTATACACAAGCAAAAGATCTAATGATTAAAAGAAACAAAACCTAAAGAAATATTAGACAAAAAAAATCTACAAAAATATCATTGAGTTCATTTTGAGTTGGTCATTTACTCCTGGGCATAGGGCCTGCCCTCAAGTGTATTTTTGTTGTTGTTATTGTTTTCTTTGTTTGTTTTTTTAAATATCCAGTGAGACTCCATTGAAGAAATCTAATTTGTCCTTTGGAAACAGTTTTCAAATAGAGAACAGCTTCTCAGCTAGGAATAGGAGATGTGTCCATTTCCCCTTCTCAATGCTGGGACCCTGTCAGGCTTGGACTTATGCTGGTTTTGAGTATACTGCCACAGTCTCTGTGTGCTCTTATGTGCATAAGTCCTGTTGTGTCTGGAAGACACTTTCTTTCACATTGTCTACTCCTCTTGGCTCTTATACTCTTTCTGCCTTCCCCTCTGCATAGCACCCTGAGCCCCGAGGGGAAAACTCTGAGAAAGACATCCCATTTAGGACTGAATGCTCCAAGTTCTCTTACTCTCTGCATTTATCCAGTTGTACATCTCTGTAATTAAATAATGTAATTTTTTTTTAAAAAAAATAGATACCAAGAAAAGAATTAACAAGAAAGCCACAGCAGGCATAGTATTGCTGCCAGAACCTGAATCTCAGGAAAGCCTTCACAAAGCTTCTTTTCCCTGGAGTCGCAGGTATCCATTATACACATGAATTTTTAAAACTGATAATCTATCCTGTTTGAGCAATAATCAAGAAGGTAGCACTTTAAGGTATGTATTGCAATATCGGGACCTTCTATATCTACAAGGGATAACTTTCTCTCTTCTCAAATAGAGAGCAATTGCATTGTTCTTGACTGTTTAATAAAGTTTAATGTTTTAACATAGTGTAATAATGTGACCAATAATAATAACACTCTGCATTTGAGGAATTCCTTCATTTCTCAAAATTCTTTTTGCCATTTTATTAGTTTTACGTTTATTAAGTAGCTTACATGTCCTAAAAGCAATGTTTCCCTGGAAGTTTACCCATTTCCTCATTCAACAAACACATTAATCAGACCACACTGTGGGTGGGAGCCCAATGGGAAAGAAGTGATGTGTAGAGATAGTTGCTACTGTTGGAGCTCTGATACTAGGTTAGGCAGATACACTGTAGAGTTACAGTGTTATGAGACATTGGCTTTTCTAACCCATATGATATCTGTCTCTATCCCTCGCCCAGCCCATAAACCCTTGGAGGAGTAGAGCCATTGAGTACTTTGGACATCAACAAATGCTGGAGCAATAATAGTCATATCTTGAAGGAGATCACTAAGGGAGTCACTTGCTGCAAATACATGAGATCATGACATTATCTTTTATAGGTATTAATGGTGGCTTTGTCTATAATCAGGTTCCTTTCTTAGTACAAGTTCTCAAGTTTAGAAGGCCATAAGGTAAGGTAAGTTTTAATCTTTGATGGAAGCCAGTGGTACTGTAATTGGCACACACTGGCTCCTGAGAGTCTGGCATGTTCACCTCTTTTCAGCTTGGCCCTATCAGTTAGTGGGAGAATTTTCCCTTAGGAATTTGGCAAAGCTTGTAGCTCAGAGTTTTTCTCACCACAGAGAATGGCTTGCCCTGTGTTTACTAGCATGTAACTATTGTAGCATGCTGCCTATCACCTGGGATTTGATTAAGTTAAAGGATTTACTAAGCATATGATATTTATAAAAGCCTCTTGATTTTAGCTGGAATATAATTATACAGAATGTATTAATTACTTTTTCCTTCTCCCACACACAGGGGTTAAAACTTTCTTAATTTGGCATGTAAATATATGCAAAATAGCAAACAATTCAGGTCAGTGCAGAGAACTCTAGAGTATTAACAAGGCAATCTTGATTACCCAGCTGCCAAGGAAAGCTCATCCAGAATCTCCCTCCTGCATCACCACCTACCTCTAGGAATATCCAGATGAAAGGAGCCTTCCCTGATTAACAAAGACCTGTCTTATCTTTGGAGCAAAGGAAAACAAAACAAAACAAAACAAAACAAAACAAAACAAAAAACACCACCACCACCACCACCAACAACAACAACAAAACAAATCACAACAGAAAAATGCAGATGTCTTCATCATAAAGTTTTTTTTCTTCCTTCCTTCCTTCCTTCCTTCCTTCCTTCCTTCCTTTCTTCCTTCCTTCTTTCTTTCTTTTTCTTTTTCTTTTTTTTTTAGAGTGTAAGTTTCAACACTTAATTCTGTTTGGCAACACATGCTCAACACATAGCACTTCTTTAAAGAAAAAGAGAGTGTTTCTTGTCAATGGTCTTTATACAGTTTTCCAAATTCCCACACTGGAGATTTCAGCATTTGTAGTACTTGCTACAGTGGATTGTGATAGAAGAATGTGTTAATGACTTCCTTTGTGGCTGGGACAAAATGCCTAACAACAGCCATTTAAGAAAGGGAGCATTTATGTTGGTTCACAGTTCACATTTATTATGGTTTAGTTGTATCATCATGTAGGGATGGGGAGGGTATGGCTTTGGGAGGGGGAGCGGGGTGGTCGCATTGCATCTACAGACAAACAGTAGTCAGTGGCGACTGCTGGTGCTTCACTAGCTCCCTTCTTTCCTTCAGCCCAGAGCCCTAGCCTGTGAGGTTGAGCCATTCACGATCAGGGTGGGTGTTTTCACTTTACTTACACTCTAAAAATACTTTCACAGACACACTCAGAAAAGTTGCTCCTGTGTGATTCTAAGGTCTGTCCCATTAACAATGAAGGTAAACCATCACTAACAAATTTAGTAAATATTTGTTTGCTAGATTTCAGCACATAGCTTAGAACAGACCACATCAGACCAAATGGTTCCATGAGGGGAGGGGGTTTATTTAGGACACAGGGCAAAGGTGGGGAGAGAAATGGGAGGAATGGCAGAGGGAAAAGAGAAAGAGGTCAGGGAGTTCTGCCTATTTATATGGGTGGTGACTTAGCCTTTTCCCAGGTAAAGGTGAGGTAGCCAGGTGGATTCTGGGAGTGTATGGCAGTTGCCTTGGTAACGATGTGGGGTCGGCTAGATGTGATGTCACTGAGTTCAGGCCTGGTACCAACATACCTCCCTTTTTCTTATTATAAAGAGAAGAAAAAAAGGGGGGGGAGCCAATGGTGAAAGGAGAGTCGGGGCACTCTGTCTCTTAAACTACTTCCTGGTGTGTAGGGGTGTAGCCCATTGTGGGGAGCAGTTGGCTTTCACCATTGGTGTCCACTTGGTAAATGTGTGTCTCAGGTTCCTCTGTGGACAGGAACTGGTAATCCTGTAACAGGAAGTTCCCCAAAATTGGCATTCTTCTTGGAGGAACCAGTGAAGACCACCTTCTTTAGCTGTCAGGTCATCTGGCACCCATCAGTTCTGAAGCACCACAGCTGGAATCCCGCGGGTCTTGTATGTAGAAACGAATGTCTTGCAGTATTGGTAGAAGAAATGGTTGGTCTATGAACCTAGCATATGTACCTGACAAGACCAATATGGGCAGCCCCCATAATCGTCTGGCCAGTTTCTACAATAATCGTCTATCTGGGCAAAAAGAAAGCAAGTATAGAGAACATAATATTTAGATGGGATAACAGATACAGGGATGATGGCAATTTGGATTGGTTCTTGGCATCCGGCTATGGAGCAGTTTCCTGACCCTGTTTGGAAGACAACAAGAGATTAAGAGAGAGAGGAGGGGGCAAGCAGCCCCCTTTATAGTGGACACGCCTACCTGGCTGTTGCCAGGTAACTGTGGAGGTAGAGTTTAGACAGAATACTAACATTCCCCTGTTTTGGTTTAAATAAAAAAGAGAAATTAGAAAGAGGTGACAGCAAAGCAGGAATATGGTCGTCGTGATATCTGGCTACTTCCTGCTGGCACTGGGGGTGACATGTCTTTAGGGGGAACCTAGAAGAATGGATATGGGGGATGTTTGTCCAGTCTTAGGAGAGTTAGCTGTTTCCAGCTGTCCAGGGTTTATGGAGCCGTCTGAGGATAGGATAGAAGGGACAGGTAGAGTAGAAGCAGCTGTGTGTGTGACAGGAGATGGAGCATCTGGAGGTTACTCCTCTGGAGCTGTTCTGGTGTGCCTGGACTTGACGAGGTATATGGGAACAAGATTAAGTACATTTGGGAGAAAGAAAAATTTTCTAAGATGTACATTTAACCCAGAGGGATCCCACCATTTGTAATAGGTAGTAAGTGGGAACTTTAGGCAGATTTACTTATCTGGATGGCATCTATTTGGCCCATGAGAGGTAGATCTGAGTGGGTTTCCTGTAGCTTATAAGTTTACAAAAGAGATAACAGCATGAGTTAACAACACAAGTAGTCTTTAAGATGAACCTTTTGGTGGATCGTATAGTGGAATGTTATTAGAGTTAGGCAAGTTTATAGGAACTTAGATAATATTAGGACAGTGACATAGCAAGAAGAGGAAATATGAAGCATTTAATTGATGGCAACTGAGTTTAAGTAATGAGGTAACAGATAATATCTGTGGAAGCTCAGCTGTCAATGTAGTCAGAAGTCTGAGAAAGAGTAAACAATAATCTACCAGTTATATATTTTTTTAAAAAATGACAGAGTCTACCAGCCAACAGTTCCCGTGGTCTCCATAGTCTCATGGGCGAAGTCAGTTTGGCTTCCAAGCCTAGGAGATGCAGGGCTTTTTTTCTGTGGAATGGATACACGTGACATGAGAAATGACTTACCTTGGTTTGACTTAGCTAAGTCATTTGACTCAGAGCATCCAATTTAGCCCACTGCATTTGTTTGCATACAATCCAGGCTGTATCTCCGAGGAGTCTAGTGTCCAAGACTTCTGAAGCCATCTTGGGTCAACTGTTAGAGGCTTTGGGAATTCTGTCGGCCATAAACTTAAAATATACTATTAGCAGACTTCTGACAAGATTGAGAGCCATAAGGATTGGTTGTAACTGAATAGAATTCAATAGCAGTAGTCAAAATCTATTAAGACAGAGCCTTTTCTATCCTGTCTTAAGTAACTTTGGCAGGTTATGTAGGCAGAGAAAAGCACATTTTTGTATTAGCAAAGAAACATTTGGCTAGTACCAGAATAAGAAAGCTGGCAACAGTGGCATAGTATGCTTGGAGCTGTGAGCCACAGGTGCTGCGGGTCAGGTCTACGGGCAGCAGTGACAGGGTGGGACTTCCTACTAGTGGATGGAAGTCACTGCCCAGTGTCTCTGGTGGCTGTAGTGGGCAAGGAAAACAAGCATGTCCCATATCACAGCAACATTCATGTTAGTTGTTTTTGTGTTTGAAGGCACTGCTAACACTCACTTTACAGGTCCCAGGCAGTGGGGGAGAGGGAGCGCCTTCCTCATATGCTCGGGCAGGCAAGTCCTTTGGGCAGGTGGTTGTGCATGTGGAGAAGCAAGTCTCAGAGAGGGTCCCTGGCAGGATGCAAGGAGTAGACCCAGAGCAGAGCTAAGAGCCACAGAGGGGAAGGGAGCAAGCCGGGTCTCAGACCCGCTGCTTTTCAGGGAAACCAACTGACTGGCTGCAGAGGAGGCAAAGAGGGGAAGGGAGCAAGCAGGGTTCGATTCTAGCTCAAGAAATCTTTCCTGGGACCATGTGGATGGTTACTCTGACCAGTGGGGTATGGGGGAACAAGTAGAACACTCAGAAGGAGTATAATGAAGGTAGATAAATGCTCGAACATAGGGGATGTCTTTCCATTTACCAGACTGCTGACAGTATGTGTTAAGACCCCTTAAAATAATTTGGTCTAAGTGTGCAATGAAGTGGACCTCCATTATCTGGAGGGTATTGAATCCAGACCTTTTTGCGGAGGTGTATCAATTTGGAAGGCCTCAAATCAGTCATTAATTTTAGAGATTTGAGGTTTTTCAGGAGACAACCTAGTGGGGTGTCTGTGGGTACAGTCAAAGACAATGTGTTGTCCATTGAGTAATGGTGGCTGTTACTGAGTTATTTGTCGGCGTCCCAAAAGAAAAGCTGGCAATGAATAATCAGGCAAACAGACTAGATATCAGGTCATCATGAGAATATCTAGGGGCCTCAGCAGAACTCCTGGAGCCTGCCAGAAAGTAGCCCACCTGGTACCAAGATTTCTGGCAGCTGCAAGAGCTTGGGGGGAACTGTGAACTCCTTTTGAGGGGGAAAATCACCCAACAGCCAATGTCCTAAGTTGTAGGTCAGCTAGAGGCCAATCATACAGACTGGGACAATGAAAAGCCAACACTTTAGCCCAGGGAAGGCTGGCCAGGTCATAACTGGGCGTCCAGGGTCCCTCCTGCCTATTGGAAGTTCCTTACCAATTAATACACCAGTATGTGTTTGTGGGATTGTGCAGTCTGGTATCAGGAAAGGTTGAACTGTGAGGTCTGTGTGGGCCCGTCTGGCTGTCCAGCCCACATGGCAGAGCATCACATGGGGGCTGTACTGGCACAGCTCACGTGGTGGAAGTTTTGCAGCAGTGGTGGAAATTCACTCACTCCGTGACAGCAGGTAGCAGCGGATGGAGTCCATGTGGTGTAGCAGTGGGAGCAGTGGTGGTGGGGTTGCGGCAGGCCACATGGCATTGGTCCTGCATGATCACAGCCGCAGGCTCTGGCTGCTAGTGGCTGCATGGGTCTTGAGGTTTCTGAAGTCTTTGTTGCTGGGTTTTGGCACCAATGTTGTGTTTATAAAAAGATAAAGAGATAAAGAGTATGTTTTATGGGTATGTGGAGAGGTATGGGGGAAGGGGATGTCTCATCGGGCCCATGCTGAGGCATTTCTTCCCCCTGAGAGACCAGCCACACAATGGTATAGCATAGAATAGAGTTTATTCAGGGCATGGGGAGGGGAGCCAGGAGGGTAGGAGAGAGAGAGAGAGAGAGAGAGAGAGAGAGAGAGAAAGAGAGAGAGAGCAGAGAAGTAGAGGAATAGAGATCAGCCATGACCATGTGGAAAGGGGGGAAGGGAAGAGGGGAGGGCAAGGGGACAGAGGGAAGCTAGAGGCAAGAGAGGAAGAGAATAAGAGATTAAGAGAGAGAAGAGGGGGTAAGCAGTCCCTTTTATAGTGGACAGGCCTACCTGGCTGTTGCCAGGTAACTGTGGAGGTGGAGTTTAGACAGAATACTAACAATGTTGAATCAATTATTTAAATGCCTCAATTTTCTCTTGCAACAAATTAACACAGATTTGCCAGTCAAAACAGTCACTTCTCTTTCTCTGCCAAGACAGACATATGTCCCTGTTACCACAAAGATTTCTACCTGACCCTCTCAGACTTGTCTCTGGCTTTCAACAGGCACACTTCAGGGGCTGTGTGAGGGTGGGGTGGGGTGCACTGCACTCAGCACCAGCATGAGACAGATATTATGTCACCAAAGCAGGAAAGACACAGAAACATTTGTAATAATTTCCATAGCATCACCAGGGCTGTAACCACAACAAATATAGGGGAGCAGAGGGGTCTGGATTATTTCAAGTACTACAGTCCTGAGCTGGGCTCTACATTGATACCTAGTGCTTTGGCAGAGGATCAAGTTTAGGAGCCCATTGCCTTAGTGAGGCGGAAGGAAACAGAACACCATATTTGGCTTGAAGAAAAGGCAGAAATATAGAGAAGACCTCAGGCTTTGTCAGACATGAGTGACTGCAGATGAATGAACCAAGCTGGTGGGGGAAGGGCATAGCTTGCAAGGTAAATGGATGTGGATTTTGAGGGACTAGAGGTCATCACAAGTGCCCAGTACAACTAAGGGATTTTGGAAAATTATGTAGGTGAACAAGTTCTAAGTCAATCTGCTTTTAGGAAGGCCAGTGGGAGAGAATTTATCATTTGTTCAAGGAGCAGCACGGATTCCTGTTAAAAGTAGTAGACTATCTACAGACTGACATTAAAAGGAAATGCTTTGAAGGGCTCTGTGGTGTCCATAACTGTAGCCTCTGAGTTGCAACATGCTCTTACACAAGCCAAGACCCTTCTTTCACTGAGGGTAGTCAACAGGGCCATTATTCCCCATGGAGACTACATCTCATAGAGTGCATACTCCAGAAAGAGCTCATCCTTCAGAAAGTGTAAGACTTTTAGGTCTAAATGTAGGATTTTCAGGTCTGGGTTTGGGACACATCCAAGGAGGGGCACATTCCTTAGTCAGAGGACACTTGCTGGATTAACATTCAGAGGAGAAGGAAGAGGCTCATTAACATTCCTCAGACCACAGGAGAGGGAATTCACCTGTGAGTAAGAAGGGCCCAGAGCATGTAGACACATTCCAGGAATCAGGAAGCTGGGCCCTTAACGTAATAAACCTGGGCAAACGGAGGACACTCCTTGTCATAATCTGAGTCACCTAGAGATCGAACCCAGAAAGGTCAGACTTTGTGGTTTGCCCTCCTGAAATAAGTACTGTACCCAGCTCTTGTTCAAGGCTCTCTTGCCTGCATGTGAGAGAGTCCTAGTGCACTAGTTTCATTAAACCGCACGTTAATTGCAGCGGATCCATCCATGAGTTTCTGTGGGAGTGCATCCCCTGGTTTTGGATCTTAGAATCCAACAAAAGAGTGCATTCTCCAGAAAGAAAAACACTGGTATTTTGCGGAAAATACATTGCAAGGTGACAAAGAAAGAGTTCTAAATAGCAAGTGTTCTAAAGTAACTGATTCAAGAGGGGAATAGCAGGGATGAGCTCAGGCTGCCACAGACAGTTCGAGCTTTTGCCAGTAAGGAGTGCATAGAAGCTGTGCCATCCTAAGGACACAGCCCTGGACTAACAGAAGCCATTCCAGAGTTTAAGCCTACAGTGGGTGGGTGACATAGATAAATCACTGGTCTTCATAATCTGCCTTCTCATAAGCTAATATTAAAGTCTAGTTAAGCGGAGGATTCAGAAGTATCTGACTAAAGGTTCATGAAAGGGAAGCTTTGTGAAGGCATTTTCTTTTCTATTGTATGACATCTAAGGTGTTTTGTTTAACTTTCTGGGATGTTGCAATCCAGTCCTATGAGTATCTTATACAGGAAAATGGTGTGTTAATATTTTATAAGATTATTTTGCATGTGCTGTCAGTGGAGCAAGGCTAAGATTAACTGGCCTCAGAAGCCAGAGTTTACTGAAAATCCTCCAGGTCCAAGATGACAACAAGTGGCTACATGAAAGAAGCAGTTTACACAGCTGAAAGGATAGTAGATTCAGTAAAGACTTTGTCTGGAAAGTATGACAATTTCCATTTGTACAATCAGTTTCCACATAAAAAGCCAATAAAATATGTGTACGTGCAATCCCAGTACTGAATAGCAGAGACAAGAGAATCTCTGGTTCTTGTTGACAAGCCAACCCAGCCAAATTGGTGAGGCTCAGGTTGCAGTAAGAGTTTCTGTCTCACCAAATAAGATGACCAGCTCTGACAGTGAACCCTTTCCTTGACATATAAGTATACATATAAGTACCCCTCCCCCACTCCTTCAAACAAACATCTTCTACACCCACACTCAGAAATACCCTCACACAAACATAAGAGAAGTCAAGCAGCAGTTTTGGGGTAAAGCTGGACTAGCTTCAAATTGTGCCTTTGTTCCTATTTGGCCAAAGAATTTTTGAGAATAGCAACAGTACTAGCTGTCTCCTAAGGTCTCCTCAGGGGCAAATACAATCACAAGACTTAAGGCCTGGGGCTCATGTAAGTCATCTGTTGATCCTTATCTCTCCTAACTTTAAATGGAAAGCTGGGCTTTTCCTGGTTAAGCATGACTGACTCAGCAGAAGAATTTACAGACAAATTCTGTTTTTAGGTATCCAACCTGTTGACAGATCCTGGTTATGAGTGTGGCTCAAGGATAATAAAACCCTCAAACACATGATTCTCCAGCATCAACTTTGTTGATGATGCAATGTTAAAAGGTCATATCTACTTAAATTTTCTCACATCTTTCCCTAACATCAATGACAGCAAAACACAGACAAATAAAGAAACAAAACCTATAAGGAACTTAAGAAATGGAAGCCAGAATTCCATTGTTTTGAAAATAAACTTCGAACCCTGTTTTCTGCTTAGTCCCTTCTCTGGTTCTACCTCTTTCCCTTTCTTCTGGTTTTCTACCCAGCTTCTGTTCTGTGGCTAGGTCAGTGTTATAATCAGATTAAATTGTACTCAAATTATTTAATTTGCAATTGCAATTTACTTCTGAAAACTGTTGACTCCTGAAGCTTAGCTGGCTACTTAACCATTAGTATGTAGATATGTTCTCTTCATTCACCAATTATGCCCACACCGTGCCAGCTTCTTGGTGCAAAGGGGCTTTGTTCTTATCTGCTTCATGGAAGTAAAGGAGACTAAGACACAAAGGAGCTGACAGTGGTGTTCTAAAATATAATAGGATTGCTTAATCCAGGACAGTTCCAGAGAAGCTACCCACAGGTACCCTAGTCTACATTCACAGATTCTTCTACTGAGCCTGCACTTTTCTAGCTGGAGATGGACCTATGGACACTGGACAGCAAGGAAACAGCCAGCTCTCCCAAGACTTGACCAGCATTACAGTTTTCTTAGGTTCCCCAAAGACAGAATATTGCCCCCAAATCATCAGGAAGTCATTTAGAGAACATGATGAACTCACTCCTGCCTATCACTCCTTTCTAGTTGCTCCTGTGACTTGGCCTTTGAGTAATACCTCTTGGGTTGACTCAACTCCATTTGAGTGGTTCTCTGACTACAGGTCCAAACACTGATCTTCATGTGCTCCTTTTTGGATAGTTTTCTCAAGTTGTTTCCCTAAGATTTCAACTAAAACTTGCCTTCTTTGCTCTGTCCATGGACCTTAACAGATCTTACGCTACTAAATGAGAAAGGAGGGCTAAAGGGGAGGTCTTTATACCATCTGTTTTGTGAATGGAAGGCCTCTTAGGGATGCTTCCTTTGCTTTTTGTGCTTTACTCTAAATTCTAGATTTATTCTAAATCTGCATTTAACTCCACCAAGCCTTCTTTCTTTAGTTGGGAAAGGGAATGCTCTTTGCTATGGGATTAGGCAGAATCCCCAGGGCCTTTGTAGTATGTCTCCAGACAGATTTTATTCTGATTTGATTATTTTCAATTTTTAGCTTTTATTTCAAGGTCACATTTTGAGAACTTTTCAAGAATTTAAAAAATAACAGATCTTTTACCACTGAAAATAATAAGATCCAACAGCCTAGGCTGTGACTGCCAGCACTGAGATCTGAAAATAATCTTGGAGCTTTCCTCGCATATTAACCAAAGAGCTCACAACAGGTCCAGCACTGCAAGTTCTCAATGACTTTGCACCATTTGAATTTGACCTCTGCTTAATATGACTCAGTCTTTTTGGAAAAAAAATATAGTTAATTAATAGCTGTCCTTATCTTGACAGGAAAGTATAGTTTCCTCTCCTCAGGCTTTCATGAGACCAACTGAGATAAGAACAAATAAAGGTCTGCCAGAGGCACAGAGAGATACAAAGGATACTTTGACGATGTTAAGTGCTTTTTTTTTCTAGTGCCTAATTTTTCTAAACAGAACATCAGTTTTTAGTAAATTAGTAAGAAAACACTTAGTGGTATAGGAGGTGTCTCTATTTGGAACAGCTCCCTTTCATACAGTAGCTGCAGAGCTCTTCCATAGTTCCCATTATATCTTCTTTCCCCTCTCCAAGTCATCTGACTATTATACCAGAAATACTTGGGCAACCATCTGCTCTTCTTTCCTCTCCTCTTATGTCTTATAAGACAGAGTTTCTGTGCAGAAAGACTGTATGTCATACTCCAGTTGGGCATTATAGAGAATAATTACTGCTCATGTGAGCTTTGCAACTTAAAATTGCTCAATATATTAAACAAAGCAAAGAGGAAAGGAAGTTGAAAAATTAGCAGTGTCAAAAGTGGAGATTAATAGCATTTTTTTAATGTGGGGGTTAGCTAACTGATTCCAAGGGTGATATGACTGTTTTTCAGTTTCCTGTTTAATGTATTTGTAAGAATCTTCTCAGAGTAATTTATAGTGACAAAACATAGCTACACAGTTTTGTTCTGTGACCTTGGAGGTTGTATAGAATGGAATTATTCTTTAGAAATGTATCCTTTTGTCTTATGAACTGTATGTGCTGAACCGGACAGGTCAAATTCCTTTCTGTCCAGGATCTTGGCATGACCATGAAAAACATATATAGAAAGAGGAAGCCAGCCAGCAACTAAAATTTTATGTAAAAGAAAACAGTAAAACCCTCTAGTCAGGAAAACTGTGTCAGAGGTTCTGAGGGAGGACTATGCTGGGGATGGTGGGTGACACTTTTAAGGATTAGGAGAGGAGTCTTTTGTGTGAAATCATTTGGTCATCTCCTTAGATATAGATTAGGTTTTTAAAGATTTCATGGATGTTGAATGAGGCAAAAGTCTCCATAGCTAGTTTCTAAAACCAGGAATCATGATGATTCTTGTTATACTTATCCCAAAGAGTCTGATATCACTAGCGTAGTGAAAGTTTATGCTCTGTAAAGATGTGTTTGTAAATTTTTATTAGGGAAAAGAAAATGGCTTCTACCCACTTTGGAGATAATCTTAACGATTATGGTTTAATGATCAGATGTGCTGTATTCATAAGGTCTCATTTTAGACACAAAGTCACCCTGCATATATTTATACACTCTTCTTTTCTTTACTTCTCTTTTGGATGATTATTGCTTCAAGTTGGCACACACACACACACACACACACACACACAGACAGAGAGAGAGAGACAGAGAGACAGAGAGAGAGAGACAGAGAGAGAGAGAGAGAGAGAGAGAGAGAGAGAGAGAGAGAGAAACTGTAGGAGGAGCTAAGGTGGGAAGAAGAGAAGTTGGGAGAAGAAGAGAAAAGAAGAAGAAGAAGAGAGGAGAAGAAGAGATGTAAGAGGCTGGAGAACCACACAGGTATGGAGAGCACTCGTGGGGAACAACTTATAAACTTAAAACTAGGTTAGCTAATTGGGATACAACTCTCTTTGTATGGACATCTTGTTATTAATCATTACCAAACATGTAAAGCCTTTGATTAATTGATAAGAATTAGAGTCTCATTCTCTTACTGGGCCCGCATGGATGGTGGAATGGTCTGGGCAATGCCCTGCCTTGTGCAGACAGCGTGGAAGATTGGCAGAGCCATCTCTCATGCTGGCATCTAGTGGGTAGCAGGGCTGGTGTTTTTGGCGGGCTGGTTCTAGCTGCAGCGCACACGTAGCCTCAGGCTGAGAAACATGGTGGCTGGGCTAGGCAGAGCAACTGCAGCTTAGATAGTCGGCCTGAGCCAGAGACCAATTTTAAATAATTACCACAAAAAAAAATATATATGTGTGTGTGTGTGTGTATGTATATAAATATATATATATACATGTATATATGTATGTATATGTATATATAACATATATACATGTATATATGTACATATATATGTATATATATATGACTCCTTGAGAACTAGATTTTGTTACTTCTCTCTGTCAGTCAGTCTGTCTGTTTGTCTCTCTCTCTCTCTCACACACACACATACACACACACACACCTACACACACACAAGTAATTAGTCAGGGAAACAATCAGTAATTTATTCAGAGAAACAAAAACTTCATATAAATCTATTTTAGTATCCAGCACTACTTCAAGGACTCAGCAAGTCTCATTATTTAAAATATTGACTTTTCTAAAAATATACTGAGAAATTGCCTTGGGCTCAATGCAAAAGATGGAGGTTCCTCAAGGCAGGCCATCCTTGGAAGTACAATTAACAGAACTAGCCAAGCAGCCACCTTTACGCAATGAGACTTTGAAAAGGGTTTTGATTACCAGGATTGGAGTGAGAAAATGCAATGCTATTCAGTTTCTTCAATGTCTTGTTTTATAACCAGAGTTGAATTCATTTTTTTTAAAAATAAATGAATAACAATACTTTTCCATGTAATTAACCACAAAATCCAGTGCATACAGTCTTTATATCTTTTTGGTAGCTGTTGTTTTTACACTCAAAGATCCATTTTGTAAAAATATATTTTTAAGTGACCACCCCACCTTCAGAAGCCCATACTACAAATTAGCATGTCTTATTCTTTACCAGGCATCTTTCTCATTTGCCCTGGCCCTTGGGAATTCGATGAGACCCTAGGGAAGGGGGTGAAAGAATGAAGGGACAAGAGACACAAAGAATAAGAGCAAGTCTGGGGTTCTGATCAAGCTCTGAACCTTTAATTTTGGGGGCAGGTTATGAAGACACTGCAAAATGGGAAGTTTGGGCGAGGATCATTACTTAGGGCTATCCCACTACTGAATCATAAGACCATCTCACTGTCGTATCCTTATTGCTCTAGATCATTTCACTGTCAGATGCTTACTGTCTTAGACCATCCCACTGTCATAACTGGCTCCCAGAGAATGCCAGATGTTCTTTAAGTTCCTGGGACCTGAGAACCACAAACTTCCTTTCTTAACCTTGTATTGACTATGTTTCCCAGAACAGTGGGTAATTTCCTAGGTTTGGTTCCTGGTACTCATTAACCTCTGTGTTGAAGACCTGTGTGGACATGTGCTTAATGAACATGAACTCTGCTTCAAAGCTGTGTTTCTTATATGTTTGGAAGAGATGACTGACAATGAGTGAGTGTGTGAAAAGTGAAAATGATATAAACTATGACTAGTAAGACATTTCACCTTTGCCTCTGTCCCTGTCTTGGTCTGTCCTTCTTGCCCTTCCAGGCAACTTCTAGTTAGCCATTAAAGAGTTCTTGCAGGTAGTATTCATGAAACCACAGCAACAGCAAATACAGCCTAATTCTCCTCTCATGACCACACCTGAAGTACCAAAATACAGGCACTGCTTACCAGCTTGCCACTTACAGAAAATAGATATACCGACAGTTTTTTCCATATAGGTAGATAAAATGTGTCAAACACTTGTTAGTCTATCCTCTAAGTGCAACCACAAAATTGCATGTTATAAACACAAGCTTTAAAATGCTCATCTTTGCTCACTTCTTACAGTGTGGACATAATGATCCTTCCCCTCCCACATTAGTTTATTTATTTATTTATTTATTTATTCACTTTACATCCTTCTGGCAGCCCCCTCCTCTTTTCCCAGACCCACTCTCACACCTTCTTCCTCAATTCTCCCCTCCCCTTCTTAAATTCCCTGGAAAGAGGATTCAGGGTGTGATGAATTCTGCCTTGTGTGGCATAGGAGACAAGGAACCAAAAATCTCAAAAACATGGTCACATGTGAACAGGACCTAGAAGTCACAACAGGAATATATTCCAGTCATGTTTTGGTGCAAATGAAAGATAGAACCCACAACTGTTGAAAGAGTTGTGGGTTGAGTTTTTTCTCCAGTGTCCTGTTATTTGTCTGCCCAAGGGTATCAGGGTAGTAATTTTAGACTCTGCATGGTGTTTAAAGCCTTTAAGTGTTTGCAACCTAATCAATTCACCAGGCCCACATATCTAAGTGCCTTTAGACTACTCTCTGGGACCTATCTTTCCTTTTCCGTTGGTGATTGGGGCCTCTTCCAGCTTTGTCAGATGACAGGGAATCACTTGTATTCTGAAAACGAAAGCCCAGAAGCAGCCTTTTTTAATCTGAATACAAACACCTCTCTGGCACCCATCTTCTAGCATCTGAAATGTTTCTGAAGTTGAGGTCATTTGCATATTTCACCGTCAAGCCATTTTCATTTGTCCCAATGTAATAACTTCATCATTGGGCTCTCACATTTAATAAAAGAGATTGATGATGCCAACTTGTAGAACTCCTCCCACTAAGAGTTGTTGATCACTTATTTCCACTTGTTTACTGGTTTTTCATGTTCTCAGCTGGCATTTTATCCATGAGACAGTGTGCATATAGATGATAGCTTTCCAGTAATCATTCTACTAGTTTTAGAGCCCTCCCCAAGATATTTTGTCTTACATCTCTGTATATCTGAGACTCTGCTTGTGAACATTTCTCAATGATATACTTCTCTAGAAATGGACTACTAACCAGCATATCATTCTTTGCTCATCATCTGCATTTTATTTTGTTTCTTCTTTTCTTGACATGAGTCTTCTCACCTGAGACCACAATGACACTTAATGATCAGATTAGAATTTTGTCTGGTTTAAGGAGGGATGTGACTCTGTGAGGTATATCATTTGTAAAAAATTTTTTCCAAATATTCTTCCCCATCTGGTACTTGGCTAGAGTTGTGTCATTATTCTTAACGCAAGGTAAACAGCAGAGTGGACTCAAGTACAGATGTGAGACATACCTCCCTTTCAATGCCAGCTTTGAGGAAGAGAAAGACTTGTGCTGCCAAGTGAAACTCAAGGTTGAGTTGCTTTTGCAAAAATTTGGCAATTTTCCCTTAACATTACCACTTTCTTTGATATTAACATGGCATAGTGCTTAAATTATACCCTCTACTATGCCAGTCTTAGTTTCTCTGCTTGTTGCTGTGATAACTGAAAAAGGCAACTTAAGAGAGAAAGAACTTATTTGACTCAGAATTCCAGTTTCCAGTATATTACTGAGTTGAAGTCAAGGCAACATGAACTGGTCACAGTCAAGAACAGAGTCTGATGAATTAATGTATGTACACTAGTTCTTAGCTCACATTCATCATGTTAGAATCCCTTTCTTAGGGGATGGCTCTACTCATAGTGGATAGACATTCAAACTTCAAGTACCTTGATTGAGATACTCCCTCAGAGACATACCCACATAATGTATATAAACCCTCATCAAGAATTACTTTGCAAGTGATTGTCTCAAGTTGGCAACACTATTCAGGATAATTCCTAGTTTCCTCTCATTGCTTTCTTATTCCATTTGCCATTAGCAACATGTAATATATGTTCCTTGGTACACATCAGGGATCTTTTTTAGAACCTACTGTGGATGCCAAAACCTGACACTGTTGAAGAAGATTGTATAAAGTGGATTAAGTTCTGCATATAGTATGAACAATCCTCATGTATGCTTCGAATCACCTCTAGTTTTTTTTCTATTGCCTAACACAACAAATACAGCATAAATATTATTATGTTATACTTGTTAGTGAAAAATGGCAAAATAACAAGGCAAAATATTAGTGGATATTTAGTGTAGATCCATGTTTTTCATGATTGGTTCACCCATTAAAGCAGGCATAAATATTGGGTGGTCAACTGTGCTATGTATTTCATCCCCTAACTTGGATAGACTTCTGTGAAGCAGGGATTGCTTTCATGAATGTTTGTTCAGTGCTCTCGGAATGTGTCAATGGCATTATAATTGTACTCTAGATGTTGATGAGTAAATAAATTGCTCTATAGAATCATATTTGCTTTTGGCTTAGTTAAATATTCTTGTCCTTCGTTAACATACACACTGGCTTTATTTGTTTCCTGTTGTCCTGTATTAAGCTTACTTCTCCTTCCAGATATCTTGCATCTGTTTCAAATTTCAATAAATATATCCTTTTTAAAAAAAATGACATACAGAGGCTAACATCATCATTTTTCAATTTTATGGTTATGAGGTTTAGTGTTTGAGAATACTAGCCCTTTTGTAAGAGAATAACTCAAGATCTCAAAGCTACAGAAAAACTGTATGGTGCCTTCACCTGCATTGATATTGTTCCTATATCCACACACCTGTGATAGGAAGAAAACATTGCTTTATTTCTAGATTTAAGGAGTAAAATGTGCATTATTTGGAATATTGGTATGACCCTGAATCCCAACTGGCTTTCCCATGCATGTGATCAAAGCATTATGGTCTCTGATACATGCAAATAAAGATTATAAAACCTCCTTGTGAGGTAGCTAGGACTGGATATTACATGTGACAAATATTACCACCATTTGACCATTATTATTAATCACTATTACACTATCCTCTTCCTATTGATTTTCAACTCATTACATACAATAATCTTCACTCCAATCTAGAGTACAAATTCAGTGATTTCTGGCTAGGATTAAATGATCCACAGGTTTGTTCCATCAATAAGCATTCAATGAGAATCCAGAACACATCAGGAAGAGTGCTGATCACATTAGCACAAATATGTAGTCACAGCAGTCTTGCACCTTCAGCAGCCTGGCACATCTGTTCAGCAAATAGGTCAACAACTGTTTAGTGAGTGTCCTACATGTCACATGTACTGTTGGAGGGACAAGAAATGTATCTACACCAGAATTTAAAAAGGACAGAAGATTCCATTCTAGAGGACAGAGATAAAGAGTGAATGAAGTAGCTAACAGCTAACTATATGTTAGAGTGAATATGGTCTAGAGAAACTGAGTCAAGTAGAACAGGAACAAGGATACTCAGTGAGTACTTCATTGGATTTATGTGTAGGGTGGTCAGGGAAGAATTTCTTGAAAGTGTGATATTTGAGCACAGATTTAAGAAAAGGAAGACTAAGTTACATATTTGGTAGAAGAGCATTTTGGCTAGAAAAGATAAAAATCAGGAGGAGAGGAAGAAGGAAAGTACACTGTGAAGCCAGCATCCCAAGGTTGGTGGATTGGGTATGGAGTAGTCATGGAATATGGTAATGATGAAGTCATTAGCAGGATGTGCTACAGGTCCTTTGAGCACAATAGGAAAACAGAGTCAGCCTTTGGGCCATATTGTCTTCCCTTCCACTTAAATTGCTTCTTCAAGTCCTGAAAAATGACATCTCCTCCTTCTATGTTCTGGGTCAGGATGTTCTTGGGTGGGTTTTCTGGGATTCTTACATAGCTGCTGCTTTCTTTCTCTCACATCCAGGATGAGTGCCCATACCTACAACCATCAGACCCTCTCTCCACCTCAGTAGAATGGAACCAGATACAAAAGCACAGTTTTCTTTTTAACTTTATTTTTAATTATGGGTATGTGAATGTCAGCATGAAGATATGTATGCATTCTGGAGGAAATAAACTAGTTAGTAAGCTCAAGGAAAGGACTTGGGGGCTGAGAAAATGGCTCCTTAGTGAAGTGCTTGCTGTGCAAGCATGAGGATCCAAGTTCAGTCCCCACTACTTAGCTACAAACACCATATATAGAGGTACAAATGTATAAAATCACAAGTAGGAAAGTGTCAACAAGGAAAGCCATGGTATCACAGACAGCTTACCTAGGTAATTGGTGAGTTCCAGACCAATGAAAAACCCTTTCTCAAGGCAAAGAAATACTTCCAAGTTGGAGAGTACCCTAGGAAAGACATATGAGGGTGGAGCCCCAGAACATACACACAAAGAAAAGGAATCAAAGGAGGAGGAGGATGAGCAGGAGGAGGAGGAGGAGGAGCAGGAGGAACAGTCTATTTAAATAGAATAAAAAATTACATCCACTGATTTTACAATTTATGTCTGAAGATTCATGGTTTGATGTATACTTTCCTTTCATTTTTTTTGTTGTAGCCATGAGCTGATACCCTCATAAGGCAAAGACAAGGTAAATACTTTTATGAAAAGAATGTGATATAGTGTACTTGTCATCTTCATACAAATGTACATACACATGTGCACACATGTACACCCACACATACACAACTCCAGTGTGAAGAATCTTTAAGAACAAAATAGCAAATAAGACTGTAGTTACTAGATTTTTTTTTCTGTCTGATTTTGATCTCTGTTTTTTTCTTGCTGGAATGTGATGAAAATTCTCTACAAACTCCTGGGAATCCTTCATATTTCATCTTTTAGGGGAAATATTCTCAATTGAATTGGGAGACTGGCTCTATATGAGATATTCTGAAGTGTGTCAATGTAAGTCTGTTTTATAAATACCTTTTCTAAGTGGCTTGCTATTTTTATGCAAAGAAGAGATAGCGTATAACTTAATTTTAGGTTATGAGGGCTCTCTGGCATTTTAATGTTTATGAGTTTGTCATATTGTGAAATTATTTCCAACTTTTATCAGCCAGTTGAAGAAGTTCTAGAAGGAAGGTTTTCTTTTAGTAACAAAAGAAATCTCAGCCTATTGTTTCAGAGTCGATGACTGTACCCAACAAAAGACAAAACAAAGCAAACCCATGGATTTCCATCATGTCTGGTGAATTCTGAGATGCATTTCACAGAATCGTGTGCAAGTCTGTTTGTGTCTGCATTGTAATAGAAACAATCATGATGACAGTGACAGCACTGTATTGTCTCTCTCTTGATGTATCACACATTAGCTGTGAACAAATGCTTGTGAAATCCTATATTTCCAGAAGAAAATGAGAGAGAGAGAGAGAGAGAGAGAGAGAGAGAGAGAGAGAGAGAACGAGAACTTGGTATTTTCTTAAGCTTCAACAATGGAATATAACTCAGAGAACTATTCAAAATAAAATTTATGTTGTATAGAAGACTGTCTGTCTTGGACATGGAATCATGTTTAGTTAAACTCATAAAGATAACACTAACAATATCTGTGAAACTATATACAGATACTCATATGTCAAAATATGTACTCAAGTTACTAATAACTGACAAACAGATTTTACTTTAAAAGGCTATTTTTGAGTTTCTGGGACGATAACTCATGGTAAAGTCATTACTGGTAATATATAATAACCTGAGTTTGAATTCTACCATCTACATACAACTTCCTGATGTGATGACCCCGGCTTGTAATCATACTTCTTGGGAGGTAAAGAAAAGCCTTCCCTCAAGTGCTAGCTTGCCAGAAAAATTTGTAAGCCCCATGTACCACTGGGAGATCATATCTAACAAATCAAGGTGTATAATTCCTAAGAAACAATATCTAAGGTTGTCCTTGGGTCTCCACAGGCACATGTAGGACAGACAAACTGACACACACAGACACAGACATATACACACAAACACACACACACATACACACACACACACACACAGAGAGAGAGAGAGAGAGAGAGAGAGAGAGAGAGAGAGAGAGAGAGGCAGACAGAGACAGAGACAGAGACAGAGAGACAGAGACAGAGATAGAGAGACAGAGACAGAGACATTAGTGAAGTCCACTGCATCGTCTCAGTGAAGGGGCAGGTATTAGTGCAGAAGTCAGCATTATAAACTCAGCTTGCAAAGTTATAGCCTTTCAAAAGTCCTCTCCAAATACAGAGAAAATTTCAGGTTTCGTTTAAAACAAGTTTCCCCTTTGGAAAGTTGTTCTCATGAGTTCTAAAAGTAAAAGTTCTTTTAGCCTGGCATTGAGAAAATTATTTTTCCAGATTTTTTGGCAGCAGTTTAGCAGAGGGGAAAATGTTTTGCAATGCGGTTCTCCTTCCGTAGTCAGCCTGTCTGTACATTTGGCAGGTCCTCATAGCCCATTGGGCTCAGTGCTGTTAGGTAATGATGAGACAGCATCCATGGTTCCAACTGGAAACACTTCTAGAGCCACCTGATCGCCCTTGTTCTCAGATACTCTGAAATAAACATTGGCAGCATTTATTTATAAAAGCTCAAGACTTTGAAATGCATCAGCAGAAGGCTTTAGTTTTAAACAGATGATGCTGTGATTTCCTCGGGATGATTAAAAACTGTAAACTTAAATTTATGTAACTGAAAAGATAGCAGATTACAACAACCTAGGACCAGAAGAACTTCAGTGATGCTCCCATTCCCCCAGGGTGTGATGAAAGTGGATCTTTTTTTTTTTTTGTATCTTCTCCCACACAGTCCCAGCATTTTCTTTAGTCCACAAACATCATCCAAGTGGGTATGGGTTTGTGATTGATTTTGTTTGGAATAGAACAATTTTATTCCTTATCTGCTTTGGTAGATTAGGAGTTTTGAACTGAATTCTTTCTTTTACTAGAGTGTGAGTTACAGGAAGCAGCAGGAGGTAAATAACACATACACACACACACACACACACACACACACACAGGGTCAGCACTGTGGGTGCCACTCATTTGTTTTAAGTAAGGATAAAATCAAGGTTTGTTGTGCAAAGTCCCCTTTCTGGAGAAATAGGGGAAGTTCTATATTGAAGGAGATCTAAAGATAAGTATTCAAAATGTGAAATGAGTTGATGATCACATAGACTAACTTCACACATTATCTCGGTGGTGTAAAGAACTGATAAGGCTTTGGTTGACCTCTCTTGCTTGAGTCAATTGTGAAAGAGCAATTCCTCTCCCTTTCTCTTTTATCTTTCTGATGATGCACTTGGCATCACTGGGCATGTTTTCTTATTTTTTTCATGGAGTTAGCTCTTTCTAAATTTTTCATAGTCATATTGTTCCACTGTTGATCTGAAGTCATGTCTATGGACATCTTTAAAATCATTACATGTCATAGAACCTATTGGACTTTGTGGTTAGCTTTAGGTAGCATGGTAATTGTGGCTTGACCTCATACTTTTTTTCTTGACAAGGATTCAGAAAGCCCTGGAAGGCCTCAGGCTCACTTTGTCACCAAAGAGGCACCTTGAACTTCTGACTCTCCAGGTTTGTCTCCCAAATGCTGAGATTATGGGCATATTCTACCACAAATGGTTTATATGACATTGATGATTTAATCAAGGACTTTTCAAATGCTAGGCAAGCACCTTATCAACTGAGCTACATTCCCAGCTAATTTTCTTCTTTAAATTATTTGTCTTTTCTCCTTTACTTCCAATGAACTCACATGGAGCTGCCAAAAGTTATTTATGCTGGCAGAATGATTTCTGAGTCCATTTATCTAAGAGAACAGAAGTTAAAGGATTGGAGTGGAGGTAACAAAGACAGGAGGGGCTAGGTTTCTCTCTTCTCCAAATTTTCTTTGTTTCTTCTAGAAAGAAGTGGATAACAGTGCAAGACAGTAAGATTTCTCTAAATGTGCTTTACAGAATGGAGGATAGGAGGCTGAAGAAATGGTTCTGCCGTGCTGCTCTTCCAGAGGACATGAGTTTGGTTTCCAGAACCTACTGTGGGTGGTTCACAACTGCTAGTAACTCAAGATCGAGGAGAACTAATCCAATACTTGAAGCATTTTGTGTGCCTGTGTTCATCACACACACACACACACACACACACACACACACACACACAAATAAGTCTTTAACAAAATGGAGAACTCAAATCTACTTTTCAAAAGAAATTTTATACCAAACCACAACATGTACATGAAACAAAGATTTAAACCACACATATATTCTCTTCTTTCCTTTAGCAGCATTGGTGTTAGGCTTACTTAAGAGGGAAATCAATATTTGACGGAAAGCAGTTTTAAACTTATCATGTTAACCATGTATTCTAGGGGAAGAGTAAAGAAGGGAGGGCAAAGGAAAAGAGGAAAGCTCACACTGAAGGGGCCTCTCTGGTATCCCAGACATGTATCAGAAGTCACTGTACTTTGCATTTAGCCACACAGGGTGGTCATGTTCAGCATAATACATTACAGCAAGTAGAGATGTGAGGTGCTTACATTCCTAGGTGACAGGTTCATAGGAAGAGTATCCAAACTAATTTGGAATTCTACAGATTATTCTTAAACTAAGACAAAATCTGGTCCATCTGCATGCAACACAGCCTCTTCCATTGTGCTTTGAGAATAATAGGCACTTCATTGTATATTGGTTCCAAGACCAAATTGTTTGTCTGGGCAGATAAGAGTGTCTGACAGCCCTGCTCTACCAGAGGTCACACTGGCTTCCAGAAGTCCAGGTACTGACCTTGGAACAAGATATTTTCTCTACAAAGTTATAGTAAATTACATTTTGTAGATTACAAAAAAAGTGTTTGGTAAATTGAATGATTCCACTTCATATACTTAGTTTGTTACTGTGTTTGTTTTTGATAGTATCCACAGCTTTCTGAACTAAACTAGGTAAGAGATTAAAGACACTTTGCAACATTGGCAGTGTAGAATACAAATTAATGATAAGATGAGTCAAGAATTCAGCTGTCTCTCAATTTGTAATATAAGATTTTTATAAAAATATCTTTTGTCTTGGAATCAAATAAAAGGCAAAGATTTTGATGGTGAAATAGGATAAGACGTATGTATAATTTTCATCTGTTACTGCCATGAAATGACTATATTTGGGCCAACACTCTATCTCCAATTATGTATGATATTCTCTGTCAGAATCACAAAAGGAAAAGATAGCTGGGGTGAATTAAATCAGAGCTATCAGCATAAAGGAAAAGTTGATTTCCTGTTCTGACCCTAAAAGCCAGCATGCAAACTGCTCTTTCCAATACTCTTGCTACTAACTTCTGCTCTCATCTATGACAGTGCAACCAGAGCCAATCCAGACCTCTTGCCAAAAACACCCAGAAAACTGAACAAAATGCATGAAGTGGCTTTTTCCAGGAAATGAAAAAAGTTTGTGTAGAACTGACTGCATGAGAGCTTAAATCCCCAGGAGATTCAGCTTTCTCTTTGAGCAAACTTTCATGCCACTGTGCAAGAAGATAAAGCTAAGAAGTATTATGGGCTCAGTGACTACTCTCAATATTGGTTGGTCTAACATGTATGGAGATAGAACCCAGGCAATGAAAAAAAAATGCAGGGAAAGAAATGGCCTAAAGGTACTAAAATGTCAAGGGAAATATAAGTCTAAAATCCAAGGAAGTGAATAAATCCTAATGGGTCAATAGAAATAATCAACCTATACTCCAGACTTCTAGATAGCAAGACTTTTACCAGTCATCCAGGGAGACAGCCTCATGTTACTATTAAGGAATGACAACAAGGCTGGGATAATGGTTCTCTGATCAGACAAAGGGGACCTGATTCCACTTAGATGACAATTTTTTTTAAAGGGCTGAAATAAAGGGAGGAAAATGTATGATTGAGAACTTAAAGTTAAAATGAAATGTGATGGGTAACAGCAACAACACCTACCAAATTTCTATATCCTCATTTCAGAATCACATACAGCAAAAGCGATTTTGCAGGTGTGACTAAGTTTACAGACTTTGAAATGTGGGAAATTATAATGAATTATGAAGGTAGAAAAAAAATATTCCACTGATCTTTATATCCAGAATTTTTTTCCTGTGGAAAAACTGTGGTCAGAAAATAGCAGTAGAAGAAAGAAAATAGATGAAAAGTCAGACAGATGCAGTGTTCCAGAATGTGATGATACCCAAGAGCCAAGGAGTACAGCTTGCTTTTAGATGCTTGAAAAGCAAAGGACATGAACTCTTTGCTAGGAATTCTGGAGAGAACATATGTCTTTAGACACTGATATAAGCCCAGTGAGACCTATGGTCTGTTTTAGAACTATAAGAATAATATTTTTTCAGTGTTTTTTTAAGTCAGAAAATGTGTGCTAATTTGGTATGGTAGAAAGAAGAAAGAATCTGAACTCATATTAACAGATCCATAGAATAAGGCATTTCCACAAAGCAAAATGTGTGAGAATTTGTCTTGAATAGAATTAAAACTTAAAAAAATCGTAAGGGACATGCGTTGGATTGAAGACAAATGAAAGTAGACTTAGGATGGAATAAGAGTGGTCTAGGGATGTTGATTATGGGTAGAGTGCTTTGCCAAGCACATGTGGGAACTTGGGTTCAATTTCCATACAAACATGAAAGAGCAGAAGGAGAAAGGGGCAGGATAAATGATCCTTGTTGCCGCTGTGTTCACTACAGTAAGGTGGGAGCAACAAATATTTCAATTCTCTGTATCCTTGACAGTCAACGTCTTTTTCGAAGCAATGCAATAAATGGAAAATTAAAGCATGGCAAGATATAATCCATATGCAAGCATGAGGAAGCTCATGTGGCTGTATTGCCAAGTGGACTTCACTTCAGACTGGGATTATTACCAGAAGTCAAAAGGAACATTCAGAATGATCAAAGATGTAATGCAGAAGGGAGGCACAACAATTCTAAATATATATATGTTCAAGAGAAAAGTCTGTGATACACAAAATAAAAATCTCATAGAAATGTAGGAGAGAAATCTACAAAATCAGTTTGTTTTAAAAGTCTTCCCATGTAAAGCATAGAGAAGCAGACAAAAAAATACAGTAATCACTGAAGCACAGACCTGAGCCATATCATCAGTGACCATACATCAGAATGGATAATTGCAGACTCACATTGACTGGGAAGGTTCACAGAGAATTTCCTGAAAGCAAGTCCTGAACACTATTAGATCACATTTTATTAAACAGCATCAACATCATCATACAAGAAAGAAAAATGATTTCATTCACCCTGGAAAGAACAAACGCTAATCTGGAAAAACCACAATTCAACAGCCATACATGGCGAATGCTTTTAGAACTTGCCACAACTCTAGAGTCTGCTGCCTGACTCAAAGCAGGTGTGAGGTGGGATGTAGATGCTAGAGCTTGTCTCCATTTACTCCCCCCCCCTGATGCTGGAAACATCTTAGAAAGAAACTCCTCCCAGAAGCAATTAATGTGTGTTCTCCTACTGAGAAGTCATCAGCATGTTCTTCCTGTGTGATTAATCTTTTGTGTTTTTAATTAAAACCACAGTTAAAAACTCAAGTAAATATACACATTAGAGTATTCTCAAAAGCTTAAGACAGGAAGGTTGGTATCATTGAAGGAAGGCAAGAGAAAAATTTTAGTCTGATTCTGGCTGCAAATAAAGGAAACAAATAAACAAAGGCAGTAGAGGCCTTATAGGAGGATGATAATAATAATAATAATAATAATAATAATAATAATACTTGCACAGCTAAGGATTACCTGATAGAGATTTGATATTGTGCCTCAAAGACACATTTTTGTTTTTATTAGTTTTTTTTTCTTTGTCCTCAATTGGGCTGTTTTCTTTTGTTTTTAGGTTGACAAAAAAACAGGTTGAGTATCACGCAGGACAGTAAGGACACTAATACCAAGGAGAATAAGACAGATCTTTGCTGAGGCTTTTCTCTTTTTCTAGAATCTGCCCACAAAGACCACGACTGCGTAAACAGATGATATTAGCTTCTGTTCAAAGATAGACATGGTCCAGGGGGTGGGGGGAATAATTCACTAGGTAAAGAGCTTTCTCTGCAAAGCACTTCTGGAAGTTTATCCAAATTTATAGCTTTTAGCTAAGTTTTCAGCACTAGCTGATGAGAGCTTCTTTGGGGTCACATGATATTGGTCCCTGTATTCCCAGCTCAGTACCTGTGTACAACCTACTGCTAGGAATCCTATACTTCCATGTCTGTATTTTACCCAGTCTGGCAGTTTCAAAGAAAATTGGAAATAGTTATACCTAAAGACCCAGCTATACTGCTCCTGTTCATATACATAAAAGACACTCTACCATACCCTAAGGACACATGCTTTACTATGTTTAGAGCAGCTTTATTCATAATAGCCAGAAATTGAAAACAACCCAGATGCCCCTCAACTGAAGAATAGATACAGAAAATGTGGTTAATTTACACAATGGAATACTACTCAGTTACTATAAATAGGAACATCGTGAATTTTGCAGGCAAATAGATGGAACAAGAAGATATCATTCTGAGTGAGAGAATTCAGATCCAAAAATGACATGCATGGTATGTACTCATATATGAGTGAATATTAGTAAAAAAGTACAGGATTCCCATGCTACACTCCATACTCCATAAACCCACAGAAGTTAAACATGAAAAAAGGTCCAAGGGATGATGCTTGAATCTCACTTAGAAAGGGGAATAAAGTACACATAGGAGGCAGATAGAGGGAAGAAATTGGGTGGGAAGGTTAGGGAGGAGAATGGGAGGGGAATAGTGGGTTCAAGATCAAATATGGAGACAGACAGGAGGGATGGCCAAATGGGCCAGGAGAGTGAATGGAAATTGCTGGTAGCTTGGGGTTGGGGGCTGAGGGTCATTGGATGGGTGAGGCTCCCAGGAGTTTATAAGGGTAACATTATATGAAAACTGAAGTGGCCATCTCCTGTAGACAGGCAGGACTCCCAGTGGAGGTATAAGGACACGAACACATCCACAAAACTTTTGACCCCAAATTTTTCCTGTCTACAAGAAAAGCTGGGACAAAGATGGAGCAGAGACTGAGGGAATGGCCAACCAATAACCAGGCCAACTTGAAGCCCATCCCATGGGCAAGTACCAACCCCTAACACTATTTGTGATACTCTGTTATGCTTGCAGATAGGAGCCTTTGAGAGGCTTCATCCAGTGGCTGGCTAAAGCAGATGCAGAGAACCACAGCCAAACACTGGATGGAGCTTGGGGAATCTTAGAGAAGAGCTGGTGGGAAGGATTGAGGACCACAGAAGTGATTGGAACTCTACAGGAAGACAAACAGAGTCAAGTAAACTGGACCTTGGTGAGCTCTCAGAGACTGAACCACAAATCAAAGAGCATGTATGGACTGTATCTAGACCCCCCCACCCAAGCATATGTAGCAGATGTGCTGCTTGGTCTTTATGTGGTCTGCCAACAACTGGAACAGGGGCTGTTGTCTAAAGCTATTGCATATTTGTGGATTCCAACCCCTAATTCAGCTGTCTTGTCTGGCCTCAGTGGGAGAGAAGATGCCACTATCCTTGTAGAGACTTGATGATCCAGGGTGGGAGGATATCCAGGGGTTTCTACTCTGCTTCAGGAAAAGGGGAGTGGGTACTGGAGAAGCGACTATATGTAGAAGGGCTGGGAGGAGGGGGCAGTGATCAGGATGTAAAGTGTATAAATACATAAATAATAATTAAAAAAACCCGCAATGCCAGACAGGCTGGCATACCAACAATAACAGAGGAAGAATTGCATTCCTCTCACTGACAGCTTATATTAATCTGTGACTTTGAACATCAAAGTTAGAATGAAAGAAACCTAAGGAGGAGACATCATTTTCTACTGTTTTAGGAGGTTTATCTTGTTCCATTGTTTTTCTTGATCAGATTTTTTTTTAAAGTTCATTTCATTTTTTTTTCTTTACCAGGAATACAAACTTGACCTTGGCTTTAGGGTCAAAGCCTATTCAGACCATGTAGTCAGCAGAAACCAGGAGAAAAAATCAATACAAAGCATATTAGAGAAGAAAAAGGAAAGAGGGATACAGAAGCTCTGGGAAGTCTGACAGAAATTGAAACCAAGTGTGGGAGTATTTAACGTGACAAGCCTGTGATTCCTTTCTCCTTTATCCCCCTGTCTTTCCACAAGGCTAAGAACTACAGTGGTTTAAAGACTAGCTGGCTATGTATGTGTTTTCAGAAGATAAATGCTACTTTCAGCCTTCAGCATTGAGATTCCTGTCTCCTTTACCTCCAGACCCCATTTTCTCTTGAAGCATTAAGAATGACTCTTCTACATCCCATGTCTCAAACACATGCACACACACACACACACACACACACACACACACCAAACACAAAAAACATACCAAAGTAAGCAAGCAAGCAAGTAGGAAGGTAGGCAACCAACCAACCAAAGAGAAATTATATCAGAATCTATCCAGAGATCAGACAGAAAAGAACCTCAAAGTCAATAAGAAAGAAGTAAAGATACTAAAACAACAACAATAACGAACAGTAAGAGTTTGGTACCCGCCTCCCCTGCCTGGTCCTGTGGGCTGGGGCAGACACAGAGTTGGTCTGCTCCTAGAGAAGCCACTGCACTCAGAGCAGCCGGTAAGAACTCCATCTCACTCCCTAAGCCCCAGAGATACATCCGGGAGCCAGGGCCATTCAGGACACAGCAGCTACCCAAACCCCGCCCCTCCGGAATTCCACTTCCCTTCCTCCCCTGCCTGGTCCAGTGGGCTGGGGCAGACACAGAGTTGGTCTGCTCCTGTCCTGTGGAGATACTGACTCCTGAGTCATCCTAGAGGAGCCACTGCACTCAGAGCAGCTGAGGAGCCAGTGCACTCAGAGCAGCTGACACTGAGTTGATCTACTCCTGTCCTGTGGAGATACTGACTCCTGAGTCATCCTAGAGGATCCACAGCACTCAGAGCAGCAGACAGCAAGATTAGGATCATAAGACTACAGAGACATCTGGACTCTGAGGAGCTCTGCAACAAGCAAGATAAATGGAAATACAGACTCCAGTCTTACACAGTGAGGGCAGGCAACACTAGAGCTAACCAGATGGCGAAAGGCAAGCGCAAGAACATAAGCAACAGAAACCAAAGTTTCTTGGCATCATCAGTACCCAGTTCTCCCAATATAGCAAGCCCTGAACACCCCATCATACCTGAAAAGCAGGATTCAGAATTAAAATCACTTCTCCTGATGATGATAGAGGATTATAAGAAGGAATTAAGTAACTCCCTTAAAGAAATACAGGAGAGTACAAGTAAACAGATAGAAGCCCTTAAAGAGGAATCACAGAAATCCCTTAAAGAAATGCAAGAAAACACAAAGAAGGAATTAAACAAAAACATTCAGGATCTGAAAATGGAAATAGAAACAATAAAGAAAGCTCAAAGGGAGATAACCACAGAGATAGAAAACCTAATAAAGAGATCAGGAGTCATAGACGCAAGCATCACCAACCGAATACATGAGATAGAAGAGAGAATCTCAAATGCAGAAGATACAGTAGAAAATATTGACACAGTTGTCAAAGAAAATGCAAAATGCAAAAACTCCTAACTGAAAACATCCAGGAAATCCAGGACACAATGAGAAGACCAAACCTAAGGATAATAGGTATAGATGAGAATGAAGAGTCCCAACTTAAAGGGACAGTAAATATCTTCAACAAAATTATTGAGGAGAACTTCCCTAACCTAAAGAACAAGATGCCCATAAACATACAAGAAGCCTACAGAACACCAAATAGAATAGACCAGAAAAGAAATACCTCCCGTCACATAATAATCAAAACATCAGATGTGCAAAACAAAGAAAAAATACTAAAAGCAGTAAGGAAAAAAGGTCAAGTAACATACAAAGGCAGACCTATAAGAATTACACCAGACTTCTCACCAGAGACTATAAAAGCCAGAAGAGCCTGGACAGACATCATACAGACCCTAAGAGAACACAATTGCCAGCCCAGATTACTATACCCAGCAAAACTCTCAATCACTATAGATGGTGAAACCAAGATATTCCATGACAAAACCAAATTTGCACAATATCTTCCCACAAACCCAGCACTTCAAAGGATAATTGATGGAAAACACCAACACAAGGAGGGAAACTACAACCTAGAAAAAGCAAGGAAGTAATCTTCCAACAACCCCAAAAGAAGATAACTATACAAACATAACTTTACCTTTAATAGCAAAAATAACAGGAAGCCACAATCATTTTTCCTTAATATCTCTTAACATCAATGGTCTCAATTCCCCAATAAAAAGACAGAGACTATCAGACTGGATACACAAAGAAGACCCAGAATTTTGCTGCATACAAGAAACGCACCTCAGTGACAAAGACAGACATTACCACAGAATAAAAGTGTGGAAAACAATTTTCCAAGCCAATGGTCACAAGAAACAATCTGGAGTAGCCATTCTAATATCAAATAAAATCGACTTTCATCCAAAATTAATCAAAAAAGATAAGGAAGGACACTTCATACTCATCAAAGGAAAAATCTACCAAGGTGAACTCTCAATTCTGAACATCTATGCTCCAAATGCAAGGGCACCTACATACATAAAAGAAACTTTACTAAAGCTCAAAACTCATATTACACCTCATACAATAATAGTGGGGGATTTCAACACCCCACTCTCAGCAATGGACAGATCATGGAAACAGAAACTAAACCAAGACACTTTGACATTAACAGAATTTATGAACCAAATGGACTTAACAGACATCTATAGAACATTTCATCCTAAAACAAAAGAATATACCTTTTTCTCAGCACCTCATGGTACCTTCTCCAAAATAGACCATATAATTGGTCACAAAACAACCCTCTACAGATACAAAAAGATTGAAATAATCCCTTGCATCTTATCAGATCACCACGGACGAAGAGTGGTCTTTAATAATGACAAAACCAATGGAAAACCCACGTGCACATGGAAACTGAACAAATCTCTACTCAATGATGACTTGTTCAAGGAAGAAATAAAGAAAGAAATTAAAGACTTTTTAGAATTCAATGAAAATGAGGACACATCATACCAAAACTTGTGGGACTCCATGAAGGCAGTGGTAAGAGGAAAACTTATAGCTCTAAGTGCCTACAAAAAGAAACTGGAAAGAGCACACACTAACAAGTTGACTGCACAACTAAAAGCTCTAGAACAAAAAGAAGCAAATACACCCAGGAGGAGTAGAAGGCAGGATATAATCAAACTCAGGGCTGAAATCAACCAAATAGAAACAGAAAGAACAATACAAAATATCAATAAAACCAGGAGTTGGTTCTTTGAGAAAATCAATAAGATAGATAAACAGTTAGCCAGATTAACCAGAGGGCACAGAGACAGTATCCAAATTAATAAAATCAGAACTGAAAAGGGAGACATAACAACAGAAACTGAAGAAATTAAAAAAATCATCAGATCCTACTACAAAGGCCTATACTCAGCAAAACTGGAAAACCAGGAAGAAATGGACAATTTCCTAGACAGATACCAGGTCCCAAAGTTAAACCAGGAGCAGATAAACCATCTAAATAGTCCCATAACCCCTAGGGAAATAGCAGCAGTCATTAAAAGTCTCCCCACTAAAAAAGCCCAGGACCAGATGGTTTTAGTGCTGAATTTTATCAGACCTTCAAGGAAGACCTGATACCAATTCTCTTCAAACTATTCCACAAAACAGAAACAGAAGGAAAACTACCCAATTCGTTCTGTGAAGCTACAATTACCCTCATACCCAAACCCCACAAAGACCCAACAAAGAAAGAGAAGTTCAGACCAATCTCCCTTATGAACATCGATGCAAAAATACTCAATAAAATTCTAGCAAACCGAATCCAAGAACACATCAAAACAAGCATCCATCATGATCAAGTAGGTTTTATCCCAGGAATGCAGAGATGGTTCAATATTCGGAAATCCATCAATGTAATCCACTATATAAACAAACTCAAAGAAAAAAAAACACATGATCATCTCACTAGATGCTGAGAAAGCATTTGATAAAATTCAACATCCCTTCATGATAAAAGTCTTGGAAAGATCAGGAATTCAAGGCCCATACCTAAACATAGTAAAATCAATTTACAGCAAACTAGTAGCCAACATCAAGCTAAATGGAGAGAAACTTGAAGCAATCCCACTAAGATCAGGGACTAGACAAGGCTGCCCACTTTCCCCCTACCTATTCAATATAGTACTGGAAGTCCTAGCCAGAGCAATTCCACAACAAAAAGAAGTCAAAAGGATACAAATAGGAAAGGAAGAAGTCAAAATATCGCTATTTGCAGATGATATGATAGTATACTTAAGTGACCCCCAAACTTCCACCAGAGAACTCCTAAACCTGATAAACAACTTCAGCAAAGTGGCTGGTTATAAAATCAACTCAAACAAATCAGTAGCCTTCCTCTACATGAAAGATAAACAGACTGAAAAAGAAATTAGGGAAATGACACCCTTCACAATAGTTTCAAATAATATGAAATACCTTGGTGTGAATCTAACCAAGCAAGTGAAAGACCTGTACGACAAGAACTTCAAGTCCCTGAAGAAAGAAATTGAAGAAGATCTCAGAAGATGGAAAGATCTCCCATGCTCATGGATTGGCAGGATTAATATAATAAAAATGGCCATCTTGCCAAAAGCAATCTACAGATTCAATGCAATCCCCATTAAAATCCCAACTCAATTCTTCACAGAGTTAGAAAAGGAAATTCTCAAATTCATATGGAATAACAAAAAACCCAGGATAGCGAAAACTATTCTCAACAATAAAAGTACTTCGGGAGGAATCACCATCCCTGACCTCAAGCTGTACTACAGAGCAATAGTGATAAAAACTACCTGGTATTGGTACAGAGAAAGGCAGGAAGATCAATGGAATAGAATTGAAGACTCAGAAATGAACCTACACACCTATGGTCACTTGATCTTTGACAAAGGAGCTAAAACTGTCCAGTGGAAAAAGGACAGCATTTTCAACAAATGGTGCTTGTTCAACTGGAGGACAACATGTAGAAGAATGAAAATTGATCCATTCTTATCTCCTTGTACAAAGCTCAAGTCTAAGTCGATAAAGGACCTCCACATAAAACCAGATACACTGAAACTAATAGAAGAGAAGGTGGGGAAGACCCTCGAATACTTGGGCACAGGGGAAAAGTTCCTGAACAGAACACCAATGGCATATGCTCTAAGATCAAGAATTGACAAATGGGACTTCATAAAATTGCAAAGTTTCTGTAAGGCAAAGGACACTGTCAATAGGACAAAACGACAACCAACAAATTGGGAAAAGATCTTTACCAATCCTACATCTGATAGAGGGCTAATATCCAATATATACAAAGAACTCAAGAAAGTAGACTCCAGACAACCAAATTACCCTATTAAAAAATGGGGTATAGAGCTTAACAAAGAATTTTCAA
>NW_021604564.1:6651088-6667960 GCF_004785775.1 Grammomys surdaster | reverse complement strand
AGAAGCACCTAAAGAAATGTTCAGTGTCCTTAGTCATCAGGGAAATGCAAATCAAAACAACTCTGAAATTCCATCTCACACCAGTCAGAATGGCTAAGATTAAGAACTCAGGTGATAGTAGATGCTGGGGAGGGTGTGGAGAAAGAGGAACACTCCTCCATTGTTGGTGGGACTGCAAGATGGTGCAACCACTTTGGAAATCAGTCTGGCGGTTCCTCAGAAAATTGGACATAGCATTACCTGAGGATCCAGCTATACCACTCCTAGGCATATACCCAGAAGATGCTCAAACATATAACAATGACATATGCTCAACTATGTTCATAGCAGCCTTATTTATAATAGCCAGGAGCTGGAAAGAACCCAGATGTCCTTCAACTGAGGAATGGATTAAAAAAAATGTGGTATATTTACAGAATGGAGTATTACTCAGCTATTAAAAACAATGAATTCGAGAGGTTCCTAGGTAAATGGATGGAACTTGAAATTATCATCCTGAGTGAAGTAAGCCAATCACAAAAGAACACACATGGTATTCACTTACTGATTATTGGATATTAGCCCAGAACCTTGAATTGCCCAAGATGCAACTCACAGGCCACATGAAGCTCATAAAAAAGGAAGACCAAGTGGGGGATATTCAGTTCTTAGAAGGAGCAACAAAATACTCAAGGGAGCAAATATGGAGGCAAAGAGAGGGACAGAAACTGAAGGAGGGGGCATTTGAAGACCTTTCCACCTGAGTATCCATCCCATGTGCAGTCACCAAAGGCAGATGCTGATGTGGACGTCAGGAAGTGCATGCCGATAAGGGCCTGATATGGATGTCTCCTCAGAGGCCTTCAAGAGTCTGACATATTCAGAGGCAGATGCTCACAACTAGCCATTGAACTGATCATGAGGTTCTCAATGGAGGAGTTAGAGTGAGGACTGAAGGAGCTGAAAGGGTTTGTGGCACCATGAAGAGAGCAACAATATCAACCAACCACAGCTCCCAGGGTCCTAACCACCAGCCTGGGAGCACTTATGGAGGGATCCAGGGCTTCAGCTGAATATGTAAGAGTGGAGGGCCCTGCTGGGCACAGGTGGAAGATGAGATCCTTGACCTCATGAAGGCTGGACACCCCAGGGGGTGGGAAGTTTGAGGGTGGGGAAGTGGGAGTGGGGGGGGTAGGTGGGGGTTACATCCAAGGAGAAGCAGGAGGAGGGGGAAGAGGAAGGGGGGTTCCCGGGTGGGTGGGGGATGGGGTAAGGGGATAACATATGAAATGTAAATAAAATATCCAATAAAAAAAAAAGAAAAAGAAAAAAAAAAGAGTTTGGTACCCATTGAAGGCAAAGGATATACTTTTTTCTCCTGTCACTACTGTTACTAATAACAAACTAGGCATAAAAACCATTCATTGTTGTGTTGAAGCTCAATATTTTATCAAAATTTACGGAACTATAGAAGGTTCAGAGAAACGAACTAACCATGTATATGTTTATGTGTACTCTGTCTGCATTATAAATGTAAAAAGATCGATAGGATTTCTGTCCTGTTGTCATGCAGAAGCGGTTTGCCTGAGTTTAAGTAATTTTTGAGCCAAATTACATAGTGCTAGCTGAAAAACATGAACTCTTTTGCCAGAAAAGCAATGAACATAAACCATATGGTGTCTTCCCTAATATCTAAATGGAACATGCTGTGCTGGGGCCAGAGAACAGTTCACTGGCTCTAGTATACAGACTACTGTATGTGCTGGGGATAGAGAACAGTGCAGTGGCTCTAGTATACAGACTACTGTATGTGCTGGGGATAGAGAACAGTGCACTGGCTCTAGTATTCAGACTACTGTATGTGCTGGGGATTGAGAACAGTGCACTGGCTCTAGTATTCAGACTACTGTATGTGCTGGGGATAGAGAACAGTGCACTGGCTCTAATATACAGACTACTGTATGTGCTGGGGATAGACAACAGTGCACTGGCTCTAGTATACAGACATCTGCATATAGAGCTATGAGCACTGATTTCACAGGGAAGTGGACACTGATGATTCAGTGTTCCTGCCCAGCCCAGTTTTACACTGACTGCAGATTTGATATTGGAAAGACAACAGAAAGGAGCTGAGACCAGAGCTGAGAGCATGGGACTGAGTGGGGATAGTCACTGATGATGGTTTTGCCCATATTAAACTGAAGGTGAGCAAATATGAAAAGCCACTCCTTCCAGGAAACATGTTACATAATGCTTTGGAAACTACCTGTATCGGGGCTGAACTGGGGAAACACGGATTGAGCTGCTGCTATTGTCTGTACTACTGTTCAAGTTGTTTCTACTACAACATCCCATCTGGAACCTGACAGGTCTCCATCAAAAGTCACAGAAGAAAACAAAACCAGAAAAGACATTTCTAAGCGTAGTCAAATCTCTGTCTTTTAGTTCATGGAAAATCAGTGGGAAACAAGAAAGATTCTCCGGGCTAACATTGATTTTCCTTATATTTATTTTTTCAGTCTGAACACTCCAGGCAAAAACTCACTTGGCTTCAACTAATTTGCAAATACCGTCACTCACTGCTGTTTTGTTACCCATTTCTCAAATCTCAATTAACTGTAATGACAGTGTATTTTGCCAGAAAAGCATAGAAAGGTTTTTCCCGACCAGAGCTCTTCACTCATTTCTGCTCGTGGCCTTGGCAAGTGGGGTCAAAACATCCATTACTGAGGCTGAGTTTTAATTTAAAAGGTTATCAGGTGAGTCAGTTAAACGATTATAAAATAATTTATGAACACATATTGTAGCACACAGGCACAGGAATCGCATAGAACTGTACATACATGTTTCATGAAGCATTTAAAGGGGAATGACTTTGGGAATAGTTTTAAAAATTAGAGTGAGAAGAGAAGGAGTTGGTAAGGTGTCACTATCCCACTTTACTGTCTTCCTGTCCTCTCAGGAAACACATCAGGGCTGGGCTGCCAACAACCACAGGAATCTCTGTCACTTGTCAGGAAAGAGGAGGTGCAGGAACAGAATAGGAGAGAAGGGAAAGACAAGACAGTGAAAAATACAATCTCTTTCAGAGTTGCCGCTGCTGGAGGAGTGCTCTATTAGAATGGGCTCTATTGGAATGGCAGTCTGGCTTTACACTATTAAGTAACCACATGAGGGCTATCATCAAGTCTCTACAACTCTGAGACAGTTTTCGCACCCATTAGTGATTATGCCTGCCTGTCTTAGTTTTTACAGTCATTCTGAGAAGGAAAAAAGTGGCTTCTCACCATGAAGCCCGATGTCAGTCAGCAGAGGATATGTAGTAATCAGTAACTTTATTCTTGCTTTATTTGGAGGAACAATTTGTACATTGAAAGTTTTCAAGCTACTTTGGGATGTGGGAATAGGCAAGATCACATTTGCTGTTAGACCTGGATTTTGTAGTAGATTAAGGTACACTGCTAGCTATAAGCTGTGCTTAGTTAGCTACACAGGTATGTTCTTCTGTGTAAGCTCCATCCCAGCATTGTTTCAGAGAGCCACATTTGGTACCTTTGTACTTCCCAGACCTAGAAGACACTCCTTTCTCCAGTTTTTACTGCTGTCTGCCATTTCCTTCATTTCCCAGAGCCTGGTCCAAGCCCACTTGCTCATGCCTGCATAGTTGGAAACATTGTGGGAAATGACAACTACATTTCTCTTGTCATTAGTCATGAGTCTCTCTGAGGTGAAGATAGGGAGCATGGTTTCTGTAGCCTATAAGTATGGTATTAGTGGAGTTGGAGTTGGCCACAGCAGAAGGACCCACACTCAGGTCTCTTCTTTGCGCTGTCAGGTTTGGGTTTGGGCAATCCCATCTTTTGCTTCCCTACAACCCTCATGAGCACTTTACTTCTGACCTTTTTCAATCATCTCTGTACTACTAAATAGATTTTTTTTTCTCCATTAGGAAAGAACTCTGGAGCATCCCTCTCTTCAAATCACTAGATGAATGTGCACAACTTTACATACAGATTTTTCTAAAGCAAGTGCTAAGAGTACTTGGAAATTCTTCCCAGGTTAGCAGTGGTTTTCTCCCCTACCCTCACCCAGAATTAGCTATTGTCAAATCTCCTGTGAATGCCATCCTATGGGGTACTTTATGGGTAAACAAGAGAACTGAAATACCTTAATGAATGTCCTGGAGCAACACAGAGCACCTGTTATATTCCTAAGGCCTATTATACACGAGAGTCAGTTTATATTTGAGGAGATGAAAGTCCAAAATGAGGAGTATGGGTCAGCTTCATACTCTTTCATGTCATTGAGGAAACAAAAGAGCAAAGAATTAATGAGGTATAGCATTGGCTTCTTGTGAAATAGGATTCCTAGGCCTTAAAATAAAACGTAACTGGAAGACCTTTTACTTTTCTGTCTCCTGGTACATGGCTTCCAATATGAAAATCCTTGAATTCTTCCCTCCCTCCTCAAACTGTCAGACATTTCATCAGCATATCTTTATTGTTCTGTGTAAGTATCAGAATGCTTAAGACACGAACACATGCAATTCAAGTCACACATTTAGCATGTGGTTATTTTTTATTGTAGGATAAATGTTGGAGTGACAAAGGATTAAGATGTAGATTTTGCTGAAGAGTAGTGGGTAATTTTTCTGAAGACCCTATATTAGTGAACAGTCACACCCAGAAGTCAGGCAGGAGTTACGCTGATCATAAATCAATAACCTCATTTCAGGACTCAAACACAGAAATGGTGAATAAAGCTCAGCATGGCCCTGGGCAGTATTGACAGAAGCAACGGAGGAGTTATAATAGCAGGCTGCAAGAGTCATTCTGCTACTGAGAGCAAAAGAAAATACTCCCTTTTCTCAGTCTCTCATTTCACCAGGATTTAGATTGTTATTTATTTATTTATTTATTTATTTATTTATTTATTTTATTTTTTTATTTTTATTTTTTTTTAGTAAAAAGACCCACAGATACACTTTATTTTAAAGTACCATCCATTGATGCTTTGGTCAGAAGGGGAAAGGACTGAGAGATATCAGTCTGGGAAAAAGGAGTGGGCTTTAAGGAGTTATTTGTCTTTATTGATGTTGGTGGTGATGTATATATGTATGTGTGTGTGTGTGTGTGTGTGTATGTATGTATATGATGTATGTGTGTAGTTTGTGTGTGTATGTATGTGTGGATGTGTGGATGTATATCTGTATGCGGTGCATACAATGGTTGTGTTAAACCATTGTAATATATGTAGAGGTCCAAGGACAATTTTGTGTCACATTTCTCTCCTTATATCTTTCTGATGGTTGTACTCAGGATGCCAGGCTTGTGCAAAAAGAACTATGAGCTATTGAGCCATTTCACTGTCCCTCAGGCTTCTATTAACTGATATGACTCACTGGGCCTCATATGTCCCTTAACTGAATTGTTAATTTGCCATTTCGCCACAGTTTGTAGATGCTTTCAGATAGAATTGGAGACTAGTATTTCACCAGTACCTTATAGACTCCCGAAGGACTTGGAAAATGCAAGCTAGGTGAGGCTAGATAGTAAAGTGGTTAAGAGTAGAACTCTGGAGCCATTGGCCCTTTGGTCCTACCTTGGTCTATCAGGCAGTCATGCTGCCAGCTTGGGTAGTTTGTATCTCAGTGCCTTCATTTTCTTATCTGTCATATAGAAGAATAACAGCAGCACTCTCTTTGGGTTGTGAGAATTAACTCTTGATGAGTTCTTCATGTGACTGATGCCCTCTGCAGAGCACTATATAAATTTTCATCACTGTAATCACGTTCTTTTTGGTCTTTTATGGACCATACGTAGACCAAGCTAGTTCCAAACTCCTACTTAGCTAGTGATGAACTCCTTATCATGCCTCTGAGGAGTGCTGAGATTATAGATGTGAGCCATCCCATTTGGTTTATGTTGTGTTGAGGATGAAATCTAGAGTTTCTTACAAGGGAAAGTAGTAGGGCAAGCAGTCTACCAACTGCACTATTCCACTCCCAGCCCTGAGTGACTCTCTTAAAGAATAAGCGTAATCTCAAGGAGAATTATCTTCTCAATCTCTCCCTGTCTGTCTCCCAACAAATCACAAGGTAAGTGGGAAGACAGTTGATGAGACCAACAAAAAATCATGAGCTTTCAAAAAAGTATGATAAAAATAGAACAATTAAAACTGTGACTTAGTAATAATAAAACATAGAAAAACTTTTATATCAAATATAAAAATACTTGATCAAAAATAAATTTTAATCAAGAATATTGAATTATTTGCTAGTTGGATTATACCTTCTGTCTATATTGATAAATAGGTTTGACATGGGGATAATTTAAGTGAGAAAAGTATTGATATTTTGTAATTAAATTAAATTAAAATTAGTAGAAAAAATAGGTGAAGAGAAAAATAAAGACTGGGAAAGAAAGAGACTTTTGGTGTGAAATCATACATCAAACTATAAGGGGTTCCTCCAAGGGTCCTGCTGAGCACTGGATGTCTAAAGGACGTTAAGAGGACAGTAACAGAGGTACTGCAATGCATCTAGGTCACTACATAAAGGACAGCAGCTGTTCTACAGCTCTGACTCTCCAGAAATGCAATTCCTCTCATATCACTTGCTTTTCGGATTCACCAGACACTTGTAGTCTGCTTATCAATAGATTCATCTGGCATTTGTGTATTGAGCCCTTAACCCCCAAAATGACCAAATTAGATGCTTCAGTGAACAGATACTTTTCTAAGAAGATCCGAGGAAGATGCTGCTAAGAGTGGTAATAAGTAATCCACTAATGAGCCAAGTTCCAAGTCCTTACCTGTGATAAGAGCAAGATGCACACTGCTCAAAGAAGCAATCTAGATTAGCACAGCAAACTCTGGGCCACCCCAGAACAGGTGTTGAAATAACTTAAGCTCTTTATATTTCAGAATGTATCAACTTCCTTAATTTCTTAATGGTGGTTTAAAAATACTTAATGTTTCTCTAATGTAGATTTCAAAAGCCACAGACTGCAGTATCAATTCATAGCCAAGTCAGGACTTTTATTGTAATAGGAGAAACTTGGCACAAATAGCACAAACCTATAGATAATTCTATCCTCTGATCCAAAGGATGACTTCAATGAGGATCTTATAAAGTAGCTCAGTGTTAGCTCATGTTATCTTTTCCTTTCAAGTTGTACAGAAATTGTTTTATGTTCAAGAAAGAGACACAGACACCTAAATTAACCTTTTCACCAAAGGGTATACATTATATATTCATTGAACATTAGTAGCAATTTTAGTGAGTATACATTTCTTAAAAAGGAGAATTATTTTTTTATGGACAAGAATTTATGGTTTAGGTGGGGAAATATTAATAAAAATGATTACAGTAAATGGCAAGTGAAAATAGATATGTATAAGAAAAGACCATTACTTTATGGCAGTGTTGAGAAAAGGCCATACCTGCATGAATTTTCCTCTTATATTTCCAGTTTTGATAGGTAAAGATCGTGTTATAGAGTAACATTTATCCTAGGTGGGAGAAATCCTCCAAGGATGTCTTACAGTCTGTCAGCATACCACACAAGGTAGGACCTAAGGGGGCTAGGTAGAACAATCATTAGAAAAGTCACTCTTTTTCTTCAAAATGCAGTAATTTTTCACAAAATTTGGCAGAGATTAGATTGGGACAGTATGATATGACACAAATGTTCTAGATTAGAAGACAACACAATCTTGTAACTCACCAAGAATGTGGAAGCCCCATAGAGGAGGCCAGGTTAAACCTGAGGACTGGGCTGAGAGGAGACAGGTGTGAGAGAGGATGGCTTGACAGTCCAGCTACAAACTCTTGCTAGGCGATTGCAATGAGCCAGGTTCATGAACAACAAACAGGGTAGCACCAGAATAGGGCGAAGCCAGCTGTGTGAATCTATGGACCAATTTGACTAAACAGGTGAGCTAGAAATAAAGGAGCTGAGAGAAAGAAAAAAAAATTACAGCTGGATTAAAGGTGTTTAGAAAGATTAGTGGTGGGCTTTTATATCTGGAATTTTTAAAAACAAGAGTCATTTAAGACTTCTGAGTGTGGTGCATAATTGTAGAGAAAAGTCCAGAGACAGTGTTTCTTGGTGGCTGAAAGAAGAAGATATAGCTGGCAATGTAGAGTCCCTCTTTGCCTCATTCTCTAGATAGTTTTCCTATAGTCAATCAATACAAAAGGAAATGAGGATGAAGGGCCATGGGTCTTTGATAAGAACAAATGGCGGGATCTTGTCTACCGATCAGCCTCCTTTCTTAATATTCTAACAATGTGAACACGTGTCTCAGCTTAGCATCCTGGCCTAGGGCAACTTTGGAGGATATGAAAGAGAAGTTTTGCAACTTAGCACCTCCTATGGGACAGTCATAGAATTGAAATGTTAGGCTCATACCCAAGAGTAAGCTAATAAAACCCATGCTGTTGCATAATGAAGATGGACATTGAGGGCTCAGGAGGAAAGTGGCTCACACAACAAGCTAACTCACTGACAGAAAAAAAGAAAAATAAAGAAAAAAAGAAGAGAAGAGTAGAGAAGAGAAGAAAGAGAAGAGAGAAAAGAGAAAAGAAGAGAAGAGAGGAGAAAAGAAGAGAAAAGAAGAGGAAAGAAAAAAAGAAAAAACAAGACCTGGCTTTGAGCCCAGCTGTTTCTTTGCATCAAGCTCTGGCTCTCCTCCAGATGCTATTTGTCTTGATGAGGTTGGCTAGTTCCAGCTAGTTTCCTGCTCATGCTACACACACCATGCATCATTTTCTGTTTAGGTCCCAGGTTCTATGTGCATATATATATATATATATATATCCCTGGACAGAGAAGCTCAGGGAAGCACATAGGGGGACAATGTTAGCGAACATTTTGTACCTTCCCATCATTTTTCCTTTATCTTCCTTACCAAGAGAACAATCCCTTCGCTCCATGTGGTGGTGGTAAGGAACAGGTAGGGAAGAGAACAGAAAAGAGCATTGCTAGAGACACTAGCACTGATGGTCAGAAAACAGACCAACTGGAAGGTGAGTCATGCATGTCTGGGGATAAGTGGTAGGCAGGCAAGCCTTGGCAATCTCCTATCTTTGGTCCTGCTTACCTGTGAAAACCAGGGAGATTTGAAAGTGACATGAACTCAGAGGCTTCTGTGTTTGAGCACTTAGCTCCAACTGATCGTGTTGGTTTTTGGAAGGTTGCAATACCATTAGGAGATGGAGTCTAGCCATAATGTGGTCATTCTTTGACGGCCTGAGATTATTTATTTTATTTTTTTTCTTCTCATCAATTCTTTTTGAGTTTTACATCATGCATTTAAATCCCATTCACCTCCCATTCCTTTCATATACACCCTCCATCCTCCGTTATCCTGTTGTTACCCTGTGTTATGGAGACCCTGCAGCTTTGGATCTGCAGGACCAGCCATTTCATTTGCTCTAGTAATTCATAGATGAGGTAGATGTTGGAGTGGGACAACTCAAAGCCCTGGATATGGACCTGGGTCCTGAATTGCTCAGCCCACCAGCTCTCCTGCACCACACCACCAAGATGAGCTCTGTAGCACTGCCTTGGTTTGCTCACCCAAAGTCACCACCATCAGGAGACACGGTCAGCTCTCCTGGTCTCATAACACTGGGGCTGGCTCACATGCACTCATGCCACCAGAGTCAGCTCCACTGTGCTGTCTACTGTCCAGTTGTAGTACAGGGGCTCTTCTCCTGAGTACTACAGCCAGTGAGAAGAGGGGCCAGCTCTCCCATTCTCATGACCTAGGGGCTAGCTCTAGCAGAGCTCCAACAACTGCCTCAGGTAGTCTTGGTAGGGGACAGTGCTCATGCCAGCTGATGCTAGGCAGAAGGCCTGGGCCAGCTCAGGCCAGCTCACTTGTGTCTCTCCACCAGGGCCAGCTCTACTGTGCTGTTCAGATGGGTCCCAGGGCCTCTCTCCCAAGTCCTGAGGAATGCCTAGCCCATTTCCTGCCCCCTCTCTGTTGCTAGATTAAAGAAGCATTCTGCCACTGTATCCTGTAAGTCAAAATAAACCCCTTCGTCCTTATTTCTTTCAGATTCTTGGTTATAGCAATGAGATAAGTTAATTCTTACATTTGGGAAAGCTGGAGACCAATGGATGTCTGAGGCTGTTAGAGATGCTGTCAAATTGAACTGAGGATAGCAAGGCTGGAGTTTCAAAGCTGTATTTAAGAGAGTAACTCAAAGAAACATTTGGGAATGTTATTAAGAAGTAGTTAGAAGCCAGGGTATAAGTTTTATGATTTTAAAAGGCAAACCCATTCTTCTATTAATGAAATCATTTTGGTGTAACTTCTTTACTGCCCCTCTGACTGGGATACCTAGTTACAAATCACATAAACATTAAAAAATTTTCCATGGACCTCTAAATGATTAATATTTGCTCACATAGAATGATTTGGTCCTTTTTAGAAGGAGTAAAAAAATACTCATGGGAGCAAATATGGAGACAAAGTGCAGAGCAGAGACTGAAGGAGGGGCTGTCCAGAGACTGCCCCACCTGAGAATCGATCCCATGTGCAGTCTCCAAAGGCAGACACAGTTGTGGATGCCAAGAAGTTCATGCTGACAGGAGCCTGATATAGCTGTCTCCTGAGAGGCTCTGCCAGAGTCTGGCATACACAGAGGTGGATGCTCATGCCTAACCATTGAACTGATCACAGGGTTCCCAATGGAGGACATAGAGAGAAGACTGAAGGAGCTTAAAGGATTTGTAGCCCCATGGGGAGAGCAATAATACCAACCAACCAGAGCTCCCAGGGTCTAAACCACCAGCCTGGGAGCACATAGGGAGGGATCCATGGATCCAGCTGTATATGTAGGAAAGGATGACCTTGTTAAGCATTGGTGGGAGAGGAGGTCCTTGGTCCCATGAAGGCTGGATGCCCCAGTGTTTGGGACTTTGAGGGTGGCGAGGTGGAAGTGGAAGAGTGGAGGTACACCCTCATAGAAGCAGGAGGAGGGGGGATGGGATAGGGAGTTTCTGGTAAGGGGGATGGAGAAAAGGGATAACATCTGAAATGTAAATAAATAAAATATCCAATAAAAATTAAAAAATGATTCCCTAGGATAAGAAAAGAATGCATGGCTTAAAAAATAAATTTGTTTTTTTCATTGGTTGTTTTTAGAAATAAAATTTACACCATGTGAAATTATAGAATGCTCACTTATGGCCTTTTGTCTACTTAGATGCTATTGAACATTTATTATGAGAATACATGATGATGCATTTTTTATGATTTAAGGGTATAGGTGTATGTTGATTATAAACAGGTAAATATCCCAGGATTACATACATTTGTAATGTACAGTGGGTTTTTATTCACTTAGCAGAGTTGGGGTTTAGCTACATGGTTTATATTTTATATTTGAGGGAGGCTAAGTAGCAGAGACATTACAACATAGACAATGGTATTAGCATATTCAATGTGCAGCTCAGGTCTCTCTGCTTTACACATGTAATTAGGTTGTTTCCATGGAAATGATCTAATTATGGGCTTCTCCTTGGCTTGGTAATCACATTTGCTGTGCTTTGGCAGAGATGTTTTCCTTGTTTTGTTGAACAGCTCCACTTGACAAGATGTTCTCTCCAAAGATGAATAATAATTTTTCCTGAGAGAGAAAAATAATTTTTTTTAATGAAACACACTGTTAAAGGTGACTTCAAAAGAGGTTACAGACGTGTAGCAGATCCTGCCAATAATAAGACAGCTATTACCCTGGAGAACACAATCTATTTTTAGTGCACACATGTCTCTGTATATGTGTGTGTGTGTGTGTACTGCTATTGTTGTTAATAATGAAAATCATAGGAGATTTTTATTTTGAAAAATTGTACTATTGAAATATATTATTTCCTTCAAGAGTATATTTATACTTAAGTATATATTAATTATATGCTTAACAGACTAAAGGCAATGTTATGCTGAGAGAAAGAGAGAGAGAGAGCTCCAGAAACAGAGGCACTGCAGAAGGAGTACTGAAGCCCATATTCAGGAAGAATACTAGATTGCAGAAGATTATTCATGAAGAGATATTTGCTTATGGTTGTCATGGCAGTTGGGAACACCCTAAAAATCAATTAGGACTTATTTTGGGAGAGATCCAAATGTAGACCTTTCTGTGTATAAAGGAAACAGAAGAGGGAAAAGTTGCTGAGGAGACTCTATGTCACCTGGTCCCTTTAAAAATCACCAGTAGACAGAAGACAGGCAAAAGTTTAGCTCTTATGCATGTGTGAAATAAAATAAAATTTTATTTACAGCTCACTGTAAGAGAACTTTACAAGAAGTCCTTACACCAGACACTATGTAGATCCATTGAGGGTTAGCAAGATGTATAGGGTCCAAAGCCCACAACATCCACTGTCCAGATATTCGTAACCCTAGCACTGACAATCAAATAATCTGTTCTTTAATACCTATGGAGATTACTTTAAACAGAAAGACAGAACCCTCCAGGAAGTATCCAGAATGCTGGAGCTCCCTCCTGATTATTGTTTTTGTAGGTAATAAAGTGGGTGGTATAATTTTGTGGCAGAACAGGCCAGTTTTATGTCCAGGCTAAGCCACCTATATAAGAAAATGCAAGTCTGAATGGGAGCAAAAGAGAGGGAGGCTGATGAATGACATTCATTCCAGCAGAGGGAGCAGCATGGAACATGGACCAGGCATCACAGATAACTAGACAAGCTAGGAGCCCTCTTGGCACAGAGGGTATGATGAGGGATGAGGCTAGAGCACACTCGGGGATCAGTGTCACAACACTGGTAAATCATGTTGACATGCTTGTTCCCTGAGCACACTTGGCCTCCATCAGAAGGTTTTAAGTTCAAGAACAGCCAGCATTGCCTGGATTATGGTTGCAGAAGACTGGCTGTCACCTTTTGAGTCTAGTTTTGATGCAGTTAATTTTATAGAATGATGTTTTCATTGTGAAATACCAAGGCTGCCTACAGGGACTTCCATCCTATGGACTTAGGTGAGTCACTCCCTCTTTCGAGAAACCTGATTTTTTTTGTCTGCCTGGTTTCTTTTACTCTATTCCTACATGACATGGTATAGACCAGGTTAGTTTGTTTACAGATAAGCTTACAATGTGAACCCATGTGTACCTAGGAGCAAATTATTTTTGATTGCTGAGCTCTATCCTGATCATCGGGTGCTGGTCTAAAACTCTTGACTCCATCTTTGTTCACAATATGAGACATTGCTTTCCAGGGTCACTTAGGCAGGTATGTCTGGTGTTTGTTCCAGAGTGGTATGTGGGTTGGCAGGATGACATCTGAGGTTGTCCTTGACCTTCACATGCACATACACATACAAGTGCGTATGCACACATATGCAGCCGATACCTCCTTGTGTAAGCACTCACAAAACATTTTTGAAAAGACAAATACAGAAAGTTCAGTAATCTGTTAGTAGATCATGGTGTACTCTTTTTTTTTAAATTTATTTTAAAATTCTTTTGCAGTCCAGTGTTACTCCCTCCTAGTGTGCCCTTCCACAGTTCTACATACCATTCCTCCTCTGCCCTGTCTTTAAGAGGATATCCCCACCCCCACCTCACCCCACCCTACTTCCACACCTCGCACCTCCACCTCCCAACCCCCAACCCCTTCCTGCCAGGCCTCCCTACTCCCTGGGGTCTCAAGTCTCAAGTGGCAGGCTCATCTTCTCTCACTGAGGCCAGACCAGGGAGTCCTCTGCTGTATATGTGTCAGAGGCCTCAGGCCAGCTAGTGTATGCTGCCTGGTTGGTAGAACAATGTCTGAGAGATCTCAGGGGTCTGGGTTATTTGAGACTGCTGGTCTTCCTAAGGGGTTAGCCTTCTCCTTAGCTTCTTCCAGCCTTTCCCTAATTCAACCACAGGGGTCTCAGACTTCAGTCCATTGTTTGGCTAAAAGTATCTGCTTCTGTCTCAGTCAGCTACTTGTTGGGTCTCTTGGAGGACAGCCATGATAGGCTCCTGTCTGTAAGCATACCATATCATCAGTGTCAGACCTTGAGATGAATCTAAAGTTGGGCCCGTCACTGAGACTGAGGGAAGGAGCAGTCTTAAAAGTTAACCAGAGAAATTCAGCCCCAAATTTAGTTTTCTTATAGAAAATTTTATTGATCTAGTTTTTTACTAATATTAAAAAATTATTACAGTCAATCAGCCTAATGTAAAAAGTGTTGTGTTTTAATGTTAGTGTGTAGATAATATTGCATTCTGAAGAAATGTTATCATACATTTACTTACTTACTGCAACAAGGAATTTCATGTAATCAGATTGAAAAATTAAGAAGCAGAACTTTATTCTAGGTACAGAGTTAATGATGGTATTCATGGTAAACATGCAAATGAGCTACATTTAGGTGACACAGGGGAAGCCTTAACCTTGAGAACTGTGGCAACAGATACTTAGTGGGACTGAAATCTTTGTCTCCAATATTCATAATACCTAACATCTAATTTTTGTCTAATGTGTTATATAAATGTTTCAAGAAGAAATGAGATGAAGTGAACATTTAGAAGAATCCCTCTATGACTGATTGTGTTGTTTTCTGTAAAAATGAAGGTTGGGTTCTCTAGCTGGCCCATATAGTCTGGTATTCTCCCATTCAATATGCTTTGTAGACACTTCAAATATTTTAAATTTGAATGAATGAATGAATGAATATTGTGTCAAAATGTTATAGGTAATTCATCCATTTCGTTATGAGTAGACCCAGGTCATGATACAGATCCTGCTGGGAAGTCTAATACAGGAAATAACTCTGGGGGCAATGATATGCATGACTGCCAAAAAATACTTGCTGGACTAAGTTAATCATTAAAGATTGATCAAAATATTCCTCAATTCTATAATTAATTTTATAAGCATCTACATGTCTGGATAGATAACGGAAAATTGGAAAGTGCCAAAATAGCACTCCATTTCTCAGGGAGTTAAATGTAGTTCAAGAGTCTAGGTAGTTTGTGTGTGCATGTGTGCGCCCTTGTATACGCAAGTATGTGAGTGTGTGTGTGTGTGTGTGTGTGTGTGTGTGAGAGAGAGAGAGAGAGATTGGAGAGAGAGAGAGAGAGAGAGAGAGAGAGAGAGAGAGAGAGAGAGATTGTGTGTGTGTGGTAGAAGTCAGAAAACAATTTTGTGTGTCATCCCTCAGGTAGCTTCTCCCTTTTTTGAGACAAAGCTTCTCACATAGGTTAAACTAAGCAGCCAGTAATCTTCCAGCTATCTATCTGTCTATCTCCCATCTTGTCTTTGTTTGGATTACAAATATGTTACACTGTGATCAACTTTTCATATGGGTTCTGGGAATGTAATCCCAGGTTCTCATACTTTACTAGGTGAGCAATCTTCTCAGACACATGTGGATTTTATCTTTAAAATGGTATAATAGGTAAGGTCTGCTTATCTGCTGGGGTCACAGGCATGCACCATTTAGAGGTCTTAGAATTTCTTGCTCAACACTTAAAAGACTATATGAAAGCACGTTAGAGCAGACACATAAGAGGTATAACTGTAGCATCTAGTCCTATTTTGCTTACTGTCTTTTAAAAAAAATGCAAAGATCAATATATTAAGATAGTTGCAGCTATTAGAAAAACTAAGAATATATCTTTCTTGGCCCATATTTCCTCTAGAATATTCTGGCTGTGGTTTATTTATTCTCTTTATGGAGCATGTTTCAGTAACTCCAGTGACTGGCACCTTTTGCACTGTAGCTTAGCCCTGAATTGCTCTCTCCTAAAGCTCTTTCCAGTTTTATGTGATACTCTTTGCATCTGCTTCATCCTTAGTTATGGCATCCTATGTATAAGGAGGAGAACAGCCTCAGGTCTCAGGCTCTGAAAACTGTCCTCCTCAGCATGATTATACAGACCTTGCCTTGGATCAATAAATGAATAGATGAATAAATGAATAAATCAATGTGAATTCAAGACTCACCCAGTTTTCTCTCTCTCTCTCCCTCTCTCTCTCCCCCCTATCTCCCTCTCTATCTGTCTTTCTGGTGTAGCTTTCTCTCAGTTTTCTCTATCCAATGAATCACCCCAGCCTCCAACTTCTTTCATTTTTTCTCAGCCAGCCTTTCTCCCATATCCTTTTCTCCCCCTAATTTTCTTTTTCAGTCTATCAGATATCATCATAGAACCTTACTGTACCTGGAGCTGGAGCTGGAGCTGGAGCAGGGACAGGTCTGTGGGTGAGCAGACTTGTGGTTATCTAAATGTTTGCCTATGGCTGTCTGTTTCTGTGAGGTAGATTCTGCCTGGCGCAGTGTGACCTCCACCCTACTCCCCTCTCTCCACTGTAAACCTCTATCCATACCAGTCTCTAAAGTCACACACACTGAGGAGAAATAACTGCCAGGCAGCATGAAATTATTTAATGATGGCTTAAAAGAACCTGGGAATAAAGTCTGTGAGCAATTTGTTATATATTTAATTTAAGAAAGATTGTTTCAGTATCAGGGGAGGAAAGGAGGAAAATATATGGCTACCCATAAAAATGCAGTAAAATCATCCATCTAGCCCTTCTGTTATGTTGAAATACTGTCATTCTGTGATTAAAGACGGGCAGCAAGGTGGATGCTGTAGAGTGCTGTGCCAGGGTGGCATAGGAGAGCGCTGAGAGATCTAGCCTGTGGGTTGTATCTTTCTGGAGGACCAAGAAATGAAAATGTCACCAAATCCAGAACAGAAATTCTGAGCTTCTAACAGAAGGGGCCCTGTGAATGGTGAACCAGATGGGCCATGAAATGAACCTGAGTTTAGAGCTGTATGAACCTTGTTTTCCATAGCTTGACAGATTAGCAGAAACTAAGGTCTGAGTCCCATGATCTCTCTCTCTCTCTCTCTCTCTCTCTCTCTCT
>NW_021604564.1:6594884-6650988 GCF_004785775.1 Grammomys surdaster | reverse complement strand
TGTGTGTGTGTGTGTGTGTGTGTGTGCACGCACATGAACACATTTGACAGAACCCTGTGCAATATCGATATTTTCTATCAAGGAATCTTAGAACCTTCTTAACAGTGAATCTTCTTGGAGTGTCCAGAAAGCTAGGTCAGTTTTTAGATCCAGAAGCATCATTAATGTTGTGAAAGGAACATGTCCATGTTACTTCAAGAAGCAGCTGGCATTTCCTGTCCATATCATTGGCACCGCTAAACTAGGAATCAAAAAAATACTCCAGTATTGTCTTATTTATGGCTAATTATAAATGATGTCTATAGTTAACTCTTACTTTTAGCTGCCCCTCATTAGTAAAGGATCCATTTTGGATTTTTGCTTGCTCTTTTTCGTTTTTTGAGATGGGGTCTCTATATATAGCCCAAGCTCTCTTGGAACCCACTATATAGGCCTGACTGGCCTTGAACTCAGAGATCTTCCTGCCTCTGCCTTCCCAGTGCAAGAATTAAAAGCATGAGCCACACCTGGCCTTGATTTCAGAACTTGATCCAGGTCATACCCTGAATTAAAAGCAGCCCCACTGTGAGAGAATGTTCATTCATCTGAGATATTCATATTTTACACAATAATGGGGACACAACGGAGAAACATCTGCAAGTTATGTTTTGTAGTATTCTAGTTCCAAAGGCCAGCCTGAACCTATTTTCAGATATTAGGGTGACCTAGAGGAAGCACAAGGTATCACTGAGGTGGGCTTGGTTTCTATGATAGTTATTCTTCATTGTCTACTTGATGAGATCTAGAATCATCTGCAACATAAACCTAGGATGTATCTACAGAGTTTTGTCTTGATTGGGTCAGTTGAAGTGGAAAGACATTCCTCTTATGTGTGGGCTTTTCCTCTCAGCTTGGAAGCTGGAACATAGGGAACGGAAGGGGACTAGCTCAAAATAAACACTCATCAGTATCTGATTTCCGATTTCAGGCACAATGTGAGGGTGCCCCAAGCTCCTGCCTCTATGGTTTCCCCACAAAAATGGTCCAAAATTTCAAATAAATACTTCCTTTCTAAGTTGCTTTTGTTAGGGCAACAGAAAAGTAACTAAGAAAGAATAAGATTTCAGTATCCATATCTTCAATAACTTGCTGGGTATTGCGTCAACTAAAGTATGCCCTCTTGTTTGTTCATTTTTTAAATGGGTAAGCTGGCGCTGGAGAGATAGCTTAGTAATTAAGATTACCTACTGTTCTTGCATCTGATGACCTTTGGTTACTGGCATCCAACTAGAGTGGCTCACAACTACCTACAAATCCAGGAGATCCGGTGCCTTTTTCTGGACTCCTCTGACACTTTGCTCACATGTATAAACATATACTTAGACACCTATGTGTACATAATTAAAAATAAAGTCTTAAATGAATAAGTTCTGAAAAATGGATAAATCATTATATACTACAGAAAAACATGTCTCATTGATTTTGTTTAATACAAGAGCTTAAAATCACCCCATACTATCCATATTGTGTTGAAAATGTGACTTTGGGCAAAGAGGTGCTTTGAACAGTGAGGAGGATCTAAGTTTGAGATTCCTAAGATGCTTAACATCTGAATCTGTAATTCTGACTTTTAAACAGTAACTGTCGTATCATTAATCCACTTGAGGTTTAATTTCAAATTGCTCTCATTGTAATTACAACTGATTCATCAGTTTGTCTTTTAAATGCCAGTCACCTCCTGCCATTCTGGTATTTGATTTGCTGACAGTTTGGAAATATTTACTCTCTGCAGTTGTTCATTAGTGGTAGGCCCAATATTTTATGTTTGTGACATGTTTGCTGAGAGGATCCACAGTTTTTCTAGCTAACTGGACAGTGCACTGGAGAGGATAACAGAATCCTCCTAGATTATGCTCGTGTCCAGCTTTAGGTACTTATTATCTTAAATTATTGAGTTATTTTAATAACAAAACAAAACTACGGGTGGAAGTGATGACTTATGGAGGCTATCAGTTGCAAAGAACTGAAATACTGATAGTTCCATAAGTCTGATGCCTATGCCCAGATGGCAGCTAAGCTTTGGTTTATAGCTTGTCTCCTAAATACATACAAACAGAAGTAAGATTGTTTATTGTAGAGACTGTCATTATACTACATAATATGCCTCTGGGAGAGAGGCTGGTATCATTCATACTGAATTGGTAGAGGAAAAAAAACTGTTTCTTAATCTTACTCTTGATAATAAGTTAAAATATTAGCACATAAATAAATAAATAAATAATAGATAAATAAATAAAAACACTAGAGATATTTGTTGGAAGTGAACAAGGACACTAGTAGTTTGTAAAATGCATAGTTTTACAAGTGGGAGACAACTGATGTGACAGTTCTTAAATGTTGACTAGATGATCTCAGTGCTTCTAAGAAGCAGAAGCAGTTGGAGAGCGTCTCCATGAAAAGATATTTTATTGGGTTGGCCCAGGAGCATGCCTGTTAGGGCTTGTCTTAATTAAGTTAATTGATGGGGAGATGCAGTCCAATGCAGACTGCACCATCCCCTAGCCACCCATATAAAGATGGAGACATCCAGCTTGTACAAACAAGTAGATGAGCATACGAATATTCATTTTGCTCTGCATTTGAATATAGATGTGACTGGCTGCCTCAAGTTGCTGAAGCTATATCATCCTTACAGTGATAGACTGAAACCCGGAATTGTGAGCTGAAGTATATCTTCTCCTTCTCCTTCTCCTTCTCCTTCTCCTTCTCCTTCTCCTTCTCCTTCTCCTCCTCCTCCCCCTCCTTCTCCTCCTCCTCCTCTTTCCTTCTTCTTCTTCTTCTTCTTCTTCTTCTTCTTCTTCTTCTTCTTCTTCTTCTTCACTTTTCTCAGGGTGTCTTAATCACAGTAACAGAAAAGAAACTAGAGCAACATGAGAATAGCTCATGAGATGTTATTTGCATTCACCAGTTTCACAGATTCAGTAACTCTCCATATCACATGTTTCTTAAAATGAAGAATTTTGGAAGGAAATATAAATCTGAGAGTCCTAGAAAGTATGAGCAAAGGGCAAGTGTTGGTGAAAACCTAAACAGAATAAACAATGAAGGGGAGGGGCAACCATTGGAACATTATTGAGTGTTTAAATGTGTGACATTTCTCACACAGCTTTTCCTGTTTTTATATTGCTTCTGAAGGTCAAGTGTTCTACATTTTACAGATATAGAAATTTGAGGTTCAGTTAGGAGAAAAAGCATACCTATGTGTCCTTTGTAGTCACCAGGAGAACTATTTTTCCTTAGAATAAAAATAGGATTAATAAACTCTCTTGCTAGAGCACGGAACAAAAACAGTCTTTCTCACTACATCTTCTGGTAGATATAGGCAAAGAAAAAATCATGCAGCTTAGAAAGTCAAAGGCTTGGAAACTGAGGTGGCAAAGAACAGGTTTTTGGTTATGGGATTCTTGTCTTCTTAACATTTGATATGTGACCAAATGTTAAACTGGATTGACTGTTTGGAGTATGTGCACGTACAAGTTTCTCAAGCATCTCTGGTCTGAGATGGTTCTGGGGCTTGTCCCTTTGAGTTGGAGATTTTCAGTAAGGCAGTGATACCTGGCTCTGAAGGTAGACTGGTTCCAAAGCAAGCCATGCTGGAGCATTTGCTGAGAGTACTTCCTGCTCAAGACAAAGTGTGTTCCAGAATAAACAACTCCTGCTGCGTGAGCCTTAGCTCCAAAGAGTGCTGAGAGCAAAGATGTAGACAGATTGAGATTTTCAGAGTGTAATTTTTTGAGAGGTCCTGAGTGGCAGCCAGGCCCAGTGAATCTTTACAAATTGAGATAGAAGGATAGGGGTCTATAATATGGCCAGAACAAACGACTTTATCCAAGCAAGAATATACTTTATCTTTCATAAGCTAATCTCAAAAAGCTAAAATGTGTCTGACAAAGTTCGGCTAGCATGTTCATCACAGTGCATTCTAATGGTTTTGTCTATTTATAGAATGCTGGGAAACTATGAGGGAAAATCCAGCAGATGTTACTCAGGGGCAATTTGTGGCATTTACCACTCAAGACTATTGAAATCATTTCAAGCTTACTCTGCAACAAGGAGGGAACTAGTAGAAAATCCCAGACTTAGGTCAGATGTTCTGTCTAGGAATAGAGCATTTTCCCTCTATGACCTTGTTTTTGTCTTGGGCTTGTACAAATGGGCATAAGAAGGGCTGCCTAAAGGAAGAAACCCCAGCAACAGACAAATTTATCTAACATTCTATATTCTATCTATCTATCTATCTATCTATCTATCTATCTATCTATCTATCATCTATCTATCCATCATCTACCTCTATCAATCTCTATCTATCTATCTATCTATCTATCTATCTATCTATCTATCTATCTGTCAATCAATCTTCATCTATTTAAATATCAAGTATATGTGTTTACTGTCATCTGTCATGTGATCCCCACCTTGCTTTCCAGACAGGGTCTTGGCCTGGATTTCTCCCCAGTGCTTAGAGTACAAGCTCAAACACCAAACCCATCTTTTTTCAATGTGGTTTCTGGGGCATTGAACTCAAATTTCCAACTTGGAAATTACTTTAATAGATGTAGAGAGTGAAACCACTTGTAGTCATGAACACTTGTTAGTGATATAACTAACAGGGCATAGCTGAAAGATACCCACGCATGTGTTGAAATGATTTAATAGCATCTGGCTGGTGATCTTGGACATTTTATTTTAAAATGTGAAATATTTACTCAATCATAAAAGCAATCTCAGGAGAATGAAAAGAAAAATGAGAGACTCACTGGAAACATTTGCAACAGACATCTGATAAAGGACTTCTTTCCAAAGTAAATGAAGAATTCTTTCATTCAATAATGAAAAAACTAGAATAACCTTATTAAAAAATGGCCAAAAACATGAGTAGATACTTCACTAAAGAAAATGAACAGGGGCTAGAGATTCACTTCAAAGTTTAAAAAAAACTTTCCATTCTTGCTGAGATCCTGGCAGGTTCCCAGCACCTGTATCAGAAGGCTCACAGCTGACTGTAACTCCAGTTCTGGGGGATTTGGTTCCCTCATCTGGCTTCTGCAGTACTGCACCCATGTGGTGCTTGTACAAATAAGGCCACACACCATAAATATACATACGTATTTTTTTTAAAAGAAGATGAGTAGATAGCAAATAAGCATATGAAAAGTTGTTAGGAACGTTCAGATGAAAAAGCTGAGATACCATTATAATATACCTAACTAAATATATCTGTATATATCAGATAGTCCAAATCCTCAGCACTGGCAACACTCCACATGAAATAAAAGAAGTTTCACTCATTCTTGCTTCATACAAAACTAAAATGAATCTCATCTAATTCAGGAACTGGATTATTGATGCTCATTCCAAATAAATTGACACAATGAGTCCTCACAATATTAACATCATTGTACATTTATAACTGCCCAGACTTGAATTCAATAAAAATGTCCTTCTCTGGGAAAATAAGCTGGGGCACATCAGGGATGAGAGAATCTTTTAACATTTTTTTTTCACTGCATATGTATGTGTTTGTGTAGTGGAATATGCTTGTGTTAGTACAGGTTTCTGTAGACTCCAGAAAAGCGTATTTGATCCTCTGAAACTGCAGCTTCTGGTCACTGTGCGCCACCTAACATGGGCTTTGGGCACTGAGCTTAGGTTCTTTTCAAAAGCTACACAGTTCTTAACTATTGAGGCATTCTTTCCTCAAGTTCTCATTTTCTTGCTTTAAAAATTAATTAGAAACATTTTGGGAGGAATATAAAATTATTCAGAGCTAAAAAGAAAGGTACCATAAATCCGCAGAAACCAGCAGAGGAGTCTGAAATACATAGAACAAGTAAAAAGAGCCAACCAGAAAGGAGTACATTGTGAGTTCTTGTGTGTCACATAGGGAGGTAGAAGACACTTCAAAGAAATCAAAACTTTGGGAAAAGTTAAAATGTCTTGGTTGCCAGAAGTTGAAGGGAAGCAAGATAAGATGAGTGGAGAAAAGTTCTTAGGTGGTAAAGCCACCCTGAATGAGACAATTCATGTCATTTTACATCATGAAACATAGGGTAGACATCAGGAAGGAGTACCGGTGTCAATGTTAGCCTCCAGGCAAAGGCTGTCATCATTGTTTTTATCAATTGTGATTAATATCTCTTCTGATGCCCTTAATGGTGAAATGGAAAGCTTGTGAATTTGTGGGAATAGAGGGCTTAGAAAAGCTTGCCATGTTTCTGCATTAAACTCTTCTGTGAACCTAAAGTTGTTGTAAGGAATAAAGTATTTTCAGGAAACAAAAATGATCTCAATTTCCATAATGCAGGGGCAATCACTGTGACTGCCATATGCATCTTCACCTTTCATTCAGGGAGTCTGCGCCATGTATACCAGGTGGCATTTTAGGCACTAAAAATGTAACAGTTATGCAAACAGGCAGAAAATCCTTATTTTGTGGGGCTTATGCCCTACCTGGGATGAGAACAGGGATCAGTCAATAAACAAATACATCGTATACTATCTTTGAGTGTAATAAATGCTATGAATGTAAGAAAGCACAGCAGAGAGGATACAGAGGAAAGGTGACTGTCTTTTAAATAGTGTGCTCAGGTGACATTTTCTAGCATGGCTTGACTTTCAATTACAGAGAGATGGAGAGTCATCAGATGGGTGTGAATTGAATAGTAGTACTATGTTCTGGTCTCTTTATGGTGGTTATTCTGTTTCCCATTTTGAGAATAGACAATGTAGGAGATATTTAAAACACAGGGAGCATAAGCCATACGTCAAGGGAGCAATATTAAATCCAGGGTAGTATCACTGAGGGTAACTATATGGGACCTGGGAAAGTTGACAATGGGCAGGATGTGGGGTATAAAACTTATGCTGGAGTTAGAGATGGCACCACATCCTGAATATTTGGAAGTAGGGAGTTGTCATGCAGTTAAATAGACTTAGAGTGTTGAAGGAGTGTCATTTTTTAGCATCAGTACTTCAGGAGCTTGATTTGGATTTGTGATGTATGAGAAGATTTCACTTTCTATCCAATTCAAAGTTTGGATATATGTGTGTACAGAAATGCACATACATATTAGGTAGTTACTCATTGAAGAATCTTTAGCTTAAATGGTGTTTTTTTTTTGTGCCATGAAACATTTGTGAACTGCAAAAGACCAACCAGTAGTTGATCCTATGCAAACACAAAAAGGTATTTATTCACAAGATCAAGCTTGGGCTTAACTCACTGCCGACCACCAAGAGGGTTTTGATGGAGAAAAGTCCCAAACACTCATCTGGACAAGGTATTATAGGAAATGATAAGCGAGGGGTGAGTGTTTCTAGCCCGGTAAGCCTCTACTGGGGGGTAGGGGCATGGCTACTATGGCCTCTAACATAATTGGCTGATGTTCAGAGCCAAACCATAAACTTAACTTCTGCTTTCCTCCTGATTGGTAGTTGTTAGGAAGTGAAGTTTCAGTGCAGCCTTGTAACATCCAGGTGCAAATTTGTTGGGGAAAAAACCTGGAAATTCGTGCTAGATGTAGGTTTTGTTGGATGATAACCAACCTGGAAATTGGTATTAAGACACAGGTCTTGCTGGGGGTAGCCTGGAAACTGGTGTTAGGTATCAGCCTGTTAGTTTATTTGAGGGTCAGATTACATAAAATGGAATCTGAACCCAAAAGGTTTGGTCTCTCTGTTGAAAGCTATAAGGCTGACTGAGAGCAGAGGAACACTGGTTAGGAGAGATGCTACAGGGCTTAGCCCTGCAGCTCTACAGAAGGATGGGTACAGGGGACTGAGAAGGTTTTCTTACCTACACACATTTTGATATGGTTATCACTTGGCATAGTGTTGGAGCTTGCTCTCATTCACACAGCAATTATATTTTCTCTTTTTTATCACCTACTTTACAACATTGCCTTTAATGGCATGCTTCACAGCATATGCATCCAATTCTTTATTATTAGCATTCTAGTTTTCTCATATTTTACATTTTCAGTAAATATTCATATCTATATATGATTATTTTAACATAAATTTTATAAAAAAAGAATGAAATCTTTTATTGCATTTTGTCAAAATGTTTTCTGAAGTTACAGTAAGAAAGTTATACAAGGAAACACTCTTTCTCCACATCCTACCCAAACGAGATGTTTTCAGTGTCTGGATTATTTAACAGTCTGACACTGAAAATGAACAAATGTAAAAACATTGTCTTGTTTTAATATCTGTTGTGACAGACTGAGGATTTGTAGACCATGCTCCTTTCCTTCAGTCCAGCTGGAGATTATAATAACCATGGAGCAAGTGGTGCCTCTGCAGCAGGTCAGCCCACAGACTGTGGGTCCCGACTCTATGAGTACCAGCATTTTTTGCCTTGGGTTCTCCAATGCATGTGATTGAACTTGGCTTTCTTCAGAGATGCCCTCTTAAGATGTTACTGGTTTCCAACATTACTGTCTACAAATAATGTGTATAAGCATAATTTCGTGCTTATGTTCTGCCCAAATTTGTGTTTATGAGCTTGATGGTTTTTTTTGTGTTACAGCCAAGCAAATGTTAGTCAACAGGAATACACTGCATGTCTCAATACCTTATTCTTTTGGTTCTATTTTAGAAATTCTTTTCTGACTTGTAGTTAGCAATTGGTCACCCCAGCAAAGTTAACCCCAGGAATTTTTTCACTCCATATTTGGAGTTTGGAAAATAATTTAACTTTTTTTTAATTTCAGAATTATTTGTCTTAAATATTTTAGGCTTTGGAAAAGCCAGAGATTTCTGCGCCAAGCTCTTCACACCTTTATTTTCCTAACCAATATGCTTTGAAAAAGAAATCCAATATACCTGGCTCTGGTTTTTTTACTCTTAAGTTGTCAAAAGCAGTTTGTTGAGAAACGATTAAGGCTCCTAAGAATCTGGGACTTTCCCTTTTTGATGGAAGCAGGAAACCTTACTTTGTTGACTATAAATTGAACTTGGACCTCAAGGATATAAAATTTAATCTAGAAATTTCAAAATTATAAGCTAAGAGAATACCTACCTTGGCATTTTCTTTTCTCTGGTTATTATTTTTATTTTATTCTCTAATCTTTATTATGAAAAAATGCTTAAAGAAACTTATTGATTAGTTATATTCAAAGGAGTAAAGACTGCATTAGAATTAAAGCACTGAATTTTCTGATTTTTTTTTCCAGAAATTTCTGAGCAAACCAAAGTTAAATGATATCAATAACATTTTAAAGGTCTCTTTGAAAATACCTTCTAGTAATTTTCATTTGAGGAGCACAGATCTGTCCTAATGATCCAGTTACTCTGCATTACAGATTAGCAGATTGCTTGGTGAGTCAGCAAATATTCCTGTGTAACTGCTTCAGTCTGTTGTTAAACTAAGTGCGTAATTAGAACCACGTGATTTCCTTTATATTTAGTTTAATCACTTGATTATTTAACCCTGCTGTCTCTCTTATACCTTTATGTTTAACAATCCAGTCTCTATGTTTTATGAGTGCTCTGATACATACCCAGGTCCATCCACTGTTTTATATTTTTATTTGCTGTTTTGTTTATTTGGTTTTTGTTTTTTAAGATAGGGTTTCACTATGTAGCTCTGCATGTCCTATACCTCACTATGTAGACCAGGAGGAACTCAAACGCATCGTCCTGCCTCACCAGTGCTGGGATTGAAGGAGTCCATCACTACACCCAACTCTCAGTATGCACTCCTACCTGCTGAGCCTATTCAGCCTTATTATGGTGATATTCAAGTGAGTTTTAAAAATTGTTTTTCCTCTTAATTTTTCAATCACACCAAATGTGATTTATGGTCTATCTCTTTCATGCAAATATCTAAAAATAAGAGGAAAGATTTTTGACTGTTCATTTGTTTACTGAATGATGAAATATGTAGTTTATGCTTAAAATAACAATGTCACATGACAGAATAGGAAAACTCCGAGGAGATGAGAAATATCATAATACAGGTATAGATGGCATGCTGAACAAAGATAAAAGAGAACACAAGTTTCATCTTGAGGTTGTACAAGCAGAAAGCAGTAAGGGACAGCTAGGGCATTAATTAAGATTGGTTATCTTCTGATAGAAGATGGGGTGAAGGACTCTGACAACAAAAGCAAGGCTGTGGTCTTATTCACTTATGATAACCCAGAAAGGAAGAGAGCCTTTACTCCTGGAGGAGCATCTGTTGACCTAGTGTATTGCTTGCTTTTCTGTTGCTGTAATGAAACTTGATGTCTAAAGACCCAGAAAGACAAATGTTTTATGTTCTTACTTATGTGGATCTAGTGTCGAGTGTTTAGATTTGTGTGTTCACAAATCCAGAAAACTGGCCACCCATCATTGGAGGTTGGGTGATGGAGAAATCTCTCCTAGGAAGAGTACTTAGTACAACACAGGTGAAGGTGAAAGGAGAATAATTGGAAGAGAGGTTAAAGAGGTATGGGAGCACAGGATTCAGAGGAGATTTGCAGAGTGATAGCTAATACTGGGATAGTTTTAAAATTTACATGTAAATCTGTGATTTTCTAGGCTTTATACATATACATTCACATATATACACACATACATACATTAATATATAACATGTAATTAATGTATTAATACACATTAATATATATTAATTGGAGTCACTTATATAGGTTATTATGTTTATTTCAGAAGTCATAGGTTACGAAATAAAAAGCCCAGAGCCAAGTGTGTGACACATCTCCTTGAGTTGCATTCAGGGGTGTCCTGAAGAACCCCCAAACAATACAGGCTATTGCTGTTGCTCTTGGTTGCTCACCTGAACTCGACAGTAAGTCACTATTGCCCAAGATACCACACATTGGTCATAGACATGGAAAAATCAACTTGGTTCTGACAAGGAAATGTCTTCCCTGTTGGCTAGATTTTACAGTCCTGCAAAGTGTTTGAGAGGCTGTAAAGGAAAAAAAAAACAGAGCTGTGAACTCTGTAAGATTCATTAATGAGTGATCTGGCAAAATATACTAATGGGGCAATAGGGGAATGAATGTTATGGCGGAAACCAACTGCCCTCTGATTGGATTTAACATCTATTCTGCAGAAGGAAACCCATTCCTGGAACTGAAAATGTGGCAAAACAAAAACAAACACAAAAAAAAAAACATGGATGATGGGAGCCCATAAGCCTCGGAGGTGAACTTACTGCTGCTACCCTGCAAAATACCCTCTAAAGTCACAACTCTATACCTAGAGATTTGTGCAGCTTTCTGACCTTGTCAGAGAAATTTCTTAGTTCAGTGGATGGTGATTAATTCAGAAACTCAAGAATGGTCAAAATGCAGAGAGTAAATGACAGTGTAGTGCTTAGCTACAAACAGGATCTGTCTGTCTGTCTGTCTGTCTGTCTGTCTGTCTGTCTATGTGTATGTGTGCATCCCAGAAGAAGAATGGAAAGAGTGCCAGAGCCAGAATTGGGGGCAAACTGAAATAAATATGTCTTCTGGATATGATGGAAGTAGTACACTCATGAGTTCACAGTGGCTGTGGTTGCTTGCACAAAATTAAGCCAGCAAACATTCGAGCTCTTGAGCCTCCACTCATAACTGAGGAGCTATGCAGAGGCAATAGCTTCTGGAAAAGGGAGAGTCAGCTTTCTTTAAGTGTATGGTCCCTGGTGGATTAGTGACACTTCACTGGGTTCATACCCAGGAGTCTATAGTAAAAACCAGAGGCAATGGGTTGTTGAATTAAAAAAGAACCAAAGAGCATTTTGTCGGGATAGATAGATACGTGGATCTAGAAGGAGTTAAAGGGAAGATGTGGAAGTAAATATGATCAAAATACAGTGTATGAAATTCTCAAAGTATTCTTTTTAAAAGCATTTTTTATTTAAAAGTATAATTATTAGGAAAGATGGCAAAGTACTGAAAATTACCAAAAAGGTGGATCTAGCATCCTTAAATCTACTAATCAGAGATTATAGCTCACATTACATAAATCTATATCCTTGCTGACATTTCCTCATTTTTCTTATGTAACCCTTATCACACTAAGTATGTTACTTATGCGTCCTTTTCTCTCAGAATAGTTTAGGAATATAGCAGTTAAGGCATGATTACACATTCTTCTTATTAATTAATATATTTCATTCTCTGAGCTTGTCATCACAGAGCTTGAGGAATATTATGTCTTATTTGAACAAGGAAGCCAAATATGCGTAGCTTTTAACATTCTAGTCATGCCTACAAGATATTCTTTATATTTTTTGGAAAATGAGGTGGAACATTTTCCCTTTAAATATGGAGTGTTACTTTAATACTTAATATTTATGACTCTCATAATTACTCTTATAAGAGATCCACTATTACACGAAACTTCAGCTCTTGGGTTAATAATCCTGCATTTTAATGAGCTCTAGGTAATTATGCTTTGAAGCCCAAGACGTCTTTTCAAAAATTATAAATTGAGGTTCTTTTTTTAATAACTATGTAATTTTAATTTCATGTTGAAGAGCAATGAAAATTTTCACATTATAACACAACTGTGATTTTAGAGGGAAAATCAGTAATGGACTGGGTAATTTTAATTTAGGTCACTTTTACATAAGATAATCAAAATATGCTAGAAAAAATTTCGTCAGAAACTAGACTATTAATCTATTACTTACCTTGAAAAGAGAGCATACCAATAGGGAAGGTCTTTAGAACAGTTAATTTTCTGTTTTATAAAAAGGAATCTGTCAAATCAACTCTCTCTAGTATTAAAGGAAGAATAGACATTCTGGTTGCTAGCTTTCCTCTAGCAAAGAGATGTAGCTACCAGAGACAGGAATTTTGATTCTTAAAGTAGACTCTTTGTGCTTTCTCCATGGTGAGCTAATGTCAGGATGACAGCTGACCTGTCCTGTAGCAGATATTTTGACTTCTTTCCTCTAAAACTCTACTTGTTTTCTGAACCTCCAGATTTAACACAGGTAAAGTTTCCAACTATGCTAAATCAGGATGACATTCTCAGACAAGTGTATCTTTTCAACTTGACTTGTTTTGATAGCTAGACGGTGAAGTGCCTTCATGCTTCCCTCTCCCCAGTGTCAGAGGAGTACCTGGCCTTGGAATATGCAAAGTTCTGGCTCTGTGCAGCTGATATGGATGACACTGGTCAGACAGTAATTTTTCCTGATAAGTATGGGATTCTACATACCAGAAGGTTGGGATCCCAACTTGAAACTTTGCCTTCTCCCATTTACCTACTGTTACAATGTTTTTCAAACAACATGGTGTGCAAGAACAAGCCTCATGAGGTAAACTCCACATGGTTGACTTGTCCCTGGGTAGAGTACTTAATTTCAGGTTGATGCTGAGATTGTTAAGCAAGTCACTGATTGTTAATAATAATCCACAATATAGTCTGAAATAAAGACCAGTTTTATAGTCAATGTTACACTCATATGATGATTGCAATTAATTATCAACTTGATAAGGACTAAGAATCACTTCGGAGACAAATCTTTGCTCATATCTGTGAGAGTTTCTTGATTGGGTCAATCAAGGAGGAGAAACCTAACTTACATTTGAGAGGTGCCATTCTATGGGCTGGGCTTCCAGACTGAATAAGAAAGAGAAAGGTAGATGAATGTTTAACCTTCATTGGACTCTACTTTCTTACTGTGGGTAGAGTGTGTCAATTTGCCTCAAGATCCTGTCTCAGGACTTCCAGCCCAGGAGGACTGTATGCAGAATTAAGACTTTCTTCTTAAGCTGTTTTCTTTAAGATATTTATCATATCAGTAGAAAAGGTAACTAACATATCCACTGTGTTTCTATGCAGCAGTCGCTCTAGTTTACCTGTCAGATACTACCTGTCAAGGTCATATTCTAAATCACATGTTTTGTCTTGTCATTTCCTCCTGAAAACAGACACTTCTTTTTCTAGAACAACCTCATAAACAGTTCACAGATTACTTAAATTTTTTGAAAATTTTTGTTATAAAAGAGATCCATTTTTTAGATTTATTTATTTATTTATTTATTTATTTATTTATTGTACATAGATACATTGTAGCTGTCTTCAGACACACCAGAAGAGTGCTTCAGATCCCATTACAGGTGGTTGTGAGCCACCATATGGTTGCTAGGAATTGAATTCAGGACCTCTGGAAGAGCAGTCAATGATCTTAACTGCTGAGCCATCTTTCCATCCCCAGAGACTCATTTTATGGTGAGATTAACCAGAACAAAAGCCATCCTACCTCAGCAGAACTAAGTTTATGAAGAAGCTTTTTACTAAATTTATTTTGTTTGTATTTGTTGCTAGTATGCATATGAGAAGCATTTCTAAAGATTAGAAAGTAATGCTCAACAATATAATCGTTCCTATGTTGATTAGGTCATTTAAAAAAATAAGTCTCTCAAGATGCAAGTGAAAGTAGACACAGGTTTATGCCAACTTTAGTTAGGCTTTTGGAAAAATATGTCAGTATTTTCAAAAGAGAAACTTAACTTCAGAAACAAGCACACATTTTTCCTGCTTACATTGGCAATATCAAAGATATGTCAAAACATAAACTGCTAGAAAACTGCTACAACCTAAAGCATCAAGTTAGTGACTGCTAGCAAAATCCATGCTTCAAGTGAAACTATGCCACAGTCCTAATAATGTTTTCTTGTTTTTGTTATAAGGTGAGCTCAATTTATGTAGACCTTTCCACCCTGTGAATACAGATAAGGTTACCTTGTTAATGATTATTTAAACGATTCAGATCCTTGTTCCTACCTATGCAGCATGGTTCTCTTATGAGTCTTCCTCAGTTACTTCTCTAGACCTGGTTATGCTCAATAGCAAGTATTTTCTAGATAAATCCCTCTATGATGCTACTTCGGAGGACTCTGGGATGCAGCCAGCTGCAGACCCATCCACGGTGCTGAGAGCTGCCTTCACTGTTCCTTTTGCTTCCATGAGCCAGCTCCATGGCCCAGGTCTTTGAAGGCAGTGATGAATTCCTCACAGATGTCCTCTTGGTTTTGCAGAGACAAATCTCTACTGGACTCTGATGGAGGAAGGTTCAGGAAACAAACCAAAGTAACAATTATCTTCATCGATGTTATTTTTTTTTTTAAATCAAGTTTTCGAGTTCTTGGTACCCACGTATTCTGAATTTTGATCAAGTCTACCTTTTTTTTTTTTTTTGCAATGGTCACAGAAGAAAGAATTTGGGATGATTTTTCATGTTACTGTTACTGCTTTGAAAGAAAGGTTGTGCTATTCTATCTCTTCAGATGAGGAAGCTGAGAAAGCTGAGACAAAGATGGCTTAAGCTGTGTGACTAAGACTATGGAGTGAATCTGTGCTCAAGCTGCTTTCTGGTTGAGGTGGGAGGGAAATTTGGGTCCTAAAATTGAGTAACGATTGAAGAGCCCATCAGAATAGTAATGATTAATGAGGGTACTTGCTGTGCTCCATCTTACATTCCTGCCATTTTCCAGGTTTAACTTGAATCTGGTTTTCTTGATGGAAAATCCTATTAAAAACTATACCACTAAATTCTAGCAACCCAAGGTCAAGATGCTCTTTGTTAAAAGTGTTCCTTTGTGTGGAACTTACTAAAGCTCAGTGTTTATGTTAAAACTGCTTCTCTTAAAACTGCTTGTTTCAAACTGTGAAATAACTTCTGCCACCATGACCCAGCCCCAGTAGCTGCAGAGTAAGATGCCTGGACAAGGTCTCTGCTCTTAAAAACCCTGTGTTATAAACACTGTGACCATACCTAAATCCCTGAACAATTGGATGTGGTTCCTGTTGGCTGAAATAAGAATTTCAATTGGCTATACACTTTGGATGATCTTCTCAGAGGACTTTCCCATAACAATTCTGTAATGCATTGTCTGTCACCTTAATACAATGTAGAATCAGGAATTTCCTAGGTTAGATTAGCTTTTGGGCATGTCTGTTCGATGACTGTCTTGGTTAATGCTACATGATTTGAGAATACTTAGCCTAGCAGATGGTAAAATCAGTTTGTGGGCTAGGACCTGGGTTAAGTGCATGCATTCACTTTCTCTCTGCTCTTGTCTGAGGATGTGACTAACTCCTTCAGGTTCCTGTTGCCTTGACTTTCCTGCTATACTGGCTTGTAATCTGGAATTACGAGCTAAAATAAACTCTATCTTAAATTGCTTATGTCTGGGTAAAATGAAAGACACATCTTGAGTTTGTGTGATTCAGAAGCTGTTTATTAGAGGTGAAATCCCTAGTTTCTTTTGTGCTTTTGTATGTTCTTAGGATAGGATTTTGTCTTCTTTAAGTGTTTTAATTTCTGACTTCCATTTACATGTGGTGTGTGTGTGTGTGTGCGTGTGTGTGGTCATAAGTATCTATGGAGGTCAGAGATCAATGTTAGGCGACTTCCTTAATCATTTTCCACAACATGTATGTATGTATGTATGTAAGTATGTATGTACATATGTATGTATTCATGTATGTATTTTTCAAGACAGAGTTTATTGTCCTGGCTATCCGGAAACTGATTGTGTAGACCAGGCTGGTCTTGAACTCAAAGAGTTGTGATTGCCTGTACCTTCCAAATGCTTGAATTAAAGGTGAGCACCATCACAGCCAAGTTTATTTATTATTATTTTTTAAGACAGTATCTCTCACTGTACCTGGAGTTCACTGTTCAGCTAGGTCAGCATGTCAGTGAACTCCAGGGAGCCTCTTATCTTTGCTAAGATTACAGACACATTGGTTTTTACATGTGTTCTAGGAGTGTATCCAAGTCCTCATGTTTGAAACATCTTCTCATCCTTTCAGCTGAACCATTTCCCCAGATTCTGCTTCAGGAACACCTACACAAACCTAATTTCAATGTTTAATGTAGCAACCTCCTGTTGGTTTTTCTTGGTTGAATTATTCAAATTTCAAGCTTCAGGTTTTCTTGTTGTTGTTGTTGGTGGTGGTTACTTTCTTCATTTTTTTCTTTCCTGTCTGCTTTCTCTTTTCTTCCTGTAGTCTCCTTGTTTCTATCCCTTCTTTTCTTCCTTCCCTCCCTCCCTCCCTCCCTCCCTCCCTTCCTCCCTCCCTTCCTTCCTTCCTTCCTTCCTTCTTTCCTTCCTTCCTTTCTCCCTTGTCTTCTTTTTCTGTACTAGGAGTTGAACTAAAGGTCTCTTGTACACCAGGCAAGCACACTATCACTGAGCTACACCCCCATAGAAACATTAATTTATGAGTCTGTGAAGTGAGGGAAATAATAATAGACTATATCTCACAGGTTATTTGTGAGGGTCAAGTAATCACATTCTTAATCAAGATAGAGGGGCATAGTTTCCAATACACCTACTATTGAGGTTGAGTTAGCTGCTGCTTCTGTTGGTAAAATTAGATTTTACCTATGCAATGAAATGTAGCACAGCTCCCAATAACCTCTAAAAAAATATTCTGTTTAGTGAAATTTCAAAAATGTGACGATAAATAACTTTCTTTAAAGGTGATTTCTATACAAAAAAAAAAAAAACAACCAAAAACCAAAAACCAAGCATCTAATCAACCAACCAACCAACCAACCAAACAAACAAACAAAAAAAACAGAAATGAGAAAGAATGTGAGCTTCTCTCTAAAGTTAGGGCAGGAAGAGCAGGTCTGTGACCTAGCCTGCAAGAACAAAACCGCAAAACAAGCCATTTAAATAGACCACAACCCTGTGAATGAGGAGGCCAGGAACTGAAGAGAAGACTTTATAGATGAGATTTTGTCTAAATGAGGAAACACAACTCCTGTGATACTATGAGGAAAATTTTAGCAGATCAGGCCTTTCTGATATTTGAGTCAGCTTGAAGACATTCAAGTAGAGATATGGATGGAAAAAGACACAGGGAAATTTCACTTTTCCCTTTTTGCTTTTTCTTTTCCATGTTCTTTATTTATCTGTATAAATAAGGTTGGTAGAAACCTCTGTATACATGAAACTATAAACACCCAAAGTGAAGATCCTACAAGAGCATACAGAACTGTCTAGCAATCACTAAATTAGAAAAATAAATCTGTAGTTAACATATGATGCCATTCCAACTGAACATCTTTCAGGACCTAATTCAAGTTGTTCTGAGTTCTTGTCACTCAGACACTTAACTTTGGACTAGTTTTCATCTGCTTCCCACTACAATATTTTTTTTCCTTTACCGAGAGTGTGTGCTGATGTTTAGCAGCCATTTGTCTTTCAAGGCTCAGTTCTATGAAGATTCCAGTCCCTGTAGATTATGGAGGAAGATTTGGCTCAAATCTTGGTTATACCAATTATGAATGACCTTATATGAACTCTTAGTCTATTTTCTCATCTTGAAAATGAGGGTGATTTATAGAATTTGGCCTTTATTATAATGATGATAGCAACTATTTTATTATACGTTTCCTATTGCTTTAAGATATTATTTCATCATGGATATATGTGAAGAGTTAGATTTCCAGTTCTGGCCAAGATGGACAAAATTTCATAATTAGTGTCCTAATATTACACAACAAACTTTATGAATATACTTTTAGGTTTTAAAAAACATGTGGCACAGGATAATGTCCCTGACAGGTAGAACAGAGGGGTGTACTCCATTCACTCAGGCTTTTCCATAGGGTACACATGAAGTTTTCATTGTACGGTACAGGGAAAGAAGTTCCCTTGTGAGTACAGAAAACAGACAGCCTATATTGGAATTCAGAATTCTAGAGAAAGAACTCCAGAAATTGATCCTGAGGATGCCTTAGGGTTTGTTTGGTTATCACAGTATATACAAGTAAGGAAAACCCTCAGAGATTGTGAGAATTTCCCTAAGCTTGAAAATCTTCAAATCTAATCAGAGGTAAGTCTGGGTGTTCACCCAAGACTTCAGAAATGCTACACTTTAGGAATAGTAAGAATGACTCTGAATTTATTTTAGAAAATAAAAAAGTGAAAAGTTTTTCTAACTCTAGCACAGAAATGAGAAAAATAAGGAAATACATATCAAGTGGATTGTGAGGCAGCAAGAAGCATTTTGGCCTACATGATTGAATTATAGAAACAGAAGTAACAGAGAGAAATAGTAGCAAAACTCAATCAAATTATATGTAAATTTTTCTTTTTTTTTCTTTTTATGGGATAGGATATTTTATTTATTTACATTTCAGATGTCATCCCATTTCCCTGTTTCCCCTCCCTAGAATCCCCAATCCCATCTCCCCTCCTCCTTTTTGCTTTTATACCATTTTAATTACATGCAAGTATTACGGTCAGTTCTAGATTGAGGAACTAGAAATACAATAGCTGCAAATAGTCAAGGAACAAGCAAGACAATAAACACGAATAGTCAAAGAAAAAACAAGGCAATAAACAAAATTCTGTGAACACTCCAATGATCAATGTTTCTAAGGGCTTATCAGGATGACTAAAATATCGGAGCCAACTTCCCTGTCCTAGCCCAAAGTCATTTTCATGTCTGAAGCCTACTTCCTTGTTGTAGCCTAAAACTTAGATTCCTGCCTGAAATTATTTCTTTGTTCTAGGCTAATGTCAGATTTCTGCCTGAAGCCTTCTTCCTTGTCCTTGACCAATGTCATATTCCAGCCAAGCAGCCCATTTCCTTGTCCTTGGCCCAAGTCAGATTCTTGCCAGGTAGCCCCAAAGGCTCTCCGCCTCTCCCCCTTTTTTATTTCATTAATGAGACTGAGCCAGTCTTAGATTGTTCTGATAAGAATTCGTCTGAGTTGTTCAACAAATGGGAAAAAAGACTAAAACACACAAAAAGACCAACCATGACAACTCACAACTTTGCTGATGAAGACTACACCTTGACAGTTCACAGTTACATAATGAAACCAACCAAACTTTGTCTGTTCTTGAACATTTAAAAGGACTGAACTTTGAGAAGTTTCAATCTCACTTATGATAACTACATCTTGATGGTTCATGATCACATCATTCAAGTCTAATCCTTGGAAGTTTACACTCACATTGATAAGACGATACCCTAACAACTCACATTTACATTGATGAAGACTATGTCTTATAGCTCATACTCTCATTTATGAGATCACTGTGATAGTTCACTGTGAAGATCCTAACTTAACAGGTCACAGTCACACTGATATAGACTAAACTATGACAACTCACAGTTATATTGATAATGACCACACTCTTAAAACTCAGTATAATGTTGTTGATGACTATACTTTGACAGTTCATAGTCACATCAACTATGCCCACTTGTTGAAAACTCACAGGTATGTTAATTATGACCATTCCTTGACAGTTCACACTCACACTGACGAGCCCACACCCTGACAGTTCCTAGTCATATCGATGATGGGCACAATTTGACAAGTCACAGTCACACAGACAAAGATGACACCCTGACAGCTCAGAATCATATCAATGAGACCACTCCTTGACAACTCACAATCATATTGCTGATGACTATATCTTAACAGTTCAAAGCCACATTGATGAAGACCACATATTGACAATTTACAATCACATTGATTATGTTTATAGCTGGACAGTTCAGTCACATTGATAAGATTACACCTTGACAGTTTATAGTGACTTTGATAAAAATATAGTATAAAGAGAAAATCTCAAGAGCCAATATAGAAAATCGATTGGTTTCTGAAAATTAAAGGGAAACATAGGACTTTCAGGAAAAAATAAAATATACTAGATAGTTAATCAAAGTCTCCAAGGAGTTCCATCTACTTAGAATTTGTATGAAATAATATGTTTCTTAAAAATAGATGAAATAAGAATATTATCAGTAAATAAGTGCTGGAACTATTTGTTATAAATAGGTCAATATTATAAAATTATAGAAGCTGTTTTACATTTTTGGGTAATAGCAACAGAGAAATTCAGATTCTACAAAGGAATGAAGACTAAAATATCTAGAAAATAAATACATAATCCTTCATTTTAAACTGCTTTAAATGACAACTATTATTTAAGGCAAATAAGCAAACCAAACATAATGCAATGGTTATTATACAGGTAGCAATAAACACATGGAAACAGACAAATAAAAGAGGCAAATACCGATATGGAATAATTGCTTCTTCAAGACTAAGTAACATGCTAACTTACTGGCTGGACCACTGAAGAGACATGCAAACAGAAAACAAGTTGACAACATCTAAAGGAATCCAAGAGAAGAGACTACACATTCTATTGAAGAGGAAAGCTAGAATGTTATGACAATTTAGGTAAATTTGAAAAAACCTTTAGAGCATGTCAGTTGCCAATCTGGAATAGCCAAAGTGGAAATCCTGACTAAATCTGAAGTCACAGAGAAAATAACAGCCATGGCTAAATTCATTCCCACGAAGACATGTCTTTGCAGACAGCTTCAGTTGTGAATTCTGTCAAACATTAATAAACCAAATTAATACATAAAAGCTGGCTGTATGTATATACTTCATTCACAAGCATTTGGAATATTATTTTTAACCATGTCATTTATACTTATATCAACACCACAACCTCCTTAATAAATGACATGCCTCACTGGTTAACAGCAGGTACTATTCTACCAGAGGACCCAAGTTCAGTTCTTAGCACCTACAACTCACAACGTCTGTAACTCCAGCTTCAGGTGACCTCGCTTTGGTCTTCACAGTCACTTGTACTCACATGAATCCCCTATCCTTCACACACACAGACACATATACATAAAGCTAAAAACATAAATGTAAAATTTTAAGTATCATACAAGACTTAAAGATACTGAAACTGACAAGATGTTACTGAAGAAAATGAAGAATTTTATATAAAGCCAACTACGGAGACATAAAGTAGCCATTAATTACAAGACTCTGGATAGTTCACATGTAAATTGTCAAATTGTTCTACAAATTCAGATAATTTCCATAAACGGTCCAGCTTCCCTCTACTGTCTTTAAAGGGAATCTGATAATCTATATAAAAATCTATATAGAAGTTAAGCATGGACATATCTATAAAGACCCATGCTGACATATTTTTTCCAATTTCATCCAAAAGCTAGCTGTATAGGAAACCAAAAAGTTAATTCTAACATTTCTTTTCCTAAAGCCACAAAATCAGAAATAAGCCACATATTCATCAACAGTGTAGTTAAACAGTGATATTTCCACATAATAGAAAATTAGTCACAAATAAAAAGAACACTGTTGTGAGTAACGTCATGAAGAATGGCAAAAGACAGCACTGAGAAACAGCTGACAGAGTAACATGATTCTATTTGTTTGTTATTCTAGAATGAGTAAGGAAAGCGTAGAATGCTAAGGTCATAACAGAGTTCCCTTTGGTATGAGTGAGGGCAGTGATTGGCTGACAAGCTGTATTGCTGATTGAAGCTTTATTTAAATTTTGTTGTCAGTGCTACTTACATGCAAGTCTGTGGACCTTACAGAATTGTATACTTGTGTAAATATAGCTCAGCAAAAAGTCCATTTTAAATGTAAATAAATGCCTGCCACCATGTACTTTGGTATGTTTTTTAAAAATAAGTCATGATTTTCTGTTTAAGGACATGCATTTTAAAAATGGATAAGCTAGTAATTAGTTGTAGGTACTCAAGGTACATGTAAAATTATATGCCTGTCTTTTAACAAATCTGGTCTCTGATCACATAGCTACAAAATAAACACTTTCTGATGGACAAGGAATTAAAGAAAATGTTAATGTGGGAGTGGGAGAGTTGTATCAGCACTTAAGAATACTGGCTGCTCTTTCAGAGGACCCAGGCTCAGTTTTCAGCACCCACATGGAAGCTTAAAACCAACTATAACCCCAGCCCAGGGGATCTGAAGCCCTCTTCTGACCTCCAAAGGACACCATGCACGCATATGGTGCACAGACATACATGCAGGCAAGAAACCCAGACACATAAAATATTGATAATAAGAGTAAGTAAATGAGTAAGTAAAATTTAAGTGCTATTATTAATGTAGTTCATACTATGTATAATTTTGTAAGTGTGCAGAAATGGTACTGGAGAGGATGAGGCAGTGGTTTTCAACTAGTTAATAAACTAGAGAAATTAAAGTAGAAAGGAAAACATTAATCTTCCTTAGGTGGTGAGCAGAATCTATCAGAGATATGGAGCAACAGCCATGGGAGATAAAGGAGGACAACAAGCTTGTTTCCAAGAAATCCTGTGTGGAGAGAGTGGTGGCGTTGATACATATTAAGAGAAGCAAAGTTGGGAAGAAGCCAGGGACACAGGCACAGAGGACTTAATGGCAGATATCATATGTCCTTCATTAAAGAGAATAGCTGCAGATGCTACCCTATTAAAACATTATGAGACATTCGCTTCTGTGTGTGTGTGTGTGTTCACGCGTGTGAAGTCTCTACTGCTGAGGCTCATGGGCACCCACCAGGGTGAGGTTTGCTTTCACCAGGCTACTTCATAGACCAGCTTTGTTTCTCTGCTTGTTTTGTAAATTAAATGAATTGAGACTAGAAGACAAGCACTAGGGCCTTCTCCAAGGACATGTTTGCTGATTCATTAATAAAATAGTACATGAAAACAGCTTACACTGCAGTGGGATTTTTACTAATGCTCCTTAAACGCTTGAAATGTGAGAAAGCTGCTATCAGCAAGCTTTGGAAGTGGGTCCTCCTGTGCGCGGACCACTTCAATGGCTTTAGTGGGTACCCAGGCCTGCTGAGCAGGTTTATCATCATCTTGACTCGGCTACAGACCTAATATTTCCTGTGTCCCTGAGTCTCGAAGTCCCCAACTGTGGGAGATGGGTACAGCCCCAACACAGCTTTCATGCTGATCCCAGCTGGTGTGCTAATTAAACCTGTCTTTACAAAGGAGACGTTTCAAAGTCAGAACAGAGTACAAAAGAAAATAAAAGGCACTGGGCGTCTCAGCCTCTCTAGGAAGAAAGGGAACTGGATAAATTTTCAAGGAAACTGACAACTATGTGAGGAGGGAGGTTGGTGCCCAGCCACTGCTGGCTGATGTTTGCTCTGTTGACATCTTTTTAATTTTTGTAAACACATATACTGATCCTTCCTTCTTTAATATATATAATCTTATTTGCATGTATTTGGGTGTTCTTGCATATAGGACAGTGATCCATGTGTGTGCCTGGTACCTAAGAAGTCCAGAAGATGGCACCAGATACACCAGGAACAGGAGCTACAGGTGGTATGACCTACCATTCTTGTGCTGGAACTTGCACCCAGACCTCTGGAAAAGCAGTCAGTACTCTTAACTGTTGAGCTATCTCTTCAGTCCTTATGCACATATTCTTATCTAGTACACAAAGTAGAAACCAGGGAAGATAATGAAGCAAGTATGCTTCCAAGAGAGTATGTGTGTGTATACTACGTGTGTGTGTAGTGCCGATTGAGGTAGTGCCAACTGAGGCCAGAAGAGCACATTAAATAATTGTGAATCACCCAATGTGGGCTACTCATATGGAATTTACTGGAACTCACTTTGTAGACCAGATCATGAATTAAAATCAATCCTTCTACTTTATCTTCCTAAAAGTGCTTGGGTGATAGAAAAGAACCACGATAGCAGACATACAGAGGTCATAAGGAAAACAGGGGACTGTGGCATTGAACAGATATTGCCTGCTAATCACTCAAATCATTTCCCCTGGAATTTCTTTTTTTTTCTTTTTGTCACATCATCCTTTCCTTAGAAGTCATCTCATCTCCATGGCAACCCTAGCTCATTCTCTGGTATCTCAGTATACTCTAGGAGTATTTCTTCACAGGACAGTGCCTTAGGCTGACTACAATAATAGTGTGAGTGCTCAGCACAGTGCCACAGACTCAAGAAAGGATAAAATAAGGGATATTTACAAGAAAACGTTTGTCTTTCAACAGGTAAATACTTTTTAAAAACATTGTATTTTACACACCGGATACATTGACCACTAATTAAAACCTATGCATGAACAATTATTATTTTTTGTTCTTCCTTACAAGAAATGAGCTACAGTTGACTTTGGGATTACTTACTTCCCTTTGTCAGTAACCTCAAGTTTGCATAGTTGGTTACAGTTCAAATTCTATGTGCATCAAACTCTATGAGTTGTTACTATTTTTGGGTTTGGGGCTTTTAATATAACACATAATCATGATTTTCCTTATGCTTGATATGTAATGCTGCTGATAATATAAAGCTCTCAGTTTTTATGATATATTTTATGTGGATCTCCTCTTTTTATAATTATAAACATATAATGAAAAAAGGCTGGGCAGTGGTGGCGCACGCCTTTAATCCCAGCACTTGGGAGGCAGAGGCAGGAGGATCTCTGAGTTCGAGAGTTCGAGACTAGCCTGGTCTACAGACTGAGTTCCAGGACAGCCAGGGCTAAACACAGAAACCCTGTCTCAAAAAAACAAACAAAAAAAAAAAACCAAAAAAACAAAAAAACAAAAAAAAACCATATAATGATTCTTTTTTCATCACAGTATTTGTATTAACTTTAATTTTAAACATTATTAAAACTTTTTTTCTTGGTCATTGAGTATATTGACACCCAAGATAAGCACCTGACTTCTGACTTTGGAAGTCAATGTGGAATTTCATAAAATTATTATACAGTTGAATGAAATTTATAATTCAAAATTTGTATACTTTAATCATGTAACGCATGGTTTTCATTTGTGTACTAGTAGTTTTAGTTGAAGGTGCTCATGTCTGGTAAAGAGCATGTTTAGACAACTATATTTGAGACCCTGGCATAAAATATGTTCACTTTGTGGACATACCAGAAAGGTGCAGGCTTGCAGTCAGAGAGCCTGGACTTCTCTGCGTCTTTCTGACTCTGGGATTTCACCATCAGGAGCTGCTGTTTATTTATTAATACAAAGAGTACTTTCTCACTCTTCTATGGTAGGAACTATGAAAAGGGGCAAAGCAAGCTTTCCTTCTAGCTATTCCACATGTGCTAGTGCAGGGAGTCAATCATATTAGAATAGAATTCAACTTAGAGTATTAACAGAAGCAAAGAGATAAGGACATCCCCCAAACAGAGGGATGTCATCCATGCTCATGCTTATGTTGTCTCTTCTAGAAGAGCTTCGTTTTGTGTGTGAGTTTCACAGTCATACACACACACACACACTACCACCACCACCACCACCACCACCACCACCACCACCACCACCACCATTTATCCTGTAGACACTATGGGAGGATCTAGACATTTGACCTTTGCTAAGGAACACAAGTCTAGTTTTGCAAAAGGAAACATGGAGAATCATTGTGTAAGCAGAAACTAATATCATCCTGAACCTATAACCTGTATGGTGGCCCTCATGGTTGTGAACCTTACAGTCTGCAGAATGATGATATCACTGATTTAAGGCTGACACCAATGAACAGCAGCTGCCAGGAATAGTGAATCACATCCTACAGTCTTTAAAAATAAGAAATGGTCCTATGGCTTTTATGAAGAGCTCATTTTAAACAGAAGGCAGAAGGTATCGTCTACAAACATTACGTATAGGAAGGGCATAAATTTACTTGTATCATTTTTTAGAAGTTTTAATTAGGTTTCAAAATATTTAATTAGATTCTCACTTTGTATAGATGAATAAGGCTACTTACTTTTAAGAAGCTTAAAGTCTATTTGGAAAGAGGGAGGACATGTGTGACACTCTAGACTATAAACCCATCTTCTCTTATGTTAAATACATAGACATTGCATTCAAAAGAAATATGATTAAGATAGACAGTAAATCCAGGCTGATGGGAAAGAGAAGAAGACTTTACAGAGGCAGGAACATCTGATTTTCAACCCTTGTGACTGCTTGAGTTTTGTTTGGTTTTAGTTGGTATACCATTCAGCCCTAGAGCAGGACAGAATGGTTGGAGAACCATAAACACACTGATACATTATAGTTCCAGATTTAATTGTCCTACTCATCAGGATATTCAAAAAAGTCCCACATTGTTCTAATGTGCAGCTAGGTCTGAGAACTTCTGTAGCTGAGCAGTGTGTTCAACTTGATACCAGAACAGACAAGGCAGAAGTGAAGGAAGATACACCACTTGCCTTGGACTTACATCTAGGTGTGCTCTACCTTTTGACACTGTCATATGACATTGTCAGCTACTAATGTGTTGGGTCATACTGTAGTACTTCTCAGAAGCTCATGGTCCATGATCTGAAGATTAGAGAAGCCTGGGTCAATATTGTGCTGTAGGTGGTTACATGTGGTCACATTGCATCCTGCAGGCTGAATGTAGCTTTTAATTTTTACCATCCTGTATATACATAGGATTATCTGTATCTGTATAAAATGTAGACTTTTTCAATGTCTCCTCCCTCCTTACCATACAAGTCCTTAAGGTTTGTCTTCAGAGTCAACCATTTATTTTGTCTTGTAGTTCAAAATCATATACTTCATGAGAATCTTCTAGAAACAAACTTTTCCAATGCAGAGGAAAAATATGTCTACTGTCTTAGGTATGTAGCAAAGTTTCTTCATATGAGTTCAGTCTGGCTGTGGTCTTCCTGTTCCTTTAAGTTCCAGTTCTTCACCTGCTTTTGTGTCCCTTTGAAGGGTCCTTATGGTCATAGTTCTGGCTATGGTGGAATGTATTCAGTAATTGCTCAGAGTGATTAGGCTACATGCTTCTCATCATTCCTCTCTTTCTGATGCTCTTAGCAGAGATAGGAATTGGAATTTTATAAAGCAGGAGACTCATTTTTAGGTACTAGCTTCTCAGAAACAAAGCAGATGATGTCACAGTTATTACATAACACCTCCATAAACCCACTTTTATCTCAAGGTATCCAAAGAGTCTGCTGACTTGAAATCATAAAGTAAAGAGTACCCCACATCTCCCAACCCTGAGTTTCTGAGAGCTTTCAATTAACATATTATTAACTGCAAGCATAAGTATTTTTCTTATAGTAGCCATCTGCTCCTGGGTACCAGCCCCAAAACGTCTAGAAAAAAAATTGATCTTTGTTATTTATGGCTCATATTACATTTTGCTGCCAGCTCAAAGATCACCACCAACTTAGTTCTTTGATTAATAGAATAATTAATTGTATAAAAAGCAAAGAGTATACTGCAGACTGGCAGCTATAAATAATAGATCTCTTCTCCAAAGAAAATGTATAAAAAAATTACAATGCAACTTTATAGACATACCCCACAGCCAATGACTCTCACATTACTTAATTTTCATTCTTAGATCCAGGTCAAGAGCTCTCAATAGTCTTTTGGTACCTTTGTAATTTGCAAAGTACTTTCTGACATATGCTGCTAGGTTGGGTCATGGCAATATCTCTTCACGAACACTAAAACAGCATAGTCAACTGAACTAAGAGGCAAAGAAACAAATATGTTCTGTCCAAGGCCACTGAGCTCCAGACTGAAGGGTACCAAGCAAGGGACTGCACTGGCTGTGTAGGCTGTGGCAAACACCAAGAACCTTAGAAAAAAACATTATATTAATCTTATTGAAGATATACTCACCCTCTTCCATGCTGGGAATACAAAGAGACATCACTAGCTTTCCGGAAGCTTCTGTTTCTTCTCAGAGAAATAGAATGAAATGATTTTGACTATATATTTTCTGTGAAGATTAAATGGAACAGAACATGAAGAAGCCCATGACATCTAGATTCTGAAACACAGGAGTATGTACATGAAAGGCATCTAAAATGTAGCTGATGTCTGATTCCTATCCTTCCTTCTCCCTTTAATTCTTTTTTTTGTTTCTTTTTATTACTATTATTCTTTTATCTTTTTTAAAGTCCAGTCATTAGCCCCCTCTTAGTCTGCCCTCTGACTCTTCCTCATGCCATACCTCTTCCCTCCCCACACCTCTACCTCCCCAACCCTCCACTGCCATCTCCAAAGAGAATGTCTTTACCTCTCTCTAGGGCCTTAAGTCTCTCAAAGTTAGGTGCATCTTCACTGACTGAGTCTAGACCAGGCAGTCCCCTGCTGTGTATGTGTAGGGGGCCTCATATCAGCTAGTCTGTGTTGCCTTGTTGGTGACTTAAGTGTCTGAGAAATCTCAGGGGTTCAGGTTAGTTGAGACTGCTGGTTTTCCTATGGATTGCCCTCCTCCTCAGCTTCTTCCAGCCTTTTCAACCACAGGGGTCATCAGCTTCTGTCCATTGGCTGGGTGTAAGTATTTGCATCTGACTCTTTTGGTTACTTGTTGGGACTCTTGGAGGGCAGCCATGAGTTGCTGTCGGTAAGTACTCCATAGCATCAGTAATAGTGTCTGGCCTTGGGGACTCCCTTTGACCTGGATCCTAATCTGGGCTGTCACTGGACCTCCTTTCCCTCGAGCTCTTCTCTATTTTTCCCTGCATTTTTATTTTTTTATTTTTTATTTTTTATTTATTTATTTATTTTTTAGACAGGAACAATTCTGGGTCAGAGTCTTTGAACGTGGGATGGATTCTACTGGAGATGGACTCTACAAATCCCCTCTCCCCACTGTAAGACATTTCATCTAAGGTCCCTTCCTTTGAGTTCTGAGAGTCTTTCATCTCCCAGGTTTCTGGTACATTCTGGAGAGTCCCCCCACCTCCTACCTCCCAAGGTTGTCTGTTTCCATTTGTTCTGCTGGCCCTCAGGGTTTCAGTCTTGCCCCCCCCCATACCTGATCATGTTCTCTCTTTCCCCTCCATCTTCACTCTCCCACCGAGGTCCCTCCCTCTCATTGTTCCACATGATTTCTTTCTTCTCCCACCCAGGTGAGATTGAGGCATCCTCACATGGTCCCTCAGCTTCACTTTGGCTTGTTAACCTTGAGTTCTGTAGATTGTATCCTGGGTATTCTGTACTTTTTTGGCTAATATGCACTTATTAGTGAGTATATACCATGAGTGTCCCTTTGGGTCTGAGTTACCTCTCTCAGAATGATATTTTCTGTTTCCATCCATTTGCTTACAAAACTCATGTTGTCCTTGTTCTTAATAGCTGAGTAGTATTTTATTATGTAAATGAACCACATTTTCTGTATCCATTCTTCTGTTGTGGAACATCTGGGTTGTTTCCAGCTTCTGGCTATCACAAACAAAGCCACTATAAACATAGTTGAACATGTGACCATGTGGCATGGTGGGGTATCTTTTGGGTATATGCCCAAGAGCTGGGTCTTCAGTTAGATCTATTTCCAACTTTCTGAGGAACCACCAGATTGATTTCCAGAGTAGTTGTACCAGTTTGCAATCCCAAATGAGTTGTTCTTTCTCTAAGGTACTCCAGTCATGAAAGTTATCCCAATCATGAACAGTGCTCTTGTCATGAACAGTGCTCAGTAATTCTCTGGGGTCTTATCTCAAAGGCAGAGCCTGTCATAGCTATCTGGATGCAGTCTTAGTTTAAGGCTGTTATAGACTCACTGACTTTCTGTCAGCTCACAGTTTTTCACATGGCCTTCCATTGTTCCTTGCACCAAAGCACTAGTAAACACAGACCCTCCATGTAACAACCATAGTTGGGTAACATTGGCAGAATATAGATATTTTGGGTAGTGTTATTTGATATATTTTAGTCTCAGCTATAAACTATCTTTTTCTATTTCTCAACAAAAATGGAACCTTGTAGTAGAAAATTTTGTGGAACAATTCATTTTTTACCTATAAATGTATAAATAAATGTGGGACTGTGTAAGGGTATCTTCGTTCATGGTTGGGCATGGGCCTGGAACCCCAAGACTCCAAGGGAGAAATGGCAGCTGTTCAGCCACATCCCCAGAACCCAGGGTCCTGACATGCAGTCTAGTCTCCATAGAACTACATTGTTCAGTCATGTAGGCCATTACAGCCCCTCCAAAAGTGCACAGGTAGAGGGTGTGACTATAGGCCTCAGGCCCTAGGGATTTACATACTAATGAAGGCCAGAGGACAGAGCCAATTAAGCATTCTTCTCCAGATCCTCCCCCTTTCTCCCTCCCTATTTAACTCAGGTCTGCCCTGAGTTTTGGGGGGAGGGGGTGTATATCCAGATCCATCTAACATCCACCATAAAAATAAACCCTTTTGGAACCATGGACATTTTCATGTCTTTCGGGCCTGTTGTCGCTAAAGCCTCCAGCCTTTAGAACTCCAGACCTTTCTACTGTTTGTGGGACTTACCTCATGGAAAGTCTCCATGACTCCACTGCGGCCTTTTCTCCACAAATAAATACTTTATTGAAGTTGGTAAATGAACTGTATATAGAGAAATTATAAATTATTTTTTCTAGACTTTGATAATTTTACCATTAGTCTGCCTTTCTGGCCATTACCATGTCAATTAAAAAGGAATTGTTAATTAATTTGACCTTTTTGATTTTTCTCTAAGATATGAAATTGCTGTGAGTACTCATGTAGGCTATCCAAATAAGGCCATGACATTGCAATCTATTATGAAGGGGCATTACATTGCCTTGATTCCCACGGGTGTATTTTTTTACATATTGATATTGACAAAATTCAGTGAACTGTATCATTAAAACCATCTTAGTACTGCTTTATGGTTTGGTGGACCGTGTTTTATTTCTTAGATGATACAAAGTTATTTAAAGTTAATTATAAAATTTTTAATATGCGTTTGGTGTTATGCAACATTTCTGGAAGCTCCTTTTCCCTTTGCTCTACTTCTCTGGACTATAAAAGATGTGATGCTTAAATTTTTGCCAGTTTTTCAATGTTCTTAATGTTGACAAAAAGGAGCACTCTGACCTTAAAGAGAGAGTGTTAATTGTGGAATCAAACACAAGTGGCCATGGCCTATGAACACAGCCTCAGGTTATCTGATCACATATTCTAGAAAGGGAGTTCCTGGGATACTATATTTCCATATGTTGGGAGTTTCACAGAGCCTTTATAGGAAGTGAAAACTATAAATCAAGACATGTTTAAAATACATTGGTGGGAACATCAGACAGGCAAGATAGAGCAAACTGGCAAAAATTCTGCTTTGGGCTTCAGATGCTATCTGACTTTTTTTTTTCTTTTGCTTTAGGTTATCACAAGCTAATAGTCTGTACATTCCAAAAGGTCTTTACCTAACAGTCACAATGATGCTAAGATACATAAATAGGTTGCCAACACATTTCTATTTAGAAGGTTAAAATAGCTAATCTAGTTTGGCTCCAGATCTGTAAAATTTCACCTTTTCAACTGTCATTGTAGTCAGTTAGCCAATCAGCCTTGCAGAGTGTTTAGGAGTAGGAGTGTAGCTGTCTTTCTGGGAATTCCAGTTGATCTTTAAGTTCTAGCTGATGAATAGACATTTTTCAAATAGATAAACACAAGCAACTTGCAAGGTAGAAAAAAGATATGACTTTGTATCCACTGTTGGGGTGGCTATGGGTTTAGACGATGAAATGATCCTGCACTATAGCATTCTAGTGACATTTCTCTAGCATCCTCAGTCTCAGATGAAAGTTTGACAAGCAGCAGCAGCAGCAAGTTCCTGGTTCCATCCTGTTGGTTGCCTCACTGATCTAGGCTCATCTCTCTCACTGGTAGTTTTATAGATGCCCAGAGAAGATATCTCATCCTAGTGATTAAGTTTAAACAATTCTTAGAGGACTACAGTAGAATATATTCTTCTAGTCTTTTTAGAAATAACGCAAAAACTGAGTTCCCTATATAGCAGTGCTTTCTGATTAAAATACTCCAGGAAGGTTTGGTTTCTTCTACTGGGACACCTGACAGCAATCATACATACTTTGGATAAAAAAATAAAAAATTTATGAGAGCCTTTAGCGATTTTCTTTTGAACAAACCTACTTTCTTTCCCTTTTGCTACTTGGACCTGATATGAAAGCATCAAGGGTTGTCATGATGTTAAAGGAAGTAAGGGAATGCAAATGATTTGTTTCAGAAAAAAATTCCTTTACTTTGTTATTTCCATAAGATTATTTCATGACTAGAGAAGGAACATTATCCTTTTAATACAATTGTAATCTTTCTATCAAAAACAGAAGACTGTAAGTGAATAAGTCAGTAAACATATTAATAAATCATTGCTAAATTATAGAAAAAGAAACACAAATAATACTTGCCTATTTATCTCACCACTTGTCACTTGAAGAAATAGAGTTTAAAGAAAAAATATTTTTATAGGGTATCAGCAGGAACAATCTGCTTGATACTAAAGTAAGTCATTTCAATTTGCTTTGGCTTAGATCTTTCTTTACAATACAGAGAATAGAACTTGTCAATCACTGAATTTCAAGGGTATTGTAAAATGGACTATATAAGCCAATGTCCTTGCACATACTTGACAAAGAGCTTGTAAGCATAAGACTTGGACCATAGATTCTCAGTATTGTTCTTATTGCTAAAACCTCACAGCCTCTAACCTTTGAATTTAACCATATATAGGGCATCAATCTAATTAAGTAGAACATCTACTGAAAATTGTAAGCTCATTTTCAGAAAAAGCTCTTTCTTCACATATATGATAATGAAATGCATTCCAAGGTCAACCAAGGACTTTCCAGAAAACCATTTAGGCTTTACTTCAAAGCAAAGGAAAAAAACTAACTCAATAATAAACGGTCCTCCTTTAAATTGTTTTTCTTAGCTAAGATTAAATATTGTATATGTGAGACTGATAGTTGCCAGGTGAACTGAAACATTTTGTCTCCATCCCCATTTTATTTTAGGTCCATGATTTTTCAGCCATGTGTATGCCTATGCTTTTAGTGAACACATCCCTTTAGGAAATGTCACTCATATGGAACATAGGGAGAAAAATAAGCTATATACCTGTTCCCAAAATAACAGTTTTTTTTCTACCAACTGCCTTATAAAATCAAGCCAAGGCCTCCTGCTTTAATAAAAGCTTTCATTGGTTCAAAGTTGCTTCAAACTGAATTAGATATTGGAGTTGATTTTAATATAAAGAAAAAAATTATTTGAGATTTTAAGGTTTAGTAAGGTGAGAACAAACACCTTTTTTATCCAAAATTCAGTTATGAAGGGAATTTACATATGTCAATTCATTATCTTTATTTAAGTACAAGAATAAAAATTACAGAAAAGTTAAATATCCATACCTGAAGATTGTAAGACTGTTTAAATTGACTGATGCAAATTTCTCTGCAAACTCTATTTCTGCTATATTAATTTCTTAGCTTGGTTGTTTTAGAAATTTGACTTAACTATCCTGTGTTTCTAAGAAAAAAGACAATGAGATATTATCTTGTTTTTAATAAAATAAAATAATCTTCATAAACAATAAATAAATCAATTAGTAAGAGATGTAGAACTTTAAAAATGTAAGTCTAAATTATGACCACTGTGTCAAGATATGAGGTCTTATTTTCTTATCTAGAGGGTCTTTCACATTTATGTATGACCTTTGTGATCCTACACAAATGAAAATAATTTCAAGTACTAAGAAATATACTATTACATTATATAACAAAATTAAAATAACATAAAATAACAATGAATCAGTAAACTGTAGAGTTTGTGGTACCTTTGATGTTTCCCCAAATATGTGCCTATGTAATCTAGACGTCTTTAAAACTAGAAACACACAAATTTAAATACAGTCAACTATTTTTCTTTCTCTGCTTTTATTCAATAGATTTCTAAATTGTTGGGAGTTGTGCAAAACATTTTCTCTTTAAAGGGGTATCTGATGATCTTTGGTATCTTAAAGATGCATCAAGAAAAATAAAAAAATAAAGTTAACAAACATGGACAAAATCTGTGGTCAAGGGATATCTTATATATTGTATACAATAAATAAGCTGGAAAAGAATATATATTATATTATTATAGAAAAGCTCCATTATTCAGTACAATCTTTAAACCTTGAAACAAATTCATCTAACTCTGTTTAATTGATTTTACTTAAATATTTGATCACAAGATTACATTTATCTTACTGTATGGATAGATAGTCTAGAGAAGTCGTTATCCAAAGAATACACATGGGAAATGACAACAGAGAAAGTAGGATATCCTAGTCTTTAAATACATGTTTTCATGAAGATATTTATACTATCTGAATATAAAGTTATAGTCATTGATAATAATTCATACCTGTTTGAACAACTTTACATGGATTATAAAACTCCATGGACAAGTATGACATCAGTGAGATGGTGGAACAGGGGCTTCCTACCACTAATTCTGGTATATACACTGATTTGTACAGCCACTCATGATGAACATACCTGTAATGGAACTGTAACTCCTTCGGGTAACTGTGGTGGTTGTTTTTGCTGGTTTGTCACAATCGACAATCAATTTGGGAATGGAGTCCAAATAAGGGATTGTCCAGAACAGGTTTTCCTATGGACATATCTGTGATATAACTGTGAACATATCTTGATTATTAAAACTAACATGGAAAGATTCATTCAATGTGGGTGGCGCCAATCTCCAGGCTTGGGATTCTGGATTATACAACAGTGGGGAAAGTAACCTGAGTACTAGTATTGCAAGCATTCAACCTTGCTTTCTGCTCTTAACTATCTGTGTGGCATGATTAGAGATTCAAATTGCTACTGTCTTAACTTCCACAATGATAAACTATTACTGAAATTGTGAGCCAAATAAACCCTTTCCCCACTTATGTTGCTTTTGTCAGAGTATTTTATCAGGTAAGAGGAGATAAAACTGAGAAAAATTCTTTAGTCTTAAAAATAACTTCAACCCCTAAAGGACTGCTCAAGTCACATTATAATATTTTTTTTTTAAAAAAATCAATGATATATTGGAATGGGGTTATTATGAAAGCAGAAGTAGCTAAGCAGGCATGAGGGGAGGGGTGAAGGGTAGATATTTAAACATATTATACTCATGTATAAAATTATCAAATAGTGAATGAGGCAATGTGAAAGGCAGGATTGAAAACCAAGACCAGCCATGTCCATCTAGTACACTGGGAAGTCATCCTGACTAATAAGGTGCACATTCCCCTATAGCAAACCTCCAGTACAGTTCTAGCTTCTGGATATTGAAATTTGACCAATATAACCAAAGCTGTGTACTTATAAAAAATCTCATTATTATTTCAATGGCCTAGAAGATTTAGAACACATTATCCAGACAATCCTTATATTATTACCAACAAATAATTTTGTAAACATTAAAGAAAACCTGATATTTTAGATTCTTTCTAAATTCTTAACCTCATGCTATTTTCATATGGCAAAGTGTGGTGGGGATGCCATTATTTTAGGAATATGAACTCAGTTTCTGCACAATCACAAAATTTATAAGGTTTCTATCAACAACGAATAAAAATGAATAAATGTAAAGACTTCTAATAAACATATTTATGAAATGGAGAATTCATTTAAGACAGACAACTCAGAAGATGTAGCATAGATCTCTAATATGCATTTGTATAAACATGAAATGTGAGAAAAGAGAATTACATTGCTAAAACATGTAGGATTTCTTTCAATAAAATGTTGTAAATTTGCAAAGGTCACTTTTATTTACTGTATTCACCCAACAAGAAAAAAGTACTGTGGAAATTTAAAATACAGGCATGAAGATAGTAATTATAAGGTAATGTGAAGAATTAGAACAGACTCACCCCCAACTGACAGACAAGTGTCAGCCAGTAATGAGAACCTCAAGAGCCCAGTCTAGTACTTGTGGTAATGTTAACAACTTGTGTGTATGTATGTATACATGTTCAAATGAGTATATGCATGTTTGCTTGTGTGTACATATGTGTATGTGACATTATGTGTATGTGTGTGTGTGTGTGTGTGTATGTGTGAGTGTAAAGGTATGTATAGATATATAGGAATACCCTGGATCTTTGGATCTGCCTCAGTTTTTGTTTTCACTGGGACCTGAGGATTGCTGATAATCTAGGCTCCCTGGCCAGTGAGCCCCAGGGATGCATTTACTTCTGCCTTATCAGCCCATGTATGGCAGACAAGAACCACAAAGCCTGTCTTTTTTATGTGGGTTCTGAGAATAAAACTCAGGTCTTGGTGCTTTTGTGAAAATCCCTTTACTGGCAACACTTCTCTAACCCCTGGAAACATTATAAGACAGGGAAATGCTGCAGAGCTTCTAGTGTGTGTGTGTGTGTGTGTGTGTGTGTGTGTGTGTGTGTGTGTGTAGGCTTATATAGTCCACTTGTGGAGATGCCCTCCAAGGCCAGAAGAGAGTGTCTGATCCCCTGGGCTTGAGAGCTAAGTGCTTGTGAGCTGCTCCTAACCACTGAGCCATCTTTCTAGGCCACACACACTCTGCAAAGTGGTGGACATAGGATCTAAATTTCTTTCTCTTTTCACTCCACTCTAATTATTGCCTGGATGTTGTGCATTTCTTCCTAAAAGCAATCCCCATTTATTTCCTGTCTCTACAATTTTATGATTTCCCGGACTAAATTTTATTTTAAGTTGACACTTTAGAACTTCGAGCTGCATTGTTCCCTCTTTCTATTTATCTCTTGTCTCAATCACAAGGTTTTAAAAAAATGAGAACTATGCTGGTTTTGTTTGAACTGAGAACATTCCAAAACATTTGACTGTACCTCAAATTCTTGTTATTTATAACTTTCGGCTTGGTTAATTTTATTTGAACTTCAGCTGCTTTCTCTAGAGATTGTTCTATCTTGATAGTGAAGTTGACTTCTGGGAAACTTGGATCACCTCACACCTTTTAAGCAAGACTCTGGGTCTTTGCTTGTTTGGTACATAGAAGTTTCTTAGACACTTGCTTCAGCCCCTACTGCAGCTACCTGCAGGATATCTCTCACTGGCTTGGAGTTGGAATATGAGCAGGAAGAAAGGCATTATTTACTCAGGAATTGAGACATGGCTTCATATAGTGGCACAAAACAGAATGCATTCATCAACAGAGTAGGTGACATTTTGGAGTCTGACTTCGGAGTGGTCTAGACAGCTCTCTTCCTGATGCTGTAAGTGGAACAGAGTTCTTTCCTCTGATATTCCTCCTCGGAAGGGTTCTTATAATTAGCAGATTAGTTGAGCTGCTAGAACAGCCTGGCACCTTCCATTGACTTTGCAGATCATCTGAATTTTATACAGAAAGGAGGTAAAAGGCAAACTGGTAGAATCATCCATTGCCAAGAAAAGAGAAGTGACAGAACAGACCTGAAAGCAATGAGCTCTTGTCCCATGGCACCCATTCCCCCAATTCAACCTGGAAAAATAAACACTATTTACAATAGAAAGCAATGTCAAGCTCACAGGCCAAGGATTTGTTATTTAGGGCTGAATAAATAGCTTAGGAGTTAAGAACACTGGTGGGACTTCTAGAGGAACTGGGTTCAAATACTTGCATTCCCATGGTAACTCATACCTGTCAGTCCAGAGGGTAAGATACTCTCTTAAACATCCATGAAGACAACACACACACATACACACACACAATGAAAAAATAATTTTAAGCAGGAAATGAATATAGTCTCCAAAAGACCATTGAAATAGTAGTCAGTGAAACAGGACTTCTCAATTGTACATGCCAGGAACAGCTGTCCTAAAGAATCAGACATGCATGTGCGCACACACACACACATGGACACACACACATACACACATACACACACACACAGAGAGAGAGAGAGACAGAGAGAGAGAGAGAGAGAGAAAGAGAGAGAGAGAGAGACAGAGACAGAGAGACAGAGACAGAGACAGAGACAGAAACAGAGAGACACAGAGAAAGAATGTGAAGACAACCTAACAGTGCTGCTGTAGATCTGTAAAATCCCAGGACTTGAGCCTGTGCTTCATTCAGCCTTCAGCAACTGCCACCTGCCCACTCCCACCCCAGTGTATGCTAGAGGCTCAAGTCCCATTTGTTTGTCCCTTCCTGGGAGCCAAATACCTATTGAACTTCTCTGAACAGCACTCTTACTCTGTAAGATTTAGGGAGTGTTCTGTACACTGCAAAAGAAGGCCTGTGACTGAACACTAATATGCAGAGTTTTTTAGTAGAATAGTGAACAATTGTTGCAATTAAAGACCAGTGGAAACCTGGAAGAAATGAAGCTCTCCTTTGAGGGAAGATGGCTTTTGCTATTTATTTGTTCTATCTATCTATCATCTATCTATCTATCTATCTATCTATCTATCTATCATCTATCTATCTATCTATCACCTATCAATCATCTATCAATCATCCATCATCTATCTATCATCTATCTGTCATCTATCACCATCTCTCTATGTCTGTCTTTCTATCATCTATCTATCTATCTATCTATCTATCTATCTATCTATCTATCATCTATCTATCTTTTTTCTTGTAAGGAAAAATTAGATCACAGAAGGAAATTTATGAGATTAAAACTGTCAACACAGCATTATTTCACTGGTGTTGGGGCTAAAAAAAATAGGAGCCACAGCTTCAGGCTGCTCTGTGTAATTAAAATGGCACTTGTTAATGTGTTATGTTTGTTAGGGACAAAAGATTCAGGGCCTTCTTTACCTTCTGTTGTAGGCTGGTATCATTACTTTTATAATGCTGTTTTCTTATGCTCTTTTCCAAATTCTATATTTCCTTCAAATTTTATTATTTATTTATTTATTTATTTATTTATTTATTTTTATTGCCATTTTGTAATTTATAAAGTATAAGATACACTTAACATCCAGTCCATCATCTTTGAAATTAAATAGAACACTCTGTTATCTATCCTGACTTAAAAGACTTATAAATACGTATGTTATATCCTGGTTTAGCTTGTATACTATCTGAGAACTATCTTCTCAAACATATTTTCTCAATGTTAAATAGCCTGGGTTGGCTATGAGACTATAAGTAGTCTTTCAACCACGTCAGAAATCTGAGAACCAACAATATTACCTGAAAACATAGGAAGCCTAACTCAACTTCCAGAACTGAGACAAGTTGTAGAGACAGCTACCTACCCATACAGCTACCTACCCATACAGCTCCAGAAAGTCAGGAAGTTGGAGCATCATTCTTCAGCCTTCTGGCCCAGGATCTCTGTGAACATTTAAAGTTCATGAGAACCAGCTTACCACATGTTACAGGCTGTGAAGAACTAGGTTACACTTGGGACAATAGAATTCACTGCCAAGTTTGGGACAACAAAGTGTTTGCCATGGAGACCAGAACACAAGAAAAGTATGTTTCAGGCTACATATACCTAGAGATGCCATGCTCTGAGAACAGGCCCTTAAATTGAGATAATGAGGCTACAGGTTTGTGCCCCACAGTAGCTTAAGTGTGTCCTTCCTGGCAGCATTGGTAAATCTTCACACTCTTCATAATCCTTGTTATCCTCTCTCAAAACTCTAGAACTTAGTTGAAGGGATGCACAGGGAGGGAGGGAGGGAGGGAGGGAGGGAGGAAGGGAGGGAGGAAGGGTGAGAGAGAGAGAGAGAGAGAGAGAGAGAGAGAGAGAGAGAGAGGTGAGGAAGGGAGGACAGCTTGAGACAGCTGACAGTTGGAATGGGAATATAATATTTAACTGATTTGACGTCACGTGGCTCATGGTTACTGGGAAACAATCTTAACTATCAATTATTCAAGATGATGATAAAATCATGAGACCTGTTTTCCAACTATTACAATAAGAGAAAACCATGAAGATGAACACAGATACCTTCATCAGTGGCAAAGGACAGGCCAGCTGCCTCGTTGCTGCATGCTCCGAAAGTTAATTGTTCTAGCTGTTCTTATTTCTTTTTATGTTAATAAAACTTCTGCATATTTAAATAATTTCTTGAGATTAATAATCATAACATGTCTTCCATTTTACTGAACTGATTGCCTAGAATCTATATTTTTTGCCTCATGTTTTCAGTAACTATAACTGCTTCAGACCAATGGAAGGTTCAGAAGAGGATGATTGTCTTGCCTTGTCCTGGTTCTCATAGACCTGCCTTTGTCAGCCTCTTGTATGATCCTATATTTCTGGTGTATGATTTGGTAAAAATTGTGAGTTATTATACTTTGCTCCAGAAGGTTCTTAAATGATCAGACCTTCCTGAAAAAAATGAAAAGATACCCTAAAATTGTTTTTGTTGTTGTTGTTGGTTTTTTGTTTATTTTTTGTAGTATGAGGAAGGGGTAGTTTTATATTAATTTGTCTTTGTTTGTATATGTTTATATCTTTTTTAAATTAAAATTGTAACACAGTTCATTGCATTGGGTGCTCTGAAAATAAGGACTGTGGAGGCAAAATGACAGAAAATGGTTTGGTGTCATAATGATCTCAAGCATAATCTCAAGTGACTCTCAAACACATATATTTATAAAATACACTGTCTAGACTCTAGAAGCTGCAGCTAATGGGAGAATAAGATATTTTAAGATACCACGTAGGCCCTGTTTTAGAAGACACACAGTTGTTCTTATAGTTATGCAATTCCAGGTTCTGCTGTGGTAAGGCAGAATACCCCTCCCCTGGCATCCAGGAAAGAGAGAAATCGACATGGACATCATCTTTAGCTGGAGGCAGATGGAACAGGACCAATGTTTTGATGTTTGTAATTACAAATGGAAACATTACTTAATGAAGCCAAGCCTTACCAGGGACTCACTTAATAATGTTTTCTTGGCTTACGATAAAACAGGCTAGAAATCTGTTTGTCTTAGAAAACTGGGAAGGGATCAAAAACTGCCCTCCAAAAGGAAGTGATCCAGTTGTCTAGATGTGGAATTTTTAAATGCTAATTGCACCTGCCCTGAAGTGGCTGATCCTGGGATAAAGTTACTGCAGGAATATGTGCTTAGGTTTCCCTTAAATTATTTAAAAGAGATTTAGTAGTTGCTTAGAAGTGGCTTCATTGTTCTAGTCCCAAGGGCACAGACAGTGAGCCATATGTACTCAGTACAGGGCACAAGAATAGAGACAAATCCAAAACTTGGAGCCAGGCTTTGAGGCACAGGCCTGCAATCCCAGCTAGTTAGGAGGCTGAGTTCAAAGATTATAAATTCAAGGACAATTCAGGTTGCAGAGTTTGATTCTGTCTCAAAATAACAGCTACAAAAAGGGCAGGAGATACAGCACTCAGAGATAGAATGTAGCACCACAAAACAAGCAATGAACGAATAAAACAGTAAGGTAATAACTGAATCCATCCTTAATGAGTTCATCTGGTGAAATCTGTTTTTAACAGATGAGATCTAGCACTCTCTAGTCAAGCAAGGACAACCTGTAAAAATGAAAGACCAGTAGTGATAGGACATCAAATTCTAAGCATAGGGATTTCTTAGAAAAAATCAGACGGGATAAAATTATAACATAGTAAGCTAATCAATTTTATGTTATGTTATGTCCAGAAAGACAATATTAAATTAAGAGAAATGGTTATCTCAAAATAACTAAAAAGTAGTGAAAATGACTTTAGGGTAGGACAGGGAAGTTGGCTCAGATATTTTGGTCATCCTGATAAGCCCTTAAAAACAGTGATCACGGGAGTGCTCACAGAACTTTGTTTATTGTCTTGCTAGTTCTTTGACTACTGGTGTTTATTGTCTTTCTTGTTCCTTGACTATTTGCATCTATTGTATTGCTAGTTCCTTAACCTAGAACTGACCTTAATACTTGCATGTAATTAAAATGGTATGAAAGCAAAAAGGAGGAGGCATGGGATAGGGGGTTTCAAGGGAGGGGAAATAGGGAAAGGGGATGGCATCTGAAATGTAACTAAATAAAATATCCAATAAAAAAGTTTCCAGAATAAGTATTTGTCAGACCAACTCTGTCACTATCAGGAAGAAAAAGATTCTCTAGTGGCCTGTGTGTTTGTCAGTAAAGCAGTCAAATTCCACAGCACTGTCAAAGGCTCATCTATGAGTTCACCAGTCATGAAAGTACATTGTAACTGAAATAAATCAAAAAAAAAATCAGAATGTTTAAAAATAGAATTTTGTGCTTGATTCTCCATGGCCATTTATCGTAACTAACACTGATGCTGGCTTCTCTAAGTGATGAAGATATAGTTAACATCTACCAAGAATCAATCTGACCAGGCACTGTGGTAGGGACCTTTATATTATGCATCTTACTGAATCTGCTTGAAGGAGTAAGTTTGGGCAACTCAGTCAAATGATTATTTAGAATGATGAGTACTTTTGTTTAATCTTGAGACTTCCATAAGATGAGATCTCTCTCTTAAAATAATCACTAGCATTATTATTTTCTCATGATGGATAGCAAAGAGTCTTGCTGCAGCTTGTGCTCTGCCGAGAAATCAAAGCATGCTGGGACTTTGGAGAGGTTACGTGCTCCTTGACCGCCATAGTTTAAGTTAACATCATAAGCACCGTGGCATTCTATTCTTATCAAATGAAAACTGATTGTATTCTTCCTTTGTGGTAAGTATGTGAAATTAGTATATTTCACTATATCTTCCTGGGGGTTTGGAGAGATTACTAAGCAGTTAAGAGTATTTGTTAACCATCTTAGGTTTCTTTTTGCTTTGATTAACACCGAGACTGAAACAACTTGGTTTATTTTGCTTACATTTCCACATCTCAGTCAATCTTCCAGGGAAATCAGAGGTCTCAGGAAGCCTTGCTTGCTGACTTGTTCTTCATGGCTTGCTCACTTTGTTTTTTAGAGCACCCAGGACCATCAGCCCAGGGGTTTCACTGCCTACAATAAGTTGGCCTCTTCCATATCAATCATCAATCAAGACAATGTCCCACAGGTTAATCTATTGGAACATCTTATGAATTGAGTCTCCCTCTTTCAAAATGACTCTAACCAAGAAGCTAGCATACTGCTCTTGAAGAGGCCTGAGTTTAGCTCCCAGCACTTTCATTAGGTTGCATGTATCCTCCTGAGTCTCCAACTCCCAGAGATCAGAAGATTTTTGCAACCTTAACAGGTACCTGTATGCATGTGCACTCTCACAGAGACATATATACACAAATACATAAGTAAATAATAAAATAAATCTCTAAATATTAATACATGGATAAAAATGTCTCTTTCAAATTGGTCATTCCTCACCTTTCTTGGTCTATGGGAATTCATCTTATTGGGGCAACTGGTGCCTTTATTTCATGTATTTTCTGTAGGGCAGAAAGCCTGCCTGTAACCTACTTTGTACATTGATCTCCTTGTTAATAAGACTGATTTCTCCTTCCCATTTCTACTTCCATTTAGAAATCTAGTGCTGGTTAATTTTGTGAGATTTATGTGTTGACTGCTGTGTTACAAAATCCTTTAGATTAAACCATACAGAAGAAAGAGACCAATAAAATATACATTATTTAATTACTTCAACCACATATCTTTGTTTAAATAAATTGGTCTCCATTCTAATATTTTAAAAAACTAACATAGCTTTAGAGTAAAGGTTTTTTTTTGCATAAATAAGGTGATTCATTGTGAGAAAAAAACAGGAATGATTTTAACCTCAATTTGGTAATATTGTTAAATTTAAATTTCAATGGTGTGACTGAAATCTTTTGCCTTGAGATTTAGACCTGCAATCTAATTCTGACCTTTTTCTTAAGAATGAGATCAGTTATTGTCGGGTTCTTAATTTTTCCTTCTCTATGAAGCTGGGGTTGAATTAAATTATTTTTAAAAGATATTTATAAGTTTGTAAATTCTGCAAAGGAATGTGCTATTAAAGGATCTTTTGAGAAACAAATCAAAATGATTTTGGAATTTTAATCCTACAACTTGTAGGGCATCAGTATGGATCTAATATGGAAAATACTCCTGGTAGGAGTGACACTTCTAGCCTGTTCTCTTATGCTTCTTGCTACTATTCTCCATGTGACAAAAGGCACCTAGAGGGAGGAGAGTTGTATTTTGTCTCAAGTTTGAGAGGGCACTTCCTCATAGTTGGGAAGGCATAATACCCAGAAAGGCTGACACTTTGACAATAGCAAGAGGTTAGCTGCTCATATCTTTGATGGGAAGTAGGAATGAGCTGTTCTTCAAAGTCCCTTCTCCGGCACTACGTCTTCCTCCTGCTAGGCCCCATCTTCCAATAACATCACTATCTGGGAACCAATTGTTCAAAAGCATGAGCTTGTGGAAATTACATTACACTCAGAACATAGACCATGCTGTAGTTGTCTTCCTGCCATAGCTTCCTGAGTGCCAAGATTATGTAATTGGGTTGAAACAAAACCAGTTAAACTGTGAAGGCATCAGCATCTGATCCTCATTGCCAGCAAAGCTGTTCGATATAAATATGATGTGCACTGTATACATCATTTTCCTTTTCTAATGATCAAATTGGAAGCTTTTAAAAATAAAAGGAATTTCACTGTTACATTTAGGTACCACCATATACTCTAAATATCATTGCTTGAAAATGTGATCAATTAAGAAACTCTAAAGAGATTGCATATATTTCATTAAAAATACCTAAACCTTCAAAATCTGATGCCTATTTTTAAATTACAACAAAGCTTATTTCAGATCATCCACATCCTTACTGCTCTGTAGCCACACATAGCTATCGCCATACTAGAAAATAATTTAAGTCAAGAAAAAAAATACTTCAATCACAGCATTTAAAATTGCTTATTAAAACATGTGAAAATTGCTTTCATACTTTTGTATTCAACTAAATTTCAATTAATCTTTGGAGATAGTGTGTGCTGAATTTTGACATTGCGGCCACTCTCATCCAGACTACATTGCAATCATCTTTTGGAGAATGTAGGTTGTGCAGTGAATCCTGATTATCTGGTTCTTGTGACAGCAGGGTGATGGTTTTACCTGGAGTTTGAAAACTGAGCTCAACTTGAAAGTGACACAGCTCATTGTGTTCATACCCAAACTAATGCTGTATCAGAAAACCTATCTTTCCACTGCTTCTAGAATATTGACCAATGCCACAGGTTTAAGAAAGCATCACATCTGCTGCAGACAGACAGCCTTTCACACAAATCCAAAGCAGGGAAGGCTCCATCAGACTATATCATGTTTTAGATGAGCAATTGAGAGAAGAGATTATGTAACAATTAGTTCATCGAGATAAAATATTTAAGGAAATTAAGACTTTATTAACTTTAAAAAATGAAACTAGAAACTTAATTTCCCTTTTCTCATCTTAAATACATTTATTCACTTTTTTTAAACACTAGTTTGTGTGTGAGAATGTTGGGGTAGATGGTAATGTGGTACTCACATAACAGCCTTTGTGCAGAAGTCAGGGGACAACTTGTGGGAGTCGGCTCTGTTCTCTCCCTCCACCACATATGCTCACGAACAACATTCAGGTCATAAGGCTTGGTGACAAGTGCTTTTATCCACTAAATCGTGTTACCTACCCTTTCCCCAGTAAAAGGAACATTTCTATTTGTGTCAATTTGTGTGTGTGTGTGTGTGTGTGTGTGTGTGTGTGTGTATGTGAATCCAGATACACATTGTTTGGAGTGGAGAATAACCTCAATGTATGGTTTTCACCATCCATTTTTCTTGAGACAGGATTCCTGCTTGTTGTTGTATATGTCATGTTAGCTGGCCTATGAGTTTCCTTTCTCTGCCTTCCATCTTGCCATAGAATCATAGGGGCTATAGATGCATGCTGCCATGTCATAATTTATATAAGGCTCTGAGAATCTGACTCAGTACCTCATACATCTAAAATGTGATAGTAGTGTTAATTTTCTAAATGGCAAAATCTAGAATCACCTGGGAGTCAGGTAGACACATGGCTGTGGAAGATAGTCTTGATTGTGTCCATAGATGTGGGAATCCACTGGGGCGGTGCTGCTTTCTAGGCAAAAAATAAAAATAAAAATAAAAATAAAAATAAAAGTAAAATAAATAAAATCCTAGAATGATGAACTAGAGTAATTGAGCTGACCCCTTTCTTGTATTCGTTTCTCTTTGCTTCTTGATTGTGAGTGCAATTTGACCAATTGCTTCAGGCTCCTTCTGCCTAGAGCACCCCACCATGATTGACTGTACCAAGGGGTGTACTCTTGAACTGTGAGTAAAATAAACATTTCATGCCTTAAGTTGCTTTTGTCAGGGTATTTTATCACAGCAACAGGAAAGGAGATGAAGACATACAGCAAGCATTTAACCTGCTGAGCCCTCTCCATAGCTGAATTTATCTCTTTCTTTTGGTTCTATACTTATGCCTAGAAATGGGCATATGAGGCATTTTTATAAAGCTCTCATTCAGAACATGGCTAGAATTCAGTTTAACTCAGATTAAACATGTGTCTCTGCCCAACTAAGCCTATGTTTTAGACACAGATTTTTCAGGAATACCTTTTATGATAAGTTAATTCACAAGTATGTATATTTTCTTCATGAAATTTCAAACTGTATCAACTCTCATTAACTCAGATTATTTTCAAATTCATTTGTCATTTGTAAGTTTTAAATTTATGTTGCAGCAAATACATGGAGAGCTTCAAGTAGGTGTTAAACTTATATTGAGTTGGTGGAAAACATTACGGTGTGTCTGAGATCAAACAGATTTTAAGATGCTCGACAGAAAAGGGATGTTAGGTGGATCTAAGCTGTTTTAGTGTCTTCAGGAATGTTTCATTGTCTTCCAATTTGACCACTTCTAAATCTGGTACCTTGAACAACTGTAGTGGAATCTTGTTCCTAAAACCTTTGATAGTGGTATTATGCTTCTCTCCTTCATCAAAATTGGGTCTCTCAGAGTAAATCTTAGGATATTTTTTTCTTTTTTCTTTTTTTTTGGCTGTTTTATTTATTTAGAATTTTAAACTTTAGCATAATTCTCAGATTTTTTTTTTAACATAACCAAACTGGGACCATTTCCATAGTTTGTCCTATCACTTGGAAAATAGATTAAAAACTTTAAATACGTACATATATGTCAAAGCCAATGGATCTTAAACCTAGGAACAGAGTTTTCATGAGATTTCCGAGTTTACTTGTGTAAACATAATTACTTCGACTATACCCTATATAACTAATAAAAGGAGGCAGAATTTTAGATAACCTTTCAATTCCTAAGCTTTTGTTTATTTAGTTTGTGTTTGCTGAGGATCAAGTTTGTGGCCTTAATATGCTAAACAAGCACCATGAGTGAGCTACATGCCAAGATTCAACATTCAGGATTTTATGAAATGGTTGTGTTGCATGTTTTTTGGCTATGCAAAACACTAGACAAAGCAACTTGAGTAGTAAAGGCACACTGGGCACATTGTGAGGCTACAGTGCATCATGGTAGGAAAGTGATGGTGGCAGGAAGCTGAGGCATCTGGTCCATAGTCAAGAGGGAGAAAAAGATGGATGCTCATGCTAGGATGATATTCTCTTTTTGATTCAGTGTAGTTTCCCTACCCACGGAATGATGACAACCACAATCATGGTCACTCTTCTCTCAGTTAAACTGCTCTAGAATGGCTAGTCTTATACAAGTCAGACATATGTCTCCTAGGTGGTTCCAAATCCAGTCATATTAAAGTGAGGATTAACCATTTACTTGAATTTACATTATCCAAACAGGTCATCATTCTGTATTAATTCTACTTAATAAAGCTTTTAATAGGAATTATGAGGTAATATTCTTCAAAGAACTCTGCAAATAAAGTCTCCTAAGCATATCTCTAGCTTTTAAGGTATATGGAATTTTAGATAATAGAAGAGGATACTTATATCTCCCAACCCCAGTGGTTGTTATCATTTATGTAGGTTTATGTAAATTTTATTTAAATTTAGCAGATTTTGTATTCCAAAATTTATGGTCATAATAACTCTTTTATTCCCCAAAAGTTGTCCTCCAGTTGATGATCTACGTAGCCCACTACACTACTGTGACATTTATCACCATCCTACTTAGACACCTGACTTGCAATATGTGAATATAGGGCTGAAGTAAGACCCTGGCTTTTCTCCTTTCTTGGATGAATTATTCTCTGCAAATATCTGGGGATTATTCTTTGAAGTTTCTTCTTTAGTTCTGAGATACAGCTCCAATTGATTCTTTTTTTTTTTTTGCCACAGAATAAAAGTTGCTCAGATTACAATTTTATTGAGTAAAAAAGATATACTCTCAGATGTATGAAAAGTCTTGCTAAGTTTTATTAGTCTTAAAAGTGACTTTTACCAGGAGCCAAATTTAGGAAGAAGCCATTCCTATCTCTAAAATATAAAGAAAATTTTAAGAGGTGATGATTTCATTAATTTTCAGAGTATTACAGCCAGCTGGCAGAGGCTTGCCTATATGATTATAACTTACTCCTTTTGAAATTACTTTCTTTTCTTAAATTAACCTGTCGGAGCTAAAATGACACAATAGTGATAATAGTGTGATAAAATTGGTTTCTTTGTGCAATCTTAAAGTATCTTAACTAACTTAAATAATAGTATCCCAAGTTTATGACTTCCAAAACTACTCCATAAAAAGAGATTGGTGCTAGAAACATTTATAGAGTTAGTCATTAGTTTTGATAAAGAACATTTAAAAAATGAATCATATATACATAAAAGAGAGAGAGGCTACTAGCACCAAGAAGATAGGCTCCACAGTGCAAAACCTCACTACATGGCCCTATTTGGGCTGGAAGAAACATCCAGCTTGAGGCAGAGGGTCCACAGTCATGTGATAGTCTTGTATAAACTTGGATCAATGGGTAAATATTTTGGACTTGGAGACTTTCTTCTGTAAAGAGGGAATGTTCATACCATTGCTGCCTTCTTCATAAGGTGTTACAAATGTTAATATCAGAAATAAAACAAAAGCACTGCCTTATGTAGCTCTAAAGATTTATCTTACAGAGAATGACAGGAGAATAGATGGTTGGAGTTTATAATATAACCATCCTATAGGGTCTTCTAAGTGAGATATGTAAGAAGTAGAAGAAGAGGTAATTAAAAAATACAAGGAAGAAGTTGAGGGAAGAATGTCAAGGGACTGTGAGGAAGGTACTGCCAGGGAAGAGGCTCAAGGAAAATTTCTTATAGGGGTAAAGAAGAGTGGATGGAATCATGGGGACACTAGTTAAGCATCTGCATTTCCCTCCAAAGTAAGCAACCAGACATGTCTTCTTTGGGATGGAGGCCTGAAGGTGGTTCAAAATTCTAAAGAATTCTAAACCTAAAGGTTTAATATTTAAGCTTCTTGTCTGGTTTTAACTTTGTGTGTGTATGAACATGTGTATACGCATGTATATGTGCATGTGGAAACCAGATGTTAACCACAGCAGTTGTTCCTCAGGCACCTTCCATTTTGCTTTTCTGAGATAGTGTTTTTCACTGGCCTGGAACTGATCAAGTAGGGTAGACTATTTTGCCATCTAGTCCTAAGGATTTTCTTATTTCCACTTCCTCTATTCTGAGACTACAAATATTTACCATCACACTCAGATTTTTGTGTGGGTTCTAGAGGAACAAGCACAGGTCCTCATACTTACATAGCAAACAATTTACCCACTGAGTCCTAGTATTTCCGTGTCTTATATATGGCTAAACGTAGGTGAACTAGCTGGATTGTATTCCTCTGACGAATGGCTCTGCTTTCATTAAGTAGAAGAGAAATCTTAGTCCCCATGACTCTTTTAGGAACAGGATTTTCTTTTACATGGACAGAAAATGTTTCCTCGCTTTGATTCATGAAAATGCTTTTCTAATGAGCATGTGAGATGGAGGTCTGTGCTATTAGCCTATGATTGATAGCATGTAAAATCACCAGAAACATTACAACTCATATTTAACTTGCAATAATAAAAGTTAGTTTCCATTTTATTTTTGGAGATCCTCCAAATTATAAATATTAAATGTAGTTTTCTAAGACTAGTTTGTCAGTTTTGGGGGACAATAATGCAGTCTAGTTTTACAAGGCTCTAAAGTCTCACTTGTGTAGCGAACACATCCCAAGAACTAGCTCTTTGTATGATGCTTGTTAACATTCATCTACTTTCTATGTACATCATCCATTTATAAAACACAAATTATGCACTACAAACATTTTTATTGTGTACTAGATTAGACATGAGCTCTGAAAATACTTGGTAGAAAGGGATTTTGTACCTGGTCATTGGTTCGTTAAATGAGGAGGTTAAACGAGGTGTGTCTTGGGGTTTCCATAGCTGTGATGAGAGACCATGACCAAGGCAACTCTTATAAAGGAAACATTTAATTAGGGCCAGCTTCCAGTTTCAGAGATCTAGTCCATTATCATCATGATGGGAAGAATGGCAGCATACAAATAGACATGGTGCTGGAGAAGGAGGCAAGAGTTCTATATCCAGATGTGCAAGCAGAAGAAAGGAAAGATGACATTGGGCCTAGTTTGAGGCTCTGAAACCACTTTGTGAACTCTTGTGACACACTTTCTCCAAAATGGCTACACTTACTCCAACAATGCCACACTTATGATAATGCTAGTCCCTATGCGTCTATGGAGGTCATTTTCATTCAAACAACTACAATGTGTTGTCAATATGGATGAGAAAAACAGCAATGAGTAGTCAGTGAGTAAAAGAAAGAAAAGTGGCATATGATGTGGTGATCAAAAGAGGAAAAATCAGCAAAAGTCAGAAACCCATCTTGTGGGAAAAACCATAGTACTTCCCACATTTTTATTGGCACACATTTATTTGATATGCTTATGGGATTCAAAAGACATTTTTATACAAGTATATCACATATTTTGGTCATAATCCTCTGTCTGTTCTACCCTTCTTGTTAGTCCCACTTATTCCTTGAGTCTCAGTTGCATCTTCAAAGTCTAAATATGCCTATGATTTTGTATCTATGTAATATCTAGAATTCACAAGCAAGAGCACATGTGACACTTGTCATTCTGAGTTTTAGTCCACAAAACATAATTATCTCAAGCTGTATCAATTTTTTTCTACATGAGATATTTTTGTGATCTTTCATGGCTGAATAGGACTTTATAGTTTATATATGCTGAATTTACTTCATTCATGTGTCTGTTGATGTACATCTAAGATGATGTCATATTTCAGCTATTATGAGTAGTACAAGTATTTCTGTGGAATGTTAACTTAAAGTCTAGAATGACTAATTTTAATTATCAACTTGACCCAACCTATAATCTTGAAGGAAGAGTCTTAGTGAGTGATTGACTACACTGAGTTGACCTGTGGCCATGTATGTGAGATTGCCTTAACTAAGTTTATTTAAGCTAGCAAACTGTGAGTGGTACCATTTCTTAAGTTAGGCATCTTGGAAAAATGGAAATGAGCACAAACAAATAAGCAAGTAATGTGACTAGTTACTTTAAAAAGTTTCTACAGCTGTGACTTCCCTACAATAATTGACTATAATCTTTTGTGAGCTAAAATAAGCTCTTTCTTCCCTAAATTGATTTCTGTCAGGTTATTTTATCATAGCAAAATAAATAAAACTAAGAGAGAATTCTTCAGGTAAATGCCAAGGGATCAAGTAACTGGCTGTATTTTTAATTAGTTTGAGGAACTTCCCTCCTGATTTCCATAGTACTCTAAATTCTGTATTCGTCTCAATAGAAAACAGAGAACGGGATGGACAAAGAGTGAAGTTTGGCTTCCTCAATGTCCTTTCAGCATTTCTAGTACTTTAATGTAGTACCAGATTAACCTCACCTTGTTAGTAGGTTTCATTGCCTTGTAGAACTCTGTTATATTTTGTATGGCTATATTATGATCCCACATGTAGTTACTTATTTTTTATTGTCTATTATAGATGGTAATCTCATAGAATAATGATTTATCCTTTCTACTCATTAGTTAAGTATAGTTATGTCAAATAGGAAGACTTAGAAAACAACTTTATTCTGACTGTAATTTTTAAAAGACATCTTTAATTTTCTAGACTAATTGCTCACTAATTACTATCCCAGGAGTACATGTGATGTAAATTGTGTTCTTGTAATTTTTAAGAGCAAACATGACTTGACAAATTTTCTAATTTGATTCCCAAGAAAACCCAGTAAAAATCCTGGCAAAGTGAGATGTCATTTTATGATTAAATTCAACAAGAAACATATAGTATAATAAGGTTAGTTTTTGTACTAAATATTTAATATAATTTACTAAAATATTTATATGAATGTAGATTTTTAAGGAAAGAGATTAAACAGGGTGCCTTTGTAGTCTTTGTATATCCAAGTACATTGTATGTCCTTCATTTATAGTATCCACTTGAAAATTAAACTAGATACACCTCATTTACTAAATGTCTACTTTTCTTATTTGGTTGAGAAAATATTTCCCTCAGAGTACTCAGTAAATTATTAGATAAAAGGAAATTCAAATCTGTTGATTTTTGACTTAAATTTTTCCTCTGCATTTCTAATATGGACATGGAGGGTGTGTGCACAGTGAGAAATAGATCTTGGTGAAGATTTCCCATAACAGAGGAAAAGACAGACAGATGTAAAAGAAACAAACAACCTCCCCCCCAAAACATCCCTAAACAAAGCAAAAAAGCCCCAAACTAACCAACCAACCATTCAACCAACCAACCAACCAGCCAACCAACCAACAAACCAACCAACCAACCAACCAACCAACCAACCAACCAACCAACCAACAATAACAACAATAGCAACAACAACAACCAAAAAACACAAAAAACAGTTATGATAGCTACTCTTTCTCCTCTTTTGCAGATGAGGTATGGTTCTGAAATAAGCTTCTATTCTGCTGGCTATTATTTGAATAGTAAGGATGAGGTTGTAAAAGTAGAGGACCCTGAAGATATCTGTGCAACTATTAGCCTTCTCAGCAGCAGATGGGTAGCCCTGTGCTGTTTGTAAAACATTAAAAGTGGAGGCAAAATTTATCTCTTTGAAATTTAGTGTCTTCTCATTTTCTCTATACTACTTAAACGTAATTTTCTTTTAAATCAAAGTGTCCTGCACTACTAGGTAGTGAGAAAATTTATTTTTTTTCTAGCAGAAATGCCAAAAATATCTCCTTTGTGTGAAAATATCACATACTCAAAGACATTTTATGTAAGAGAGAAGATTCATACTTTGAATTAATATTTTTAAATATATAGTAGGATAAATGTTAGAGACAGAGCAGGAAAGAATTGGTGTGGATAACCTGAGAACACAAACCCTTACATGCAGTTATCCAGGCCCAAAGTACGGATATTTACCCTATTTATGAGGCTTTGGGTTTCTGGTAGGATTTGAAACTGATAATTGATGGCCTGAGTTCAAGTCTACAAGAGACAGCCATTTCTAAGCATCTTTTTTAGTTTTATGCCTTTCACTTCAATGTTTCCAATGCCATGTTCATCACTAGATAAAGCAGGAAGTAAGGTAGGTATAGAAGATGGCTCTCATCTTTGGTACAGAACCAAAATCTCACACTTTTCTTTGTTTTTAAATCTTTAAATCACAGCACTACCCTTGGCCTCCATATATTCCAAGGAGCTTTTTTTATCCATCATTTACATGTAGCTGACTATCAACCAACACAAAGTATTTTGAAAGAAACAGTAACCATCAATGGATCTTTCAGTGTACGTGGATAAGGGTTACTATATAGCCCAGGCTGGCTTCTGTCATGAAGTCTCCTGTGTGATGGATTACAGGCCTGCCACCATGCCTAGTCTACATCAATCACTTTGTTTCCTGTCTTAATAACATATACTTTTGATTTGAAAAAAAAAATTAGCACTTTTGTTACATCTTGGGGACACTTGAAAAATGAGATATTATCTTGTGAATTTGCAGTGTAAGGATGACAGAGACTAAACACATCAATGATTGTTTGACAGCTATGCCCTACAGAGCCCTCATGACCTCTACTGTGCAAGTAGCCCTGAGCTCGTGTATTTGGCCTTCTTTCCTTTGTCTCAAGCTCACATTATGGTGATATTTTTCATTTCTAAGTTGGTCAGGGTTTGCAGCTAAAATATCCTAACTGTGACAAACAAAAATGTATCCTAGGTATGACTCATCTGTGAGAACATGCGCAACCTGACAGGTGCAGGAACAGTGTGTGCCTACTTCCAGAAGCTTCTTTATGGCTTATTCCTTCCCATTTTATTTGTCTCAGTTTTATTTATTCACTTATTCATTAATTCAGTGACATATCATTTTGCCTATCTCCTTGTTTACAGTTAATGTTTTCAAGGCATTAAATCTCTGTATAAATCTCATTTTCTAAAAGAAAGTGTTCTGAAAGCACCAAATCCACTTTCTAGCAGTTTTTCATGGTATTTTTTTATTTGCTCAGTTCAAATTTGTTTATTTAATTATTCATGTAATATGCTTAATGTGTGTGTGTGTGTGTGTGTGTGTGTGTGTGTGTGTGTAAAGGTAGGGTGACAACTTAATTTCAGGAATTCATGATTTCCTTTTAACATGTATGTTCAGGGATACACCTTGGCTCACCCTTAGCTACAGAGCTATCTTATCAGACCTGTTCATTTTTTATAACTTGCCTAACATCCATGATAATGCCTGATATTTACTGTTTGTTATTGGTTAGAGAGAAAGAAAGTATAAAGGATGCTTATAAAACTACATGTGTATTAGGTGTATTAGTCACTTTTCTTGTTGAAGTAACACTTGAACCTGACTAAATTACCTTGATGCTTTTGTCATAAAGTTTGAAATGATATGATCCATCATGTTGGATGGGATATGAATACTGGTGGTCACACTGTATATTCAGGAAGATAAGAGAGGGCCAACAAGAAGTATAGGTAGTCTATATAAAACTTTAAGGCCCACATTAGACCTATAAACACTTCCTGTTGTCCCTCTTCTACCACAGTAAGAAACAACAAAAGCATGAATTTTATATGGTTATTATTATGGGTCTAGTCATGACAGTGAAGGCCCACATGTCTCTGAGATTATACACCTGCTTCTTTGGAACTGGGATGTATATAGAAGATGGAAACAGTAGAATGAGAAATGTTCTAGTGAATGATTGAAGTTCTTTCAACCCATTTTTCATGGAATTTTGAACTGTGAAGAAGCTGGTACTGCAGAGAGTGGGAGAGAAATCTTATAGGAAACAGAAGGTTACAGCAAAAGTTTAACAATATTTTTCTCTGTGGTAGCACAGAAAATGAAAAAAAAATGGCTAATGAACTTGAAGATTTAGCTAAAAGCGTTCCAATGAAACCTATTGAACAGTGATTTAACCACTTAGGTAGAGGTTTAGAATGAGGCTAAAACTTCAGCTTCTAGGAATTTGAATACTTGCATTTAGAAAAGAAAGAAAGAAAAGAAGGAAGGAAGGAAGGAAGGAAGGAAGGAAGGAAGGAAGGAAGGAAGGAAGGAA
>NW_021604564.1:6586422-6594874 GCF_004785775.1 Grammomys surdaster | reverse complement strand
GAAGGAAGGAAGGAAGGAAGGAAGGAAGGAAGGAAGGAAGGAAGGAAAGAAGGAAGATTTTTAGAATCAGAGAACCAGAAAGTTGTCTATGAGATCCTTTCTTTTTGAAATGGCAGAAAAACATCTCCCAAAACAGTATGGCTACTTAAATAAAATCTGAGTAAAAGCAGCATCAAGAGATACTCTGATGGAAGACGAAAAATCTCGCATTGTCTTACCTTTAGACAGAGAACTACAGACTACTAAAGACTGCAGGGAGAGGAAGAGTTAGTTTTTCCCAAGGATGAGCTACCTAGTTGGTTATTATGGTGGTTTGAATGAGAATGCCCCTTATAAGCTCTTATGTTTGACTGCTTGGTCCTCAGTTAGTGTAATTGTTTGTGAAAGATCAGGAGGTCTTGCTGTAGGAGCTGTATTTTTAGGGGTGGGGTTTGAGGTTTCAAATGGATACATCAGGCCCAGTCTCGTTCTCTCCTATCTGCAACATACAAATCAAATGTAAGCTCTCAGCTAATGCACTATCGATATACCTACCTGCCTGCTATCATGCTTCCTATCATAATAATTATGGACTAACTCTCTGAAACTGTAAGCAAGCCTTACCCCTGTCCCCCTCCATTAAATGCCTTTTTTTTTAAAGTTGCTTTGGTAATGGTGTTTTGTCAATGCAATAGGAACTCTAAGAGAGTTCTCCAATACTGTGAGGTCATACTATAATGCCATATAAGATATCTCTCTCCATTTCTCTCTCTCTCTCTCTCTCTCTCTCTCTCTCTCTCTCTTGATCTATCTATCTTCTATCATCTATCTATCTATCTATCTATCTATCTATCTATCTATCTATCTATCTATCATGTGTATGTGTGTGTGTGTGTGTGTGTGTGTGTGTATGTGTGTGTAACAATAATAACCAAAAGAAAAGAGACAATGAATCTGAGAGAAACTGAGAGGAATCTGTTGAATAAATAGAGAAAATAAACAAAAGGGAAAAATTGTGTAATTATATTTTAAGTAAATATTGAAGCTCAGATATGGGCAGTGGTGGTACATAACCTTAATCCTAGCACTCAGGAGGCAGAGCTGGTCTAAGTTGGAGGCCAGCCTGGTCTATAGACAGAGTTCCAGGACAGTCAGAGCTACATAGAGAAACCCTGTCTCAAAAAACAAAACCAAAAAATTGAAATGCAGTAGTAAATGATGCCTAGAAGGTATAGAAAATAAACAGAACACATAAATCTCAAGAAGTCCCCAAACTTACATAATATGGATCCCATGTGTCTGCAGAGGCTCAGGGAGGCAGAAGCATGGGAATTTGACGGAGTTCACTCCAAGCAGTGCTGGGCGGTTGCTGGGCTGTGAGAAGCTGTGGGACTCCGACTAGGTGTGAAGAAGTGTCAGCCTGTAGTTCCATGGGGGCAGAGCTCCTGAGTGGGGGGTCTCTGGGCTGAAGTGGCTGACTGGGAGACAGGTGGTCTTTGTCTTTGGGCTCCCAGACGCCACTGGGAGCCACAGAAGAACCAAGATCGAGTGGGCATATGGGTTGAACTGGCCTGCAGCCGAGAGGGAGAAAGGCCCTGGCAGTGTCCTGCAGGGTGACTCTTGGGAGAGACTCTTGGTTATGGCACTCACTTGGCTAGGATGGCTACTTGGCAGTCTCTGCAGTGAGAAAATAGAGAAGTCTTCTATCGAGAGATTAAGCAGCAGCTTGGTAGTCAAAGCCCTTCTCCACGGTCTCCCATGGAGGTGCCCCAAAGACACGAGAAAGTCCGTGGATTTAAAAGGTTTATTGTCATGGTGGTAAGTAGATGTAGTTTTACCCCCTCCCCCTCCCATTTCTCAGGGAAGACCTGAGTTAAATACTGTTTGTAAGGAGGAGGGTATGGGAAAGAATGTTTAATTGGCTACAGCCTCTTGCCTTTAGATATCTCATTAATATGGAGATCTCTTGAGGCTCTGAGGCCTGTAGTCACACCCTCTACCTGTGGAGGGACTGGTAGGGGCATTGCCCTACATGACTGAGAGGCACTGATCAATGGAGGTCTTCAACCACGTGTCAGGAACCTGGAGTCTGGGAGTGTGGCAAAATGTATGCCATCCCTTGTAGGAATACTTGTTGGGTTTTCAGCCATCTCTAGCCAGAAACCAAGCTATCATTTCACAGTCCCACACTGCTCCATGAGGTTATATGAACAGTAACAATTGCGATGGAAAGAACAGTCTTCTTAGTGGCTGCTGAACTGTGCTTTATGGATACAGTTTTTCTGAGATGTGACCAATCCTGGAGTGGCATGTTGTGGGCTTTTTTTATGATACAGCTGCCTTTCAATCATCAATATTTCCTTAAGTGACCACTCACTCACACTCCAGTGAGTAAAACCAGTAACTCACTTGTTCACTCAGTTAGACTTGAGTGGGATTTGTTTTTTTTGTTTTTCTGTTTTGTTTGTTTGCTTGCTTGCTTGTTTTGGCTTATAATCTGTGCTATATCTGGAGTGAATTGATGTTAGCACAGTCTGTGCTTGCAACCCCTGTATAGTTAATGCTGGACTTGAACTCCCAATCCTCCTTGTAAATGCTAGGATTATAGGCATGTGGCATCATGCCCATAGAAATTCTATACTTGAGAAACTCAATCCACACTTTATCCATCTCAGGTGAAGAGATTTTTGGATTGTAAACTGATATTATTGTGGGAGAGAGTTTAGCAGTCCTCAGAACAGTGATTTGATTTTGGATTTGAGAGCAATTTAGTTTGTTATGGGACAATAGGAAGTTTGGCCAAGCTGTGAACATCAGAGTTTACCCTCTATAGTTCTATTTGTTCCAGATAATCCCCACCATTCAAAAGTTTCAAAGCTCTACCAATCAGTACCATTATCTGAAGACTAAGTGTGGTAATCTATGGGGACATTGCACATCTAACCAGTGACAGATGTTTGTTTTGTTGCCTGATTGTGGTTTCTCTCTGTGAGGGAAGTTCTTTCTCAGTACCTCTTGAATGATATACCCTGGGGGAAGTCATCTGTCACACCATAAGGCAATGTCAGGCCCATGAAACAGAGTTTGAAATCTGGTTTTCAGAAGCCTGTCAAAAGCTTTGAGAATATGCAAGGGAGAAAGTCCTCCCTGAGACAATACTTAAAGTCACTGCATCCCAGCCAAACCTTGATTATAGCTCATAAGGGAACAGGATCTCACACTGCTAATCTAAGCTGATGGCCAACTTCTACTGCACAGGGCCTGTTGGAAAGTGAATGTTTGCTGTTTTCAGTCTTTAAAGGATGAGACAATAATTCATGCAGAAAAGGATAAAAATACATTAGTGCTTTAGAGGACAGACTATACTATAATATTCCAATTGCTATTATGCAATGTTCTGGGAGGAAGCAAGTCCCATCTGCTCAGTAAGATGATATTTTCAATAGTTCATCATCCTCCAAAGATCATTATCTTCCAGTTTGTTCTCTTACATCTCCACTGGCTTCCTGAAGCTTTTGCCAATCTGTTCTTTTAGTTAGAAAGTGCTAAATTGAAGGCTGAAACTATTGCTCAGTGCATAGAGTGATTATGTAGTGGCATGTTTGATGTCCATAACTGCATAAACCAGACACAATGATGTCCATTTGCCTTTCTAGCTGGGGAAGAGAAGATAAGATCAATAGTTTAAGCTCATCCATGGCTATATTGAGTTTCAGGTTGATCTGGGATACACATGGCTATATCTCAGAATGATGAAAGAAAGAAAGAAAGAAAGAAAGAAAGAAAGAAAGAAAGAAAGAAAGAAAGAAAGAGAAAGAAAGAAAGAAAGAAAGAAAGAAAGAGAAAGAAAGGAAGGAAGAAAGAGAAAGGAAGAAAGAGAGAGAGAGAGAGAGAGAGAGAGAGAGAGAGAGAGAGAGAGAAAGGAAAATAGAGAAGAGCACAGAAAGAATGATAGCTAAAAGGAGTGTGGTTGTGAACTTGTATGTCCTTAGAATGATTAAAATCGGTGTCAGTAATAGGTCAGAATTGGCCCATACCAGATAGGGTGGGTTCATATGTAATTTTCTATCCTGCTTTACTCTGTGCCAAGAACTGAGCACTGTTGTGTGTGATCACCTTAGACCACTGAAATACCAACTTTAAAGGGGCTTTTCCAGTGTTGCATTTAGTAAGTGGTTGGCTGGACTATTTTATTATTGTGGTGGTAAAAACCTATCCTAGTACCCCTGGGCAAGTTCTCAGTACACTAACATTCACTACTAAGGGGCTAAAGTGTGAGCACAGTCCTGACAGTGAATGCCAGAGCCTTCTCTCCTCTAGTCAAAGATCTGTTACTGTGCTCCAAAGGAATGGAGTTGAGAACTGAGTGGGTAGCTACCTGTGGCCTTGAAAAGTGGCAGCTGGAACTGACTATAAATGCTGTTCCAAATCTGGGCGCTGCTTGAACTAGCTCTTTGCTTTGTCAAGATCAGGAGCACCTGACTATCTCAAGGGAAAAATCAAAAGATTTGACTGAATGAAATGGAAACTCCTGGGTGATGCCTGTATCCAAGACAACCATGTCAAGAGGTAGAGGCTGGCCATGTGAGAAACAGTCATGTGCTGGATCACTTAGCTAACACCTCACAGATTCTGGGTCATCCTGACACCTGTCATTGACTCAACTATTTTTAGGAGGTGTTAAGTGTTTAAAATGCAACAAAATCTCAGATTTTAACAAGGGTTTTGGTTCTATTTTAACAATAAGATAGTCTGTTGTTTTTGTTATTGTTTTGAGATAGTCTGTTCTGAAACTCACAAGCCTCATGATTCAGTATCTTAATTGATGATTGCTGAAATTAAAGGTGCAATTAGCTCAGTATCACCAGACTAATCTCTAGTCCCCTCCCCCACAACTTCATTTAACTTCCATCTCTTTTCTTTTTCGAAGGGGAGGGCGAGGTGCGGGGCTTTTATTTTAAAGCCCAAGATAGACTAGAACTCTTTATGTAGCTTAGGCTGTCCGTGAACTGGTGACAGTCCTTCTGGCTCAGACTCCTGTATGCTAGGTTTACAGATGTGCCACCATGGCTTGCAATAACATTTTTTTTTTTTTGGAGTTTTTTTTTTCTTTTCTTTTTTTTTTTTATTGAATGATTTATTTACATTTCCTATGTTGTCCCCTTACCCCATCCCCCACCACCCCCTCGGAACCCCCAATCCCCTCGCCCCTCCTCCTTCTTCTCTGTGGATGTAACCTCTATCTACACGCCCCCACTCCCACCTCCCCACCCTCAAAATTCCCACCCCCTGGGGCATCCAGCCTTCATGAGGTTAAGGTTCTCTTCTTCCACCTATGCCCAGCAGGGCCCTCCACTTTTACATATTCAGCTGAAGCCCTGGATCCCCCACTAAGTGCTCCCAGGCTGGTGGTTTAGACCCTGGGAGCTGTGGTTGGTTGGTATTGTTGCTCTCCTCATGGTGCCACAAACCCTTTCAGCTCCTTCAGTCTTCACTCTAACTCCTCCATTGAGAACCCCATGATCAGTTCAATGGCTAGTTGTGAGCATCTGCCTCTGAATATGTCTGACTCTTGAAGGCCTCTGAGGAGATATCCATATCAGGCTCTTATCAGCATGCACTTCCTGTCTTCCACATCAGCATCTACCTTTGGTGATTGCACATGGGATAGATACTCAGGTGGGGTGGTCTTGAGACAGCCCCTCCATCAGATTCTGTCCTTCACTTTGTCTCCATATTTGCTCCCTTGAGTATTTTGTTGCTCCTTCTAAGAAGGACCGATTCACCCTCACTTGGTCTTCCTTCTTTATGGGCTTCATGTGGCCTGTGAGTTGCATCTTGGGCATTTCAAGGTTCTAGGCTAATATCCAATAATCAGTGAGTGAATACCATGTGTGTTCTTTTGTGATTGGCTTACTTCACTCAGGATGATAATTTCTAGTTCCATCCATTTACCTAGGAACCTCTCGAATTCATTGTTTTTAATAGCTGAGTAATACTCCATTGTGTAAATATACCACATTTTTTGAATCCATTCCTCAGTTGAAGGACATCTGGGTTCTTTCCAGCTCCTGGCTATTATAAATAAGGCTGCTATGAACATAGTTGAGCATATGTCCTTGTTATATGTTCGAGCATCTTCTGGGTATATGCCTAGGAGTGGTATAGCTGGATCCTCAGGTAATGCTATGTCCAATTTTCTGAGGAACTGCCAGACTGATTTCCAAAGTGGTTGCACCATCTTGCAGTCCCACCAACAATGGAGGAGTGTTCCTCTTTCTCCACACCCTCGCCAGCATCTACTATCACCTGAGTTTTTAATCTTAGCCATTCTGACTGGTGTGAGATGGAATCTCAGGGTTGTTTTCATTAGGATTTCCCTGACGACTAAGGATGCTGAACATTTCTTTAGATGCTTCTCGGCCATTCGAGTTTCTTCCATTGAAAATTCTTTGTTAAGCTCTATACCCCATTTTTTAATAGGGTAATTTGGTTGTCTGGAGTCTAATTTCTTGAGTTCTTTGTATATATTGGATATTAGCCCTCTATCAGATGAAGGATTGGTAAAGATCTTTTCCCAATTTGTTGGTTGTCGTTTTGTCCTATTGACAGTGTCCTTTGCCTTACAGAAACTTTGCAATTTTATGAAATCCCATTTGTCAATTCTCGATCTTAGAGCATATGCCATTGGAGTTCTGTTCAGGAACTTTTCCCCTGTGCCCAAGTATTCGAGGCTTTTCCCCACCTTCTCTTCTATTAGTTTCAGTGTATCTGGTTTTATGTGGAGGTCCTTTATCCACATAGACTTGAGCTTTGTACAAGGAGATAAGAATGGATCAATTTTCATTCTTCTACATGTTGTCTTCCAGTTGAACCAGCACCATTTGTTGAAAATGCTGTCCTTTTTCCACTGGAGAGTTTTAGCTCCTTTGTCAAAGATCAAGTGACCATAGGAGTGTGGGTTCATTTCTGGGTCTTCAATTCTATTCCATTGATCTTCCTGCCTGTCTCTGTACCAATACCAGGTAGTTTTTATCACTATTGCTCTGTAGTACAGCTTGAGGTCAGGGATGGTGATTCCTCCCGAAGTTCTTTTATTGTTGAGAATAGTTTTCGCTATCCTAGGTTTTTTGTTATTCCATATGAATTTGAGAATTTCCTTTTCTAACTCTGTGAAGAATTGAGTTGGGATTTTAATGGGGATTGCATTGAATCTGTAGATTGCTTTTGGCAAGATGGCCATTTTTATTATATTAATCCTGCCAATCCATGAGCATGGGAGATCTTTCCATCTTCTGAGATCTTCTTTGATTACTTTCTTCAGAGACTTGAAGTTCTTGTCATACAGGTCTTTCACTTGCTTCGTTAGATTCGCACCAAGGTATTTTATATTATTTGCAACTATTGTGAAGGGTGTCATTTCCCTAATTTCTTTTTCAGTCTGTTTATCTTTCATGTAGAGGAAGGCTACTGATTTGTTTGAGTTGATTTTATAACCAGCCACTTTGCTGAAGTTGTTTATCAGGTTTAGGAGTTCTCTGGTGGAAGTTTGGGGGTCACTTAAGTATACTATCATATCATCTGCAAATAGCGATATTTTGACTTCTTCCTTTCCTATTTGTATCCCTTTGACTTCTTTTTGCTGTCTAATTGCTCTGGCTAAGACTTCCAGTACTATATTGAATAGGTAGGGGGAGAGTGGGCAACCTTGTCTAGTCCCTGATCTTAGTGGGATTGCTTCAAGTTTCTCTCCATTTAGCTTGATGTTGGCTACTGGTTTGCTGTAAATTGCTTTTACTATGTTTAGGTAGGGGCCTTGAATTCCTGATCTTTCCAAGACTTTTATCATGAAGGGATGTTGAATTTTGTCAAATGCTTTCTCAGCATCTAGTGAGATGATCATGTGGTTTTTTTCTTTAAGTTTGTTTATATAGTGGATTACATTGATGGATTTCCGAATATTGAACCATCCCTACATTCCTGGGTTAAAACCTACTTGATCATGATGGATGATTGTTTTGATGTGGTCTTGGATTCGGTTTGCTAGAATTTTATTGAGTATTTTTGCATCGATGTTCATAAGGGAGATTGGTCTGAAGTTCTCTTTCTTTGTCGGGTCCTTGTGGGGTTTGGGTATGAGTGTAATTGTAGCTTCATAGAACGAATTGGGTGGTGTTCCTTCTGTCTCTATTTTGTGGAATAGTTTGAAGAGAATTGGTATTAGGTCTTCCTTGAAGGTCTGATAGAATTCAGCACTAAAACCATCTGGTCCTGGGCTTTTTTTAGTGGGGAGGCTTTTGATGACTGCTGCTATTTCCTGAGGGGTTATGGGACTATTTAGATGGTTTATCTGCTCCTGGTTTAACTTCGGTACCTGGTATCTGTCTAGGAAATTGTCCATTTCATCCAGGTTTTCCAGTTTTGTTGAGTATAGGCCTTTGTAGTAGGATCTGATGATTTTTTTAATTTCTTC
>NW_021604564.1:6583462-6586412 GCF_004785775.1 Grammomys surdaster | reverse complement strand
GGATGAAATGTTCTATAGATGTCTGTTAAGTCCATTTGGTTCATAACTTCTGTTAATGTCAAAGTGTCTTGGTTTAGTTTCTGTTTCCATGATCTGTCCATTGCTGAGAGTGGGGTGTTGAAATCCTCCACTATTATTGCGTGAGATGTAATGTGTGTTTTAAGCTTTAGTAAAGTTTCTTTTATGTATGTAGGTGCCCTTGCATTTGGAGCATAGATGTTCAGAATTGAGAGTTCACCTTGGTAGATTTTTCCTTTGATGAGTATGAAGTGTCCTTCCTTATCTTTTTTGATTACTTTTGGATGAAAGTCGATATTATTTGATATTAGAATGGCCACTCCAGCTTGTTTTTTGGGACCATTGGCTTGAAAAATTGCTTTCCACCCTTTTATTCTGAAGTAGTGTCTGTCTTTGTCACTGAGGTGCATTTCTTGTATGCAGCAAAATTCTGGGTCTTGTTTGTGTATCCAGTCTGATAGTCTGCATCTTTTTATTGGGGAATTGAGACCATTGATGTTAAGAGATATTAAGGAAAAATGATTGTTGCTTCCTGTTATTTTTTTTATTAGAGGTAAAGTTATGTTTGTATCTTTTTTGGGGGTTGTTGGAAGATTACTTACTTGCTTTTCCTAGGTTGTAGTTTCCCTCCTTGTGTTGGCATTTTCCATCAATTATCCTTTGAAGTGCTGGGTTTGTGGGAAGATATTGTGCAAATTTGGTTTTGTCATGGAATATCTTAGTTTCACCATCTATAGTGATTGAGAGTTTTGCTGGGTATAGTAATCTGGGCTGGCAATTGTGTTCTCTTAGTGTCTGTATGATGTCAGTCCAGGCTCTTCTGGCTTTTATAGTCTCTGGTGAGAAGTCTGGTGTAATTCTTATAGGTCTGCCTTTATATGTTACTTGACCTTTTTCCCTTACTGCTTTTAGTATTTTTTCTTTGTTTTGTGCATCTGATGTTTTGATTATTATGTGACGGGAGGTATTTCTTTTCTGGTCTAGTCTATTTGGTGTTCTGTAGGCTTCTTGTATGTTTATGGGCATCTTGTTCTTTAGGTTAGGGAAGTTTTCCTCAATAATTTTGTTGAAGATATTTACTGGCCCTTTAAGTTGGGAATCTTCATTCTCATCTATACCTATTATCCTTAGGTTTGGTCTTCTCATTGTGTCCTGGATTTCCTGGATGTTTTGAGTTAGGAGTTTTTTGCATTTTGCATTTTCTTTGACAACTGTGTCAATATTTTCCACCGTATCTTCTGCATTTGAGATTCTCTCTTCTATCTCTTGTATTCGGTTGGTGATGCTTGCGTCTGTGACTCCTGATCTCTTTCTTAGGTTTTCTATCTCCATGGTTGTCTCCCTTTGAACTTTCTTTATTGTTTCTATTTCTAGCTTCAGGTCCTGAATGTTTTTGTTTAACTCCTTCTTTGTGTTTTCTTCCATTTCTTTAAGGGATTTCTGTGATTCCTCTTTAAGGGCTTCTATCTGTTTACTTGTACTCTCCTGTATTTCTTTAAGGGAGTTACTTAATTCCTTCTTATAATCCTCTATCATCATCATGAGAAGTGATTTTAACTCTGAATCCTGCTTTTCAGGTGTGATGGGGTATTCAGGGCTTGCTATATTGGGAGAATTGGGCACTGATGATGCCAAGAAACTTTGGTTTCCGTTGCTTATGTTCTTGCGCTTGCCTTTCGCCATCTGGTTAACTCTAGTGGTACCTGCCCTCACTGTGTAAAACTGGAGTCTGTATTTCCAGTTATCTTGCTTATTGCAGAGCTCCTCAGAGTCCAGAGGTCTCTGTGGTCTTATGCTCCTAATCTCCTGGGTGGAATAACTCCTGGGACTCAGGCCACCTCTTGGATCTGGAAATCCTTCTGCTCTGAGTGCAGTGGGTCCTCGATGACTCAGGATTCAGTTTCAGCTGCTCTGAGTGCAGTGGCTCCACCTGCTCTGAGTGCAGTGGCTCCTGGATGACTCAGGATTCAGTTTCTCAACAGGACAGGAGCAGACTGACTCTGTGTCAGCTGCTCTGAGTGCAGTGGCTCCTCTAGGATGACTCAGGAGTCAGTATCTCCACAGGACAGGAGCAGACCAACTCTGTGTCTGCCCCAGTCCACAGGACCAGGAAGGGGAGGCAGGGAAGTGGAATTCCGGAGTGGCGGGGTTTGGGTAGCTGCTGTGCCCTGGATGTCCCTGGCTCCCCGATCTATCTCTGGGGTTTAAGGAGTGAGATGGAGATCTTACCAGCTGCTCTGAGTGCAGTGGCTCCTGGATGACTCAGGATTCAGTTTCTCAACAGGACAGGAGCAGACCGACTCTGTGTCTGCTCCAGCCCAGAGGACCAGGCAGGGGCAGAAGGGAAGTGGAATTCCTGCAATAACATATTTTTAAAAGCTAATTGGCCACTAATATGATTTTGAAGTAGGATTTCAGTTTAACATTTTAACAATATTGATTTTTCATTATTTTCTTAATTTTACAATGAATTTCTTCAAAATTACATCCTTTATCTTTCTTTCTTTTAAAAATTTGCATAGCTTTCAAGCATAAATTTGGAAAACACATTATATAATTTTTTTAAAAAATAGTTTTTCTTGTATCCAGGCTGTACATTCAAGAAAACACTGATGGGCAAGTTTATCTTATCACACAGACATCTGAGGGTTTTTTTAAATGTTATTTCCAGAATTTTTTTCTTCCTATTATTTTTCAGCATTCCATCTGAAAAGAACATTATGTCTAGTAAGGTAACTCAGAAGATAGCCCAAGTAAGGACGGGTTTGATCTTTAGCAGAATTGTGTATATGTATCTCAGCCCTGGCAATATAGAGGCAAACAAAAAGCTTTAGATTTCTTGGCCAACTAGCCTAGTTGACAAGCTACAGGCTACTGAGAGATCAGAGAGAGAGAGAGAGAGAGAGAGAGAGAGAGAGAGAGAGAGAGAGAG
>NW_021604564.1:6570326-6583452 GCF_004785775.1 Grammomys surdaster | reverse complement strand
GAGAGAGAGAGAGAGAGAGAGAGAGAGAGAGAGAGAGAGAGAGAGAGGCAAAGGCAGAGAGACAAAGAATGAGAACAGATTTTCAGACACAATACCAGGAGGGTTTTTTCTGGTCTCCACAAACATATGCACAAACATGCCTGAGCACCTGAAGAAATAGAAACAAATGCAAATGTAAGTGTCCACCCCCCAACCCTCTCTTATATACACTAGAAGGAAAATTAATTGGGAAGAAAATATGAGCAAGCTTATTTCATTCTTTTTCCAACTGTTCAACTGTCAACTGCCAATCCTCTTCATTTGTTATTGATGTGTGTAAGACACAGGGAAACTGTGCCTGTTTGAGAGTAGTCAATAGCTGGATGGAATTACAGAGACACCAACATATGTGTATTGTGTAGAGTCTCTTCATTATGCATAAAAACCTCTTGAAGCTTCCTAAAAAGAATTAATGCTTCAAAGATTTGTGCCACATTTTAATAATAAAATTATTCAGGAAAAGTGCTTCCCTGAAAATTTTCTTTATATTCTCACAAACTTCTGAGACTTTGGGGTCAAAAATCAGGACGTAATTTGTGTCAATTATGTACCAACACATGTGACAAATGCTTTTGTTCATCCACAAGCCTCTCAGATCTATTCTGATTCTTTCTGGAAAGTTTCTTTAGTATACCTTTATGATCTCCTCTCAAATGCTATTTATTGTACAGACCTTGAAAACAGTGAATGGAAAACCCACATTAGCTATGGGCATTCTGTTACTGATAGAACAGCTACTGAATTAACTCAGTTGGCATTCAGGTAGGTTATATATCCCTCAAGACTTATTTTATTTGTGAATGTAACACTGCAAGTGACCCAAATCATATACTATAAAAGTCTTGGGAGTAAATAGAGTAGTTTCTGAATAGGCATGATGACCTGAGTTCAGTTCAAACTAGTCATGTTAAAATCAGAGAACAGAGTTGAGCACTTGTAATCCTAGTACTGGAGAGGCAGAGACAGAAGCCAATTTAGCCAAACTAGTGAGCTACTTTTGGTGAGAGACCCTACTTTTAAAAATAAGATATAGAGAGAGACTAAAGAAGACACTGTGAACCAACCTCTGACATCCATACACAGACACATGTACATATGTGCATCCTTAAAAAACACATAATCATAAACATGTACACACACACACACAACTTGTGATAGCACATCTGAATAATTTAAACGTTCAATTATTTTCAAAGTGAAATTTTGCACACTTCCTATTGAGTGAGATGACTTAATCAACAAATTCCCTAAGATTATTTTGATAATTAATCAGAACTGTTGGTTGGAAATTTTTGGGTTTTTTGTGCCTATTTTCTTTGAACTTCAAGCATACTGTTGGAGCATCAATTAGAAGAAAATTAGATGCTATTTAATAAAAATTAATATTGTTGAGGTTATGTAGTTGCAACACTTGGTAGCCTGAGATTGGAGAATTGCTATGAATTCTGGGATAGCTTAGACAACTAGATAGTGAATACCTGCCAACCAGAGGTGCACAGCAAGACTCGGTCTAAAAAAAAAAAAAAACAAACTTCTCATCCACTAACAACAAAAATCTTTACATGGTTGACTCTGATTGGCCATGACAAACAAAAGCAAAGTGTGACTGAAACTCCACCTCCCTGTGATAATGGAACCCATGTCAACAAATCTCCATTCAGACGTCTCACTCTTTGGTCACTAGCCTATAGTTTAGATCCTTAGGGTCTGAGGAAAAGGTTCCAAATGGGAGACTGATGGAGAGGCACTACACAGCATCCCTTCTAGTGACTCTCTATCCCAGTTTTCTCCTCTCAATATCAGGGTGAAGCAGAGGCAGCTCAGTTTCAATTGTGTAATCTTCACCAGGAAAACCTTAGAGGGTGTGTTTATGGGAACATGAGAACTTTTAATGAGGTTGGGAAGGGAAGAGGCAAGATACAGAGACTAGTAGAGGGATGAATAGAGCTGTGTTATCCACAGAAATCGTTGGGGTGACTGCTATGTTATCTACATACATGATATTGTGCTTGGCAATCCACCTTTGGTCCTCAGCTTGGCTTAGTACCACTCACTGATAGAGTCTGGTATAAGAATTTCAGGACCATTTGATTTTCATGATGTTCTTGATGATGTGATTTGGAATTGCTGAAGTACTGTACTACTCTGGGGTCAGTAAATGCTTGTATTAACAGACCTGATTCCTCAATGCCAGAATTCCATAGTGTGTATTTGTGTCTTTCAGATGGCAAGCAAACAAAGACACAAAGAGGGCACACATTGTGCTTAGAAACAGAAGTAAACAGAGCAAAGGCTGGGTAAAATTTAATCTTATGACATTGAGAATATTCTAAGTATATAGTTAAATGTTAAGAAGCAGATTAAAGTTGTCTTGGCAGGCCTAAGGTTTAGATTTTCCACCATGAAAACCACTTGAATAGAACAGGTTAGAAAGGCAGGGGCTTCTCTTTTGCTGATTCTTTGGTAATATTCACATTGTTCTTCCTTCACAGTCTAATGCTTCTTTCTCTCATAATGTATTCCATCTGTTTGTTAGGGCCACTGTCATACAGAAAGCCTAAAAGAGTGAAGAAAGGCCTGATTGATCACAAGGTTCTATCAGATGTCAAAGCTGGCCCTGGCTGACCTCAAATCAACCCAGAGCTGTCTGATTTAATCTCTATACTAGCAGCTTCTTCTGGCTGAGAGTTTTATCTGGAAACCATGCATCAGCATTGAGCTATGACCTGAGTCATGCTCCATTCATCTTATCTGAAGGAAGGAAATTAAACTAGAGGGTTGAAAAAGGGAAGTACTCGAAATACATCCGCATTAGCTGAATGAAGCCTTCTGTGCATTCGAGGAGCTTGAGGAACCATTAACAATGATATGAAAATATAATTGATCTTGACTCCACTGGTATAGCCTGGAAATGTGGCTCCCTCCACTCCCCTTCAGTCCATGCTTCTTTCTTCCTGCCTCCGTTTCTAGCAACCACATGCTGCTGATTTCATCAAGGTTTAATGGGAAAGTGGAGAACATTTCATACATGTTCTAGTTTCTTTAGAAATGCTACCTTTAAGAATATCAACAAATCTTTATAATTTGCATAGTAATTAGTGGGTGGAGACACAGAGCAGATAAACATGCTGCTGAACAAGTGCAGCTCTTTGCTCACCACCACTGGATCAATTGAAATTCATCTTTTAAAAATTAACGAAAAATCATCAAAATCAAAATATTGGGGTAAGTCTTTTACCAACCAGGAGATACTGATGTCATGTAAATTTGTACATTGCTGATGTAATTCTACTTTTCTATGCAGAAAATAGAACTTCGAGCTTCACATGTGCAAGGCACATGTTCTACCATCAAGTTACACTTCCAGCTTCATGTTCTGTTTTAAACATATTTCCTAAATCCTCTGATTACTTCTATTGGCCTTTTAAGAGAATTTACCATACTTGCTACTAAGGAAAAGATTGATTGCTTAGAGTTTTCTTGCAAAATAAACTCAGAAATCTGTATTATTTTTCTAAAGGTGTCCCTAAGCCACAGTGTTAGTAGCATTTCTTCTAGGCTCCACCCTGACTCCTCCCTCTCTCCCTCTCCCTCTCCCTCTCCCCCTCCCCCTCCCCTCCCCATCCCCTCCCCCTCCCTCTCCATCTCCCTCTCCCTCTCCCCCTCCCCTCCTAATCCCCTCCCCTTCCCTCTCCATTTCCCCCTCCCTCTCCCCCTCCCCTCCTCATCCCCTCCCCCTCCCTCTCCATCTTCCCCTCCCCTCCCTCTCCATCCTCCCTTCCCCTCTCCTCCCCCTTCCTCTCCCTCCCTCTCCCCCTCCCCCTCCCTCTCCCTCTCCCCCTCCCTCTCTCCCTCCCTCTTCCTCTCCCCTCCCCCTCCCCTCCCCCTCCCTCTCCCTCATGCTTCCCCTCCCCCTCCCTCTCCCTCTCCCCCTCCCTTTCCCTCTTCCTCTCCCCTCCCTTTCCCCTCCCCCTCTCCCTCCCTCTTCCCCTCTCCCTCCCTCTTCCCCTCTCCCTCCCTCCTCCTTTCCCTCCCCCTCTCCCTTTCCTTCCCTCTCCCTCTCCCTCCCCCTCCCCCTCCCTTCCCTTCCCCTCCCCCTCCCCCTCCCTCTGCTTCTCTCTGTCTTTTTCCATCTCTCTCTCTCTGTCTTTTTCTGCCTCTACTACCTTCTCATCTCTCTTTCCCATGCCCCAAGTAAATTCTATTCTACACTATACCTATAGTTATGGGGGGTACCTCAGGGGGAAGAGATACCTCAGCATGGGCCCACCAAGGCACCCCTCCTATCTCATCATACTGTGTTTTACAAAAATATACTTGACTTTTATAACATTTTGTGCTGAGACTCGGATTTAAAATCTTGCAGATTTTCATTTCCCATGATTCAGATTTACAAAATTGCAGGTTCATATTTCCCAACACCACATGGACTTTCCAGACATTGGATCGGTAGACCTCCATCCAAACTCTGGCAAATTGGTAAGCTTCACCCCCACTGGTCAGCATAAATGTCCCCTGGTCATTTTTCTCTCTTCTTGAGGCTGTTTCTTTCTCGCTATTGGTAAATCCTAAGCCTAGGTGAACCATTCTCCCATTGCCACTAAAGCTCAGCCCCAACTTTATCACATGAAGATCTGATGATTTGGTCTGTGCTACCATTGTTTCTGGTTATTAATTTATTCTAAGGATGTTGATAGTGATAATATTAATAACTTCTACTCTCACTCTAAAGGAAAAGTTTTTGGTGCTACTTCTAAGCTCCCTACTGGGATGCCTCCATGTCTTAAAGGCTTCCAAAGTCACTGGCTAAATTTGGGACAAACACCCACAAGCAGTAACTCTAAATGGCTGCACTGAACCTCCTTATTCCTCCGCCCACCTCTTTCTGTTCCTCTCTCACTCTCTTGCCCATCCTGCTTCTGCTGCTGCCACAGCTTGTTCACCTCACTCCATTGCCTGGCACTGAGTAGAGCCACCCCCCACATCTTCAGGCTCCTACAACCCCTGCCTATCACAGCTGCCACCACCACTACCACCACCACCAGCAGCAGCAGTGCTTGTTCAAGCAGGCAGTCTTAGATCAGAGCTAAGCTCAGACCCACCATTCTGCACATAGTGACAGAGTCTGCCTACTGCAACATGGAGATACCTCCTGTCTGCCACACAAAGCATGTCTGTCTCTGCTGACACATAACAACACTTCTGCAGTTCTATTCTAAGTCATATAACATGTGACTTTCCTCTACAGATGGAGCTATCACTTCAGCAACATCTTAGCTAAGGGTGGTCTCATGGCTGACTGTAGCTTCAGCACCATCTTGGTTGAAGGCAGGCTCATGACTATCTGCCATCTTTGCTATGGGCAGTTCCCACCTAACTGCCTCTTTACCTTAGAACATCATGACTTACGCTCTCCAAAAACACATCAATTAAGATAAGGTTTTCATTTGATTTCTATCCTGCCTTGGTAAATAGTAATTTTAATATCAATTTAAAGATTTACAACATTAAAATGGTTAAAAATCACTGTCTTAAAGATAAGTTTAGCCTTGTTTTTGCTACTGTCATTACTGCTATATTAAAATACTCTCTCTTTACTAGATACATTCTAGAACAAATAATTAAACAAACACAGATTTTCTAACTCAGATATACTAAATAGATATTGGCTCTCAATCTTGTCAGAAATCTGCTAAATGTAACATTAAATGTTCTAGCTTACAAGGATAGGTAAAGACTCCCAAATCCTGACAGTGAAACCTCTCCCTTCCCCAAGGTCTCTGAGAAAACATGGACACAGTGACAAGATTGCCTAGATTATGGTATGATAACCACTGAGAAACACCACTGCATTGCCTTGCCCGCTGCCAGGGCTCAGTCTAAACTGTGGACAAACAGAGAAAAACTAGGGAATTAAATGTCTCATTGCCTAAGACAAGGTGAGTTATTTCTCCTATGTTTCTACTACACAGGAAAAGCTTCCCATCCTCTGGGCCTGATGGCTAGTCTACCTCTGCCGAGTTGTGGTGGAGACCACAGGGACCTAGAAACTCTTTAGGTAGTAGACTATAGACCAACTTCTATCATTTTAATTAATATATAACACCTAGTTTATAATTTATTCTCCCCAGATTACATTGACAGCTAAACTAACTTCAGCTTGACAGCTAGAAAACAGAACTCTAGCTCCTTACCCCAAGGTAATTCACCACCATATTAGCTCATTAGTCAATTTGTTAGCTAGTTGAGACTGCCAGATCTCTTATCAAAGTCAGACAAGCTTCAAAATAAAAGATAAACAACTTCAAATGTGACCTTTCACAGATGTAACTTCTGCTATTTCCTTGTCTAAACTCAGTTTCCAGGAACTAAATGCTTCATATTTCTCCATTTTATGTAACTGTACTAACATTAATCAATAGAGTTCTTACAAATTAGCCTAGCCTTAATAAAACATTCTATCATGCAATCCAACTTTTATAATCATAACTTCAAATGTTAAGTCTCTTTTGGTTATCTTCTAACTATAGACTTAAAATGTTTCTCATGCTAAATCTATACTATCAGCAAATATGTTTCTGTTGGTTGCCTTTTAACTGTAACCTTAAGGTGAATCTCACACTAAACTTATATGATCAACCATCATATTGACAAGGTCATCAAATTTTAGAGATTCTTTAAATTGTCTTTTAAATATATACTTTAAAATGTTGCTTATTATGCTAAATTTATATATATTCAGTCTCCTAGACAGATAAAAAAAGTCCTTCTTGATCCTTCTGCGCCACAAAAGGTTTTTTGTCTTTCCAATGCTCACCTTAAAATCTGTTCATGCTGTTAACAACCTTATCACTTCTGTAAATGTATAAGCTCCAGGAAACCTACTCAGATCTATCTCTCACGGACCAAATGGATTCCATCTGGATAAGTACAGCTGCCACTAAGTAGCTTAAGTTTCTACCTGTTACCTATTCCAGAAGGTGGGCCTCTGCTGCTCCCTGGAACTGGGACTCCCCTCACCCTAACACCAAGAACTAAGGGTTTCAAATGTACACCTAAGAAAAAAAATTTCTCTCAAACGTATTTAACTTTATTTTCTATCTCTAATGTGTGTGTGTGTGTGTGTGTGTGTGTGTGTGTGTGTGTGTTTCAACATCTTGCCAAGTTCAGGCATTTACTCAAAATCTACATCCAGGACATCTTCAGAGAAGCAACCCACAGATATTCCAACCTAATCTCCCAGAATTTGGGAGACAGATGCATACAGATATCAGAGTTCAAGGTCAGTTTACAGAGCACATTCCAGGACAGCCAAGGTTAGGCAGGGAAGGATGTAATAGAACAAAGGAGCCATTTTCCAGCTGCAGCAAGCAACAGACCCCAGTAGCTTCAGTCATGTGATTCTGGCTTTAGAGTCAAGACTAGAAGGGATTACTGGGACAATTGTTGCTAGTTAGCTGGAGCTAAGAAATTAGTGGACAGGAGAGAAGTATAGAGGGTCAGGAAATTAAATAGAAATATGTAGCAGTAGGGGATGTGTAACTGGAGGTATCCACTAGAAAGCCCTAGATTCCAGAAAAGCAAGAGGTTCCCAGGACCCAACAGGGTTGACATTAGCTGAAATACCCAACAAAAGGAAGGTAAAACCTGTAGAGACCACCTCCAACAAATAGGCACAGTCCCCAGTTGAGGGATAGGCCCACCCAACCATTTCCAAATTTTTAATCCAGAATTGTCCCCATCTAGAGGAAAGGCAGAGACAAAAAATGGATCAGAGACTGAAGGAAAGGGCTTCAGAGACCTCCCCACTTAGAGACCGATCCATTTGCAGACACCAAACCCTGACACTATTGCTGATTCCAAGAAGTGCTTGCTGACAGGAGTCTCCTATGGCTCTCCCTGAAAGGTTCTGCCAGCACCTGACTAACAAAGATGCAGATACTCACAACCAACCATTGGACTGAACCCAGGGACCTCAATGGAAGAGCTAGGAGAAAGACTAAAGGAATGGAGGGGTACAACAACCTTATAGGAAGAACAGTATCAACTAACTGGATCCTTCAGAGCTCCTGGGACTAAACCACCAACCAAAGAGTACACATGGAGGTATCCACAGCTCCAGCTACATATGTAGCAGAGGATGGCCTTATCTGGCATCAATGGGAGAGGAGACCCTCATTCTTGTGGAAGCTTGATACCTCAGTGTAGGGGAATGTTAGAGCAGTGTGGGGGTATGGGTGAGTGGGTGGAGGAGCACCCTCATAGAGGCAAAGGGTATCACGGATAGAATGGGGGGTTTATGGAGGTGAGATCACCTGAAATGTAAAATAAAATGATTACTAAAAGACATAAAAGAAAGAAACTAGTGATGATTAAAAAGACTCTAGCATCACTGAAGTGAAATCTTCCAGGAAGCATTTTCTGGGAGCCCAAACAAGCAAGTGTTCCAGAGATAGCCAAGATTGCATCTCCTACTGAAGCTGATTTTGGTAATGTGTAAGAGTCATCCAAGTGGTGCTGCTTTTGAAGGCATGAAGGAGTCATTGAGAACAACTGAAGCATGGCACTGTGAGAAGCCAGGGAGTAGAATGTGATAGTTTAAATATGCTTGTACCATGGGAAGTGACTTTATTAGGAAGTGTGGCCTTGTTGGAGGAAGTGTATCTCTGTGGGGGTGTGCTTTAAGAGAACCTCCTCCTGGATGCTTTCAGGAGAGAGTCTTTCCTGACTGTAGTTGAATCAAGATGCAGAAGTCTTAACACCATGTCTGCCTGGATGCTGCTATGCTTCCTGCCATGATGATAATGGATTAAATCTCTGAAACTGTAAGCCAAGCCCAAGTAAATATTGCCTCTAATAAGAGTTGCCTTGATCATGATATCTCTTCACAGCAATGGAAATCTGAACTGAACATCATTTTTAAATTGAGTTATTTGGTTTATTGATATCTAGAGTTCTTTATATATTTTGGATATCAGCTCTATGTTGGATATTGTATTGATAAAGATCTTTTCCCGTTCTTTAGGCAGCCATTTTGTTCTTTTGATGGCGTTTTTTGTCTTACAAAAGGTTTTTTGTTTCACGATATCCCATTTGTTAATTGTTGATCTTAGTGCTTGCACTATTGATGTTCTGTTCAGGATGTTGTTTACTGTGTCAATGTACTGAAGGCTATTCCCCACCTTCTATTCAGTTAGATTTAGTGTATCTGGTTTTCTGTTAAGGACTTTTATCTATGCGGCCTTTAGTTTTGTGCCAGGTCATAGATATGGATTTATTTGCATTCTTCTACATGCAGTCATCTGTTTGGACCAGTACCATTTGTTGAGGATGCTTCTTATCTCCATTTATAATTTTGACTTTTTAAAAATGAAGTGTCCATAGGTTTGTGGATTTATGTCTGGGTCTTCATTGATCAAACTATCTGCTTCTATGCCAATGCCATAAACTTTTTTTTACTATCACTCTGTAGTACAGTATTAAATAAAGAATTCTTGACACTTCCAGAAGTTATTTTATTGTACAGAATTGTTTTATCTGCGTGTTTTGTTTTTCCATATGAAGTTGAGAAGTGCTCTTTCAAGATGTAAGGAAGTGCACTGGAATTTTGTTGGAAATTGCATAGAATCTGTAGACAGCTCTTGGTAAGATGGCCATTTTACTTTTAACTCTTGATCCTACTGTTCCATGTACATAGGAGAGCTTTCCATCTTCTGATATTTTCTTCAATTTTTAAAAAAAATTTTTATTGGATCTTTTATTTACATTTCATATGTTGTCCACTTACCCCATCCCCCACCCACCCAGGAACCCCCTATCCCCTCACCCCTCCTCCTTCTTCTCTGTGGATGTAACATCTACCTACCCCCCAACTCCCACCTCCCCACCCTCAAAATTCCCACCACCTGGGGCATCCAGCCTTCATGAGGTCAAGGATCTCTTCTTCCACCTATGCCCAGCAGGGCCCTCCACTCTTAGGTATTCAGCTGAAGCCCTGGATCCCTCCCTAAGTGCTCCCAGGCTGGTGGTTTAGACCCTGGGAGCTGTGGTTGGTTGGTATTGTTGCTCTCCTCATGGTGCCGCAAACACTTTCAGCTCCTTCAGTCTTCACTCTAACTCCTCCATTGAGAACCCCATTATCAGTTCAATGGCTAGTTGTGAGCATCTGCCTCTGAATATGTCAGACTCTTGAAGACCTCTGAGGAGACATCCATATCAGGCTCTTATCAGCATGCACTTCCTGACTTCCACATCAGCATCTACCTTTGGTGACTGCACATGGGATGGATACTCAGGTGGAATGGTCTTCAGATGGCCCCTCCTTCAGTATCTGTCCCTCACTTTGTCTCCATATTTGCTCCCTTGAGTATTTTGTTGCTCCTTCTAAGAAGGACCAAATCACCCCCACTTGGTCTTCCTTCTTTATGAGCTTCATGTGGCCTCTGAGTTGCATCTTGGGCATTTCAAGGTTCTGGGCTAATATCCAATAATCAGTGAGTGAATAACATATGTGTTCTTTTGTTATTGGCTTACTTCACTCAGGATGATAATTTCTAGTTCCATCCATTTACCTAGGAAACTCTCGAATTCATTGTTTTTAATAGCTGAGTAATACTCCATTGTGTAAGTACACCACATTTTTTGAATCCATTCCTCAGTTGAAGGACATCTGGGTTCTTTCCAGCTCCTGGCTATTATAAATAAGGCTGCTATGAACATAGTTGAGCATATGTCCTTGTTATATGTTTGAGCATCTTCTGGGTATATGCCCAGGAGTGGTATAGCTGGATCCTCAAGTAATGCTATGTCCAATTTTCTGAGGAACCGCCACACTGATTTCCAAAGTGGTTGCACCTTTTTGCAGTCCCACCAACAATGGAGGAGTGTTCCTCTTTCTCCACACCCTCGCCAGCATCTACTATCACCTGAGTTCTTAATCTTAGCCATTCTGACTGGTGTGAGATGGAATCTCAGGGTTGTTTTGATTAGCATTTCCCTGACGACTAAGGATGCTGAACATTTCTTTAGGTGCTTCTCGGCCATTGGAGTTTCTTCCATTGAAAATTCTTTGGTAAGCTCTATACCCCATTTTTAAATAGGGTAATTTGGTTGTCTGGAGTCTAATTTCTTGAGTTCTTTGTATATATTGGATATTACCCTCTATCTGATGAAGGATTGGTAAAGGACTTTTCCCAATTTGTTGGTTGTTGTTTTGTCCTATTCACAATGTCCTTAGCCTTACAGAAACATTGCAATTTTATGAAGTCCCATTTGTCAATTCTTGATCTTAGAGCATATGCCATTGGTGTTCTGTTCAGGAACTTTTCCCCTGTGCCCAAGTATTCGAGGGTCTTCCCCACCTTCTCTTCTATTAGTTTCAGTGTATCTGGTTTTATGTGGAGGTCCTTTATCCACTTAGACTTGAGCTTTGTACAAGGAGATAAGTATGGATCAATTTTCACTCTTCTACATGTTGTCCTCCAGTTGGACCAGCACCATTTGTTGAAAATGCTGTCCTTTTTCCACTGGACAGTTTTGGCTCCTTTGTCAAAGATCAAGTAACCATAGGTGTGTGGGTTCATTTCTGGGTCTTCAATTCTATTCCATTGATCTTCCTGCCTGTCTCTGTACCAATACCAGGTAGTTTATATCACTATTGCTCTGTAGTACAGCTTGAGGTCAGGGATGGTGATTCCTCCCGCAGTTCTTTTATTGTTGAGAATAGTTTTCGCTATCCTGGGTTTTTTGTTATTCCATATGAATTTGAGAATTTCCTTTTCTACCTCTGTGAAGAATTGAGTTGGGATTTTAATGGGAATTGCATTGAATCTGTAGATTACTTTTAGCAAGATGGCCATTTTTATTATATTAATCCTGCCAATCCATGAGCATGGGAGATCTTTCCATCTTCTGAGATCTTCTTTGATTACTTTCTTCAGAGACTTGAAGTTCTTGTCATACAGGTCTTTCACTTGCTTCGTTAGGTATTTTATATTATTTGCAACTATTGTGAAGGGTGTCATTTCCCTAATTTCTTTTTCAGTCTGTTTATCTTTCATGTAGAGGAAGGCTACTGATTTGTTTGAGTTGATTTTATAACCAGCCACTTGGCTGAAGTTGTTTATCAGGTTTAGGAGTTCTCTGGTGGAAGTTTGGGGGTCACTTAAGTATACTATCATATCATCTGCAAATAGTGATATTTTGACTTCTTCCTTTCTTATTTGTATCCCTTTGACTTCTTTTTGTTGTCGAATTGCTCTGTCTAGGACTTCCAGTACTATATTGAATAGGTAGGGGGAGAGTGGGCAGCCTTGTCTAGTCCCTGATCTTAATGGGATTGCTTCAAGTTTCTCTCCATTTAGCTTGATGTTGGCTACTGGTTTGCTGTAAATTGCTTTTACTATGTTTAGGTAGGGGCCTTGAATTCCTGATCTTTCCTAGACTTTTATCATGAAAGGATGTTGAATTTTGCCAAATGATTTTTCAGCATCTAGTGAGATGATCATGTGTTTTTTTTTCCTTTGAGTTTGTTATATAGTGGATTACATTGATGGATTTCCGAATATTGAACCATCCCTGCATTCCTGGGATAAAACCTACTTGATCATGATGGATGATTGTTTTGATGTGTTCTTGGATTCTGTTTGCTAGAATTTTATTGAGTATTTTTGCATCGATGTTCATAAGGGAGATTGGTCTGAAGTTCTCTTTCTTTGTTGGGTCCTTGTGGGGTTTGGGTATGAGTGTAATTGTAGCTTCATAGAACAAATTGGGTAGTGTTCCTTCTGTTTCTATTTTGTGGAATAGTTTGAAGAGAATTGGTATTAGGTCTTCCTTGAAGGTCTGATAGAATTCAGCACTAAAACCATCTGGTCCTGGGCTTTTTTTAGTGGGGAGACTTTTAATGACTGCTGCTATTTCCTTAGGGGTTATGGGACTATTTAGATGGTTTATCTGCTCCTGGTTTAACTTTGGTACCTGGTATCTGTCTAGGAAATTGTCCATATCATCCAGGTTTTCCAGTTTTGTTGAGTATAGGCCTTTGTAGTAGGATCTGATGATTTTTTTAATTTCTTCAGTTTCTGTT
>NW_021604564.1:6555809-6570316 GCF_004785775.1 Grammomys surdaster | reverse complement strand
AGTGGGGTGTTGAAATCCCCCACTATTATTGTGTGAGGTGTAATGTGTGTTTTGAGCTTTAGTAAAGTTTCTTTTATGTATGTAGGTGCCCTTGCATTTGGAGCATAGATGTTCAGAATTGAGAGTTCACCTTGGTAGATTTTTCCTTTGATGAGTATGAAGTGTCCTTCCTTATCTTTTTTGATTACTTTTGGATGAAAGTCGATATTATTTGATATTAGAATGGCCACTCCAGCTTGTTTTTTGGGACCATTGGCTTGAAAAATTGCTTTCCACCCTTTTATTCTGAAGTAGTGTCTGTCTTTGTCACTGAGGTGCATTTCTTGTATGCAGCAAAATTCTGGGTCTTGTTTGTGTATCCAGTCTGATAGTCTGCATCTTTTTATTGGGGAATTGAGACCATTGATGTTAAGAGATATTAAGGAAAAATGATTGTGGCTTCCTGTTATTTTTGTTATTAGAGGTAGAATTATGTTTGTACAGTTATCTTCTTTTGGGGTTGTTGGAAGATTACTTCCTTGCTTTTTCTAGGTTGTAGTTTCCCTCCTTGTGTTGGTGTTTTCCATCAAATATCCTTTGAAGTGCTGGGTTTGTGGGAAGATATTGTGCAAATTTGGTTTTGTCATGGAATATCTTGGTTTCACCATCTATAGTGATTGAGAGTTTTGCTGGGTATAGTAATCTGGGCTGGCAATTGTGTTCTCTTAGTGTCTGTATGATGTCAGTCCAGGCTCTTCTGGGTTTTATAGTCTCTGGTGAGAAGTCTGGTGTAATTCTTATAGGTCTGCCTTTTTTTGTTACTTGACCTTTTTCCCTTACTGCTTTTAGTATTTTTTCTTTGTTTTGTGGATCTGATGTTTTGATTATTATGTGACGGGAGGTATATTTCTTTTCTGGTCTAGTCTATTTGGTGTTCTGTAGGCTTCTTGTATGTTCATGGGCATCTTGTTCTTTAGGTTAGGGAAGTTTTCCTCAATAATTTTGTTGAAGATATTTACTGGTCCTTTAAGTTGGGAATCTTCATTCTCATCTATACCTATTATCCTTAGGTTTGGTCTTCTCATTGTGTCCTGGATTTCCTGGATGTTTTCAGTTAGGAGTTTTTTGCATTTTGCATTTTCTTTGACAACTGTGTCAATATTTTCTACTGTATCTTCTGCATTTGAGGTTCTCTCTTCTATCTCATGTATTCGGTTGGTGATGCTTGCGTCTATGACTCCTGATCTCTTTATTAGGTTTTCTATCTCTGTGGTTATCTCCCTTTGAGCTTTCTTTATTGTTTCTATTTCCATTTTCAGATCCTGAATGTTTTTGTTTAATTCCTTCTTTGTGTTTTCTTGCATTTCTTTAAGGGATTTCTTTGATTCCTCTTTAAGGGCTTCTACCTGTTTACTTGTACTCTCCTATATTTCTTTAAGGGAGTTACTTATGTCCTTCTTATAATCCTCTATCATCATCATGAGAGGTGATTTTAATTCTGAATCCTGATTTTCTGGTGTGTTGGGGTGTCCAGGGTTTACTATATTGGGTGAACTGGGTACTGATGTTGTCAAGAAACTTTTGTTTCAGTTGCTTATGTTCTTGGACTTGCCTTTTGCCATCTGGTTAACTCTAGTGTTACCTGCCCTCACTGTGTAAGACCGGAGTCTGTATTTCCAGTTATCTTGCTTGTTGCAGAACTCCTCAGAGTCCAGATGTCTCTGTGGTCTTATGATCCTAATCTCCTGGGTGGAAGAACTCCTGGGACTCAGGCCACCTCTTGGATCTGGAAATCCTTCTGCTCTGGGTGCAGTGGTTCCTCTAGGATGGATCAGGATACGATATCTCCCAAGTGCAAACCACCTTGGTGTCTGCTGCTCTGAGTGCAGTGGCTCCTCGACTGCTCTGAGTGCAGTGACTCCTCTAGGATGGCTCAGAATTCAGTATCTCCACAGGAGCAGACCAACTCTGTGTTGGCTGCTCTGAGTACAATGGCTCCTCTAGGATGACTCAGGATTCAGTATCTCCACAGGACAGGAGCAGACCACCTCTGTGTCTGCCCCAGCCCAAAGGACCAGGCAGGGGTGGAAGGAAAGTGGAATTCCAGAGGGGCAGTGTTTGGGTAGCTGCTGTGTCCTGAATGTCCCTTGCCCCCAGATGTATCTCTGGGGCTTAGGGAGTGAGATGGAGTTCTTACCGACTGCTCTGTGTGCAGTGGCTCCTCTAGGATGACTCAGGATTCAGTATCTCCACAGGAGCAGCCCAACTCTGTGTCTGCCCCAGACCAAAGGACCAGGCAGGGACGGAAGGGAAGTGGAATTCCCTTCAATTTCTTACTTCAAAGATTTGAAGTGCCTTTTTATACAAGGTTTTTATTGCTTGATTAGAGTTGCACCAAGATATTTTATATTATTTGTGGCTATAGAGAAGGATGTTGAATCCTAATTTTTTTCTCAGTCCATTTATCATTTTCATAAAAGAGGTCTACTGATTTTTTTGAATTAATTTTGTATTCAGCTACTTCGCTGAAGGTGTTTATCAGCTATAGCAGTTGTTTGGTAGATTTTTCTTTGTGTCACTTATACTATCGTATCATCTCAGGAAATGATACTTTGACTTCTTCCTTTTTAATTATTATCCTCTTGATCGCCTTCATTTGCCTTATTATTCTAGCCAAGTGTACTGGCTGCTTTTATGTGTCAATGTGACACAAACTGGAGTTATCACAGAGAAAGAAGCCTCCCTTGAGAAAATAGCTCCATGAGATCCAACTGTAAGGCATTTTCTCAATTAGTGATCAAGAGTGGGAGGGCCCATTGTGGGTGGTGCCATCCCTGGGCTGGTAGTCTTGGGGCCTATAAGAAAGCAAGCTGAGCAAGAGAGGGTAAGCAAGCCAGTAAGCTGCACCCCTCCATGGCCTCTGTGTCAGCTCATGCCTTCACATTCCTGCCCTGTATGTGTAAGAGTAAAAATTAAAAACAACTTGGCAAAGACTGCCAGACAGCTTGCTGAGCTTGCTGAGAATAGCCATAATAAAAATATCAAGCCCCTCTAGGGACGAGGTGACCAAAAATGTAGAAACAACCAAAAACATATCTTGACCAGTCTAAACATGCCCAAGTGAGTAATGGGCCACCTGGTGTTTATCCTAGAAAGTCTGAGGCTTCATGGTCAAAAATAGTGGGCCATCCAGCCTGTCAAAATTATTGCTTACGCAAAGTGCTGATATTTGAAGTATCCAATTATATGTAACCGTGCCAGAATTTCTTGCTTTTCCCTTCCCCCTTGTGCCTCCCCCTATAAAAGTTCTAAACTTCCTGGGGTCTTCATCGAAATTCTCTCCCCTGCGTGGGATGAGTTTCGATCCAAGGGCCCTTGTTAGTAAACTGCCTTTTGCCATTTGCATCGAGTCAGTCTCTCGTGTCTCCTTGGGTGCGTGCTGATCGGGACTTGAGTTGGGGGTCCTCTTCCTGGGTCCTTACATATGAGTTCCTGTCCTGACTTCCTTTGGTGATGAACAGCAATGTGGAAGTGTAAACTGAATAAACCCTTTTCTCCCCAACTAGCTTCTTGGTCATGATGTTCTGTACAGGAATACAAAACCTGACTAAGACACCAAGATTTCAAGTACTATATTGAATACATGTGGAGAGAGTAGATAATCTGGTCTTCTTTCTGATTTTAGTGGAATTGATTAAGTTTCCCTCCATATAATTTGATGTTCACTATTACCTTGTTATACATTGCCTTTATTATGTTTAGGTATGTGCCGTGTATCTCTGATCTCTCCATAAGTTTTATCGTGAAACAATGTTGGATTTTGTTAAAAGGCCATTTTAATCTAAAGAGATAATCATGGTTTTTTCTTTCAGTTTGTTTAGATGGTGGATTACATTGAAAGATTTTGATATGTTGAGCCATCCCTGCTTCTCTGAGGTGAAGCTTATTTCATCATGGTGGATGATGTTTTTGATGTGTTCTTGGATTCAGTTTGGAAGTATTTTATTGAGTATTTTTGCATCAATGTTTATAGTGGAAATTACTGTGAAGTTCTCTTTCTTTGTTGAATCTGTGTGATTTACTTATTAGGGTGATTTTGCTCTTGTACAATGACTTTGGCAATATGCCTGCTGTTCATGTTTTGTGAAGTAACTTGAGGAGTGTTGTTATTAGCTCTTCATTGAGTTAACTCTTCTGAGTTAAAACCATTTGCTCTGTGCTCTTTTGGGGAGTGGGGAGACCTTTAATGATTGATTCTATTTCCTTAGGAGTTATAGATATATTTAGATTGTTTAACTGATACTGATTTAATTTTGGTTAAGTGGCATCTGTCAGAAATCGTCCATTTCTTTTAGATTTTCCAATTTGCTGGAATATATGTTTTTGAAGTAAGATTTAATGAATCTTTGAATTTCCTCAGTGTCTGTTGTAATGGCTTCCTTTTCATGTGTTTTTGTTAATTTGGATGTACTTTCTTTGCCTTTTAGTTACTTTGGCTAAGAGATTGTTTATTTTGTTGATTTTCTCAAAGAATCCACTCTTTGTTTCATTGTATTGTTTTCTGGTTTTTCATTTTATTGATTTTAGGCCTGAGTTTGAATTATTTCCTGCTATCTACTACTCTTGAGTGTGATTGCTTCATTTTTTTTTCTAGAGCTTTCATCTGTGCTCTTAAGTCACTAGTATGAAATCTCAGTAATTTCTTTATAAGGGCACTTAGGACTATGAATTTTCTTGTTAGCACTGCTTTTGTTTTGTCCCATAAATTTGGGTATATTGTGCAATTATTTTCATTGAATTCTAGGAAGTCTTTAATTTCTGTCTTTATTTTTCTTTAAGTGTTCATGAGAAGAGAGTTTTTCAGTTTTTATTTTTTATTTTTTTTGATTTGTAAGCTTTCTGTTGTTAAAGTCCAGCTTTAATCCATGGTGATCTTATAAGATACAGGTGATTACTTCAATTTTCTTATACCAGTTGAGACTTCATTTGTGACTAAATATATGGTTAAATTTGGAGAAAATTCTGTGAGGTGCTGACAAGAAGATGTTCAGGTAAAATGTTCTGGAGATATCTGTTAAGGCCTTTACTTTTCTGTTTTGTTTCTATCTGGATGACTTGTCCATTGGTGAGAGTGTGATATTGAAGTTTCCCACTGTTAATGCATGGGGGCATTTTGTGTCAAGAACTTTTTAGATTTAACATTTTCCTTGTTTAATATATCAGTTTCTTATATCAAACTTCAACATCAAGATTGTTCCTTTTGTCTCTTGTATTTTGTTGGTGATGCTTGTATCTGTAGTTCATGGTTGCTTGCCTTGATTTTCCATCTTCATGAGTCAGTCAATTTTTATTTTTTTATTGCTTCTATTTCCCTTTTCAGGTCTTAAACTGTTTTACGGATTTCCTTTCCTTGTTTTAGTTTCTTTTCTGGGTTTGTTTAAGAAATGTATTCATTTCCTCTTTAAAGGTTTCTTTCATCTTCATAAAATTGGATTTAAGGTCAGTCTCTGTGTTTCACCTGTTGGAATATCCAGGGCTTGCCGTAGTAGAAAATTTGGGCTCTCATGGCGTATTGCTCTGGCTAGTGTTGACTATATTCTTATGCTGGCCTCTAGACATCTGGTTCAGAGTTATTATGGGTTTATGCTCTGATTTTTGTGTTTATCTTTAGTGGTGTGGTTTTTGGATGGTTTTCCTCATGGTTTTGTTTCTTCTTTATTCTGGCCTAAGTACCCTGTGGTCCTGATGACCATTGAGCCTTCAAATCCTGTAGGATCTCTCTCCCTAGGTATTTGTGGCATGCTTGACCTCTGGGATTTAGTTGCTAACATTGCCTATGTATTTCCTAGGACCAGCATGGCCTCCAGGAAAGCAGAGGTCTTCTGAAATGGCAGGAATATGGAGCCTACAGGATGTGGTAAAGGTTACTGTTGTTGGGTTTGCTTTAAGGAGAGTTAGCAGCAGGACAGGGTCTTACCTGGGGTCCCTGGTGCAGGCATGGCCTCTGGAAAATCAGCCAGAGTCATGAATCAGAATATGGAGCCCATGGAATGGAGTGCAGTTTATGGCTGTTGGGTATGCTGGGATCTCTGGTGCAGACATTGCCTCTGGGAAAGCAGACAACAATGTGGGCTGGAATATGGCACCCAAGTGGTTGGGTGTAATTTAATGCTGTTGAATGTGCTGTCAGGGAAGTTGGTGGATTTGGGTGGAATCTGACCTGGGTTGGATTTCTAAATCACATTTTAAAACTATTAAAAATGTCATTGTGCAATGTATTTTATGCTTCCATAATTTACTTCAAACTCTTTAATTCTGAGGAAAATAAGATATGCTCAATTTTTATATGAAGTCAAAGCTATTATGTTTTCCTCCATACTCTGAGTACCCACTTAGAAATAACTTTTTGTTTGTTTGTTTGTTTTAAATTATTTTTATTGGATTATTTTATTTATGTTTCAGATATTATCCCCTTTCCCCATTCCCCACCCATGCAGAAACCCCCATTGCATCTCCCCTCCTCCTGCTTCTATGAGGATGTGCCCCCCCACCTTCCTGCCCTTGAAGTCCTTTAAGTTAACATGTGCTTTTCCCTTAACCTCTATGTTTACTTGTTTTATATGTAACATATACAATAGGATGAGAGCCATAATAGGTATTATTTTGTGATTAAACTAATTTTTTTTGGACTTAGGGAAAAGATTTACCTCTATGTTCATATGGAAAGATCTGAGCATCAGAAGCCTTCTAAGAATGCTACTTGAACATTAAGTTTTTCAAGTAGGGAAGAACAGGAGATGTTTTTTTCCTGTTTCCTGTTTCTAGTCAAACCTCTCCACATACCCACAAATAAATATGGTATTTTTTCCAGCTAGATAGTTTGAAAAACTGAATTTGTGTTTTGATTCACTCATGACCATGGTGAGTAGAAAGTAAGCTTATAGCTTTAATGTCACATTTGCCAATGAGATGTTTTCAGGGCCTGAGGAAATGGCTCAGTGGACAGGGTTTGCTGCTCAAGCATGAGGAACTGAGTATCTCCATCCATATAAAAGTACAGATAGTCATACATTGCTATTATCTCACTGCTGGAGGCACGAGGTACGAGAATCGTGTGCACTCACTGGCCATATAGTCCAAATGTTCAAGGTAAGTGAGAGACCCTGTTTCAAGGAATGTTGTTTATAAGTGATTGAGGAAGACATTTGAAGGTCAGACTATGGCTGTCACCTGCACAGACATACTAACCTGTCATTCACTATGATGGCCAGTTTAGTTGCCTTATGGCAACTAAATTTGTGAAATGTGGCTCCTGTAATTCAGCAACTGATCACTAACTTTATGTAATTCAAACTATAATTCATTAGCCACTCACAGCTGGTGGCTGTCATATAAGACAGCATAGCCTCCCAAGTTCTATCACTATTAGGACCATCTTAGCATTTCATGAAGGAGAGTGGCTGTTAACCTTTGGTTCAAGTTAATTTCATTGAAGACTAAATATTGGTCAGTGAAGAACTTATAGGCTTAAGATATAATACAAGAAAAGATACTCATAAGTGGATTGGGTGCTGACTTAGATGTTTTCATTTCTTTCAGAGATTACTTAAAATCTCAATAAGGCAACAGTGGTCATTGTAGGTCCATCTTTCCCAAAGATGATGAATTGGGAAAAACAGGACTACAATCTGCTTTTGATGCTGATGACCACCTACTAAAATGCAATATCCTTCATTTCTACTGCCATGGTTACTTGATATTCACACCATTAAAGTGTTTGGAAAAGAGAAAATTTGCCTTTATTGTAGGCTTTATCCTATATGTGATAGGATATGTGTGATTGGAATCAAATGTCACTCTCCTTTCTTGCTTTAGTGATGTGTACAGATATCCACTACTGAGTGTCTTTTATGTGCTCTGTATTTGTTGAGTGAATGAATGCATTTAGTGTCTACTTGGATCTACAGCTCTATTAGCCCTCTAGTCCTTTTTTTAAAAATTATTTGTATTTTTGTGTTTGAGTGACATCATACTACATGTATTTACATATATATTCCCACAGAGGCAAGAGAGCGGTATTGGATCCCCTGGAACAGTAATTACAGGCACCGGTAAGCTACTTAACTAGCAAGTACTTAAGGGTACTGGGAACTGAACTCAGGTCTCTGCAAGAGGAGCAAGCTGTTTCAATCTTAACTTTCTAATCTTTTTCCACCAGATGTATTTAGCTTTATTTACATATTTAAAGCATGTAATTGTATACATTTGGACATAAGTACACATTGTAAAACTACTCCCAAATTAAGAAAGCAAGCATCTCTGTTACTTTAAAAATATTCCTGTATCTTCTTTGTAATCTTTTTCTATCCCAACACTACTTGTCAATGCTGATTGTTGTCTGTTCCTTATATTAGTTATTTTTAAAAAGTTTATATAAATGAAGTCTTATTCACATATCTACTCTTAAAGGTTTTCATAGTGAAACTTAAAACCATGGTTTCAAGCATGGATTTTGATGCAGGAGAATATTTTGCTTTGGGGTAAGATATAGATGGACACAAATTTCTGCTTTGAGGTGCTAGGGAGATCTACTTTCAGAGATGGCTAGAGAAGAATGAGATTCCAATTCTTGGTGATATCATTAAACAAAAGCCCTTACAATATTCTCAAAGACGTGAAGACAATGAGAAAGTTAGAGATGGGATAAAATATGCCAGAAGATTAATCTCCTGATCTGATAATTATATGCCCCATCTGAATAATACTTTCTACATCTCAGCAATATTCACTGCTTTGATAACTCCAGCTCAGTTAATAAATATCTTTTTTTGTATTCTGAAATATATATTTTATTTATGAGTACTTAATATTACTTATTTTAGAATTAAGAGTTAATTTTTAATGTTGATTTTAACCCAACAAACTATTCAGTTCAGCAATGACTGAGATTGTAATAATTGCATTTCTATTACTGGAATAAAACACCATGGCCAAGACAATTTATAAAAGAAAGAATTTACTTGTGATTATGGTTTCAGGAGGATAAGAGTCCATGATGGCAGACCAGAGGCATGGTCACTGAGAGTTCAGATTTGAATCATAAGGTAGAGGTGGAGAGAGTCTGGGAATGGGGTTAGTCTTTTGAAACCTCAAAGCCTATCCCAGTGATACACTTTCTCCTACAAGACCACAGCTCCTATTCATTCCTATAAAGTGCCAATAACTGAGATACAAGTATTAATATATTTTAGTTTATGGGAGACATTCTCATTTAAACAGGTACAAAGAAAATACCTTTATTGATAGCATATCATTCTCTGTTACTTACGGACAATGCAGTCTTCTGTCTTTCTCAGTATCAAATATAGGGGAAAATACTGAAAACAATAACATTGTGCAAATATCAGCACTATCATGATTAGGATAACTAATGATAGTTAATGATAACTTACTAATCATTTTTTATTTATAATGTATAGCAGTTTTTCTCCAGTAAGCCAGAAACTGGATTTTGTGGACTCACTTAAGTTGCTCTGACATATTCCAACCACTGCTAGAGTTTTAGCCTAACAAGAAAAGAAATTCATTATACTTGTCACTCAGAACAGGTAATATTAGCAAGTAATATTTCAGTCTTCTAGGATCCTGTATAATTTGAGGGAGAAAAGAGTTCTAACATTATCCTTTTTGAGAGCAGTTCACAACATTACAAATTTGAAAGTCCTAAACCCTGCTTTAGATTCTTCACCTGCTTTAGAATGTGAGTGATGATAATATTCCTGTGAAACCCAGCAATGCTCTATTTTAAATTAATACACCTGTTTTGGGGAAGTATTGTACAAAAAGAATGAGACAGATCTTCAAGCCCATACTCTGATAAATACACAATTGAAACATAGGTTAAGAAGCAAATATCTTGAGGTAGAGATGTAGTTCTATTTGTACAGTGTTTCCTTAATGTGCAGCATGCTCTGGGTTTGATCTTGTATACTAAATAAGTGAGATATGGTAGTGCATGTTTACAATATATTATTTAGGAGATACAGGCATGAAGATTAGAAGTTCAAGACCATTTTCAGTTACATGATAAGTTCTATGAGTTCTAGACTACTCTGGTGCTAGAGGTCCTACCAAAGATAGGGGAAGAGAGAAAAATGGGAGAGTAGCGAGGAAGAACAGAGGAAAGGAAGAAAAAAGGAGAGGGAAGAAATCATTTTCTTTGTGTATATATATTGCCTAGCACAAAAAGAACTAGAAAGAATTTACATGCTCAATATCAGGGAGATCCTTTAAAAATTCTAACAGCAAGGAACACAATGGAAATATGACTTTAAACAATATAGATTACATATCCATTCATGGAAAAATTGTTTTGCTATAACATTAGGCTGATTAGGAAAGTAGAGTATAATACTTGTGTTGAAGTGAGTAACATGTACATGTATATATAGAGGAAACATTGTGGAAACACAATTACTTCATTTCTGAAGGGTTAATGTGTGTAAAGACTTGAGATCAGAAGTAGATGTGAATCTCAGAATTTCCACTAGCTGTTTGAGTATTCAATTTCATTTCTGGTCAACTGTTACATACACAGGGATGGGTGAGGTATATGACACAGTTTGCTTATTGTTTTGTTCTGGTTTTGTTTTGTTTTAGAGATGGGTTCTCATATGGCCCAGCTTGGTCTCAAATTCCCTAAGTCATCAAGGATGACCTTGAACTTTGATCCACCTGCCTCTATGTCCTGAGCACTGGGATTTCTGGTCTGGATTACTAGGTCTGGTTGGATAGTGCTAAGGATCAAATCAAGGGTTTTATTCATGCTAAGCAAGATTTCTACAAGATGAACTGTATCTTTAGCCTAAACAAAATTGCTCAGAATATAGGGTGCCACAGTATTTACTACTAATCTATTTCCTTTACAAAATACCTGAGACTTTCCAGACTTGAAATTTTTCATCAAATTTATTAACTTTTTCATGGCAATTTCAAAATCTGTATTTTTATACATATATAGTCTTGGATCTCTACTAGATGACAAGAAATTAATGATTAGTATGATTAATTTCCCTTAATTGGACCATAGTCATTGTCTCTGAATGGATTTTTAGAACAGTATGAAATGTCTCAGACTGAAGGTAAGGTCAGTCCCAATTTACAATGGAAACTGGAAGACTCAGAATGGTAGATCAGCTGGTCATAACCAAGAAAGAGTGCAGTTTGTAGTCTTTAAATCCAGTAAGATTATAATTTATTACCATGGATGTTTCTCTCCAAGATTTGAGAGAGATGGAATATCTCCCAAATACACAGAAATATCAGGATACAGTGAGATTTACTACATAGCACACATGAGTTTATACAATGAGCATCACATTAATGGAAAAATAAAAGGGTGACATTAAAAAATAGAACCTTTTGACTTAGTGGTAGAGACCAGAGCAAGCCAAAAAGATAAAATGAAATTAAAATTCCTTGTCCTGTAAGGATATATTTTGAATTACTGAAAGAAGTTAGTAACTTGCCTCTCTGAATTACTGCATGAATTAATGGCTATTTTAATTGGCTTGGTGTTGAAATCAATGGCTGCTTGTATTATTGTTGCCAATTTGTCTTAATTCATATAATTTAAATTGGTTTCTTCAAAACAGTGGATAAAACATTTTAACTCACAGGTTGTTTTTGTAATTAATTTGGGAGAAAAACCTCTATTGAAGTATTTTCTATCTCAGATGGTTCTACTTTCTTTTGTATGTGTGCTATTTAAAACAAACAAACAAACAAACAAACAAAGACTTGAATTCCTATAACAAATATATTTAAAGAACAGTTAAAAGAGCTAAGGTTGACAGTCACACATCCTTTATCCCATTGACAAACTATAGGTATCCTTGAAGCAGCAGAAAATTCTTCTAGGGCTTTCCTCATTTATCAAAGTGGAAAACAAAACAAAATACAAAGTTGAGAAGTAGTGTGCTATAAAAATCTGATGAATTAGCAAATTTGTGTTTCTACGAGTCTCCATGGAGTTAGGTTGCTGGCTGTGCAAGTGTGAGGACCTAGTCAGATCCCCAACTCCCACTATTCTGTGGCTTTTTGGGCTTTGTTTTGGTTTTTAAAGCTAGAAAACTTCAGGTATGGCTGTGCATGTCTGTAATCCCAGTGCTATGAGAGACAGTGACAGGAAGATTGCTAGGGCTTTCTGGTCATCTCTTCTCTCTGTCACCAAATTATAAACTCACTTTGTTTAATACCATCCTCTCTTTTCACTTACAAACAAATTTTTAAAAAAATACTGAAATATACTGTGTATTAAGTTTCTAGGTGTCTCGAAAACACATTATTATGTGGAAGATGTTTTATCTTTGAACTTTGGGGAAGGGAATACTTACACATTTACTGAGGGAGTCTGCTTCAAGGCATTACAGTGGGGAAGATAGAGCAGGATAGTCCATGACTTCCTTTGGCATCTAAATGTGCTCACTGGTACATATTTGCACATAAGACACAAATCCACACCCCACCCCATCTCTCTGTCTCTCTCATGCACACATGTGCATGGGTGCGCACACATACACACACAAATCAGAAACAAGGCCAATTATAGTTGAAGTATCAAAGAAAAATTCCTTGAGTCCTTAGTGCATCTGTGCTAGTGGAAGAAAGAATTACATCTAGCAGGCTGATGGACATGATGCCAGGAGCTATTAATCAAGAAAGATAACTCAAACATGCCATCATATTAGTTTCTGACTAATGAGCATTGTTCTTATCCTCTGACAGTACATGTACATTCTCTGACTCAGGGAATTTGACCAGAAGACAGTCTGAGTTTTCATGTTACAGTCATGAAGATGACATTGGTCTCTCCTTCCTATCTCAATACCGAGGTGTTTGATTCTTCTTGGGTGTCTGCTATGTCTTTTTGTGAGAACTCTACTTTTATAAATCCAATCACTCAGGTTTTCACTATTGTTTTTCTTTTGGCTGTCTTACATTTTATGAACCAAATTTCCTCGTGTTAACCAGTTCTTGGTAATTTTTTTCTTACAAGCCTGTTTTGGGAAGCTCTTGCCCCAGTCCATTAATTCTCCTTTCGGTACACACATCTGTAATGGGCTGTTCACATTACATATTAAAACTTTGCATGTTCAAATTTGACTCTGCTATTAGCAAAGAAACCTGTTAAAAGTTAGAGTTGGATTTTATTATTGTTTCTGGCTCTTTGTAAACTAATAATGTTTCAAACACATAGTACATCACTAATATAGTAACTGAATTAAACTAAAGCAGAATGAATGCACTGGTATTTAAATAATATTGAAAATTAATTAGATTTTTAATAAGAATAGATTTACAAAATTAAATGTATATACTCCAAGACTACAAATTTTGTATCATGATCTTTAGAACTGATAAGTAAGGCAATATTCAATTATTAATCACAGAACATATTCTGTAGCTGAAGTAATGATAGAAAAATATATTTTGCCCTCTATCTCCTGCACACAGGCCAGTGTCATCCTGATTATAATCCCAACAGCTTCATTCTTGCTTATTAGCTGTAAATTTAGGACACTCCAGAAGTTGCCAAAGGTAGAAATTTGTACTTGTATGTAAAGGGAGATTCTCTTTTCTTTAACTCATGTTTTACATATTTTGTTTTCTTAAAAGTCACATTTCTTGGGGCTGGAGAGATGGCTCAGTGGTTAAGAGCACTGGCTGCTCTTCCAGAGGTCCTGAGTTCAATTCCCAGCAACCACATGGTGGCTCACAACCATCTGTAATGGGATCTGATGCCCTCTTCTGGTGTGTCTGAAGACAGCTGAAGTGTACTCATATAAAAATAAATAAATAAATCTTAAAAAAAAGTCACATTTCTTAGTGAAATTCAGCTTATCCACACTGTCCTATAAGATGGAAAAGGGCAGTCTGGCTGTCATTATTCTAAAGACTGAGGTTAGAGACTGGCTGTTTGAATTCATGAACTCAAAACAACACATCAGGGCACATCAGATCCTTTTCAATTTCCGTTCTTTCTGAAGTATTTTACTCTGGTCTTTTTTTTTTTTCACAAGATCTAAGAAGTCATTCCTCTGCATTCATTGGCAACCTTTTGATTGTAATAAAGAATACAATTTTAGATCAGCATGGAGTAGAAGAGACTGCCTCCAGTTTGTAGGACAAGACTGGTGTAGGAATGCCAATTACACTGACTTTCTTCCTTAGTGTATGTGTATCTCCTTACAAATAGACTTTCTTCTTCCTTTTCTCATATTGCAGCATGATTTTTTGTTAGTATTTTATTTCTGTTTTGACAGAAAATCATTTCTGCATTTACTTCCAATGCATCTATCATCTTTCAGAAGTCCAGCCTACACAAACAGGAATGTCACACCCATTCCAAATTCTCAGAGAAGACTAATTTTCTGAGTCTAGTTCAAGTGCCTATAGCAGAGTAAGTCAAACATAATTAGGAGATAGATAGATAGATAGATAGATAGATAGATAGATAGATAGATAGA
>NW_021604564.1:6417881-6555799 GCF_004785775.1 Grammomys surdaster | reverse complement strand
AGATAGATAGATAGATAGATAGATAGATAGATAGATAGATAGATAGATAGATAAGATCTCTCACAAGCAGACCAAACATTTCTGCATTTAGTACCACTGGGGTAGCAGGCATAAAACAGCCACATTCACCTGTTTACATGGTACTGGTATTCACCTGGGTTTTCCTGCTGGCACAAGAAATGGTCTTACACACTGATTCATCTCTGAACCCCCAAAAAATACCACTATAATGACTGCTGATAAGCTCCAATTAAAAATTTCAACTTGCATTGTGATGAATGCATAAAAGCATCAAGAAATATCTGAGATACACATGGAAAGCTGTACACTTTGTTAATACCACTTGTCAAGAATAAGACCACTACTGCAATTTTTGAGCCAAATTTGAATCAAGCTTTAATTAGGTACTGGACAGGATGATGGACTGTGGCCAGGTCCTTTCCTGGGTTTCCAGAAAATGATGACAAATCACATTTGCAGTAGCTTATAAAAGCAAACCCAGAAGGTTACGAATTTCCCACCAGGTCCAATCAAGAAAAGTTATACATTCATATATTTCCTGCCTACATATCTTCCACATACATGTGATCAACCAAATCCCCTTCAGTTGGAGCAAAAAAAAAAACTTGTTTAGGAGAGAGAAAACTTGTATCTTGTTATATTTAATAAACAGTAGCCTCCAGCATTTCAGCAATAATCTGTCTTTGTACAGGAGGCTTACAGGTTAGAGGCTAAAGTAGAACTTGCCAATTTCTGTGCCATGTCATTCATTTCTTTTAGTGAACACCAGGAGGTCTTTCTATTCACAGATGTGACATTGGCATTGGCAAAGCTGAAGTCACCATAGCATCACTGATAAGAACAACCCATTGGTTTCTCCATAATTATAGCAACATAGTTACACATATCCAGTTTTTCTTTGGTTCTACTTGGCATCGTTTCAGAAGGTCTTAGAGGTGGGCCAGTTTGAGAAGAAATAGAACACCTCAGTATTTGAGTCTGTGCTGATTTCAGAGGTGAGAACCTTTCTCCACATGACCTTAAGACTATCTCAGAGGAAGAAGATGGAGAAGCAGTGAGAAATAGGAGTTGGCCACGCTCCTGAAAATTTTCTTTCCCTCATCCAGTACTGTTTGTACTTCTAGCTATGACCTCAGGCCCACTGATGTCTTTAAGTCCAATCTAACCTTGGATGGGAACCAGGATGGGGAGTACTATAAGTTATGATTTCCAGGTTGCTCCTGACATTGTGGTCTGGCTCTGACAAATAGATGTAAATATTAGAGTCTTTCTTGTGGTAATTGTTTGATATATTAACAAGTTCCTGCTCAGTATAGTGTGGGATATCCTTCACCTGGATTTCCTTCAGGTACTTTTAGAAACTGTAAATAAGTAACATCATTTAGGACTATTGCATCAGAATGTTTAGGCTAGTATAAAAAAAAGTATATAGGAAAGTATGTAACGATCACGTTTCTGAGAATTGATAGTTGTTATTTCCAATCTTTAGACATGTAAAATATTTAATTAGTTCTCTGAAAATTTTATACATACATTCATACGTATATACATACAAACCTACATACATGCATACTGCCTTAGATAAGATTTCTATAGCTGTGAAGAGACACCATGACCATGGCAATTCTTACAAAGGAAAATTGCCACATACTTTTCAATAAACTTCGTTTGATACTAGCCTAAACATTCTGATTCAGTAGTTCTAAATGATATTCATTATCTACAATTTCTAAGAGTACCTGAAGGCAATCAAGGCGAAAAATGGGCCACACTACACTAAACAGGAGTGGCTAATATATCAAACAATTAGCATAAGGAAGACTGTAATATTTACATCTAGTTAGAACCAGGCCACAATGTCTGGGGTTTGTTTACAGGTCAGAAGTTTAGTCCATTATTGTCATGGCAGGAAGCATGGTAGGATATAGGCAGACATGGTGCTGAAGAGGTAGCTGAGAGTTCTATATCTTGATTTGCAGGCAGCAGGAAGAGCAAGTGAGCCACACTGGGCATAGATTGAGTATCTGAGACTCCAAAGCCTTCGCCTAAGGACACATCCTCCAACAATGCCACACCTACTCCAACAAGGCCACTCTTTCCTATCAGGCCTGTTACTATGAGCCTACAGGACCATTTTAATTCAAACTACCACATAAGCAATGTATTTTGGTCATATTTACACCTCTCGCTAAATCTGTGGTTATTTTGTTAGTCTTACCTACTTTGAGAGAATAACACAGAATCATGCAGCATTTGTAACTTTCTTTTTGATCAGATATTACCCATGAACTTGGCTCCTGGTACACTGGTGCCCTCATTAGTTTCATTGACAACTTGACATACCTGGTAAGAGGGAACCTCAGTTTAAGTATTGCCTCTACAACATTACCCTGTGGGTATGTTTGTGGGGAATTTTATTTTATTTTTTCAAAATACTTTAATTCTTTGAGAATTTCATACCACATATTTGGATGATACTCAATTCCATTTTTTCCCTCAATCCTCTAAGATTCACATTTACCTCCCTAATGCCTGTACTATTTCCTCTCCTTCTTAAAAATACTACAACTTCTCAAATCTAGTTTGTATTGTACAGATACTTGTGAATGTGTTTTCTGTTTATATTTCATTGTTAATTTATTATTGACATTTGCTTAATGATCTAGTTCCTCAACCTTATCTTCTTTCCCTGTTTCTCTGTTTTGCATTCTATTTGGAAGGCTTTCCTCTGAGGTTTTTCACTTGGTTTCTTGTTTTTTTTTGTTTTTTTGTTTTTTGTTTTCCAACAACATTCAAGCTTGGGGTTATGATTTGCAATTCTCTAATTTTATATCTTGGATCCATTTTATTATTTCATTTCTCTTGGATTTTCTTTCCTTTAACATGTCTTCTTTGAATTGTTTGAACAAACATATAACTATTCCTTTGAATTCTTTGTCTAGCAGATCCTACAATTCATTTTCATTAGGAAAGGTTATTAGGGGAGCTTAGTGACTTGAAGAGGAGACATACTATCTTGGTTTTTTATGATGTTAATGTTTCTGTTCTGTATTTGCACATGTGGAGTTAGTTTATTGGCTGAAATTTCCTTTCCTTAGTATGTTTTTTCTTTCTTTTTCCTTTTTTTTCTTTTTTTTCCTCAGTCTACTTTTATACCATTTTAATTACATGCCAGTATTAAAGTCAGTTCTAAATTGAGGAACTAACAATATAATAGATGCGAATATTCAAGAAACAAGCAAGATAATAAACACAAATAGTCAAAGAACAAGCAAGGCAATAAACAAAGTCCCATGATCACTCCTATTATCACTGTTTCTAAGGGCTTATCAGGATGACTAAAGTATCTGAGCCTACTTCCCTATCCTAGCACAAAGTCATTTTCATACCTGAGGCCTACATCTCTGTTTTAGCCCAAGATTTAGTTTCTTGCCTGAAATTACTTCATTGATATAGCCCAATATTTAGATTCCTGCCTGAAATTACTTTTTTGTTCTAGACTAATGTCAGATTCCTGCCTCGAGCCCATTTCCTTCTCCTTGGCCCATGTAAGATTCTCACCAAACAAACTCAAAAGCTCTCCACATATCCCCCTTTTTATTTCATAAATAAGACTGAGCATGTCTTAGGTCATTCTGACAAGAATACCTTCCTTACCCATCATGGAATATGCATTATCAAATGCAATGCACTTCTGTCTTAGGTTGGTAAGGCTCTGTGGAGATTCTTACCCGTCCTTGGCTTCCCAGCCTGTTAAATTAATAACTGTGTCTAGGGATCCATTTTCAGTTTCAAGCCTTGTACTTTGGCTGCCAACATGCTGATGTTGTTAAAGACATCGTGTTAAAGCTATAAGACGATGGGCAGGAATAAAAATATTCCCAGGACAAAAAGCTATATATGTCATTGTTGAAGCTTGACCAAAATGGAAATACTGACCTCAGGCCATGGATAATTTTATTAGCAGTATCTGCATCATCAAAGCTCAGCAGAGCAGCATTCTTTAAAATCATAATTTCAGTATGCAAAGTTAAAAGATCCAGAGAGTTGTTAGAATTATGCCAAATACCCTGCAAGTGTCTTTAAACTGTTTTTCCTAATTATAATGACAACCACTGTAAATTTTAGAAGTAATACAAATCCATTGATATTTGGCATGACACTTGAGATGGCACCTTACTCTTAAACTCTGAACCTCCTTCCAATGATTTGAATAGGATAAAGAGCATAAATCCATTGTTCAAAATGCCTATCTAAATTCTCTTATATACTCAACACATTAGTAACTTTTTTTTTTTTGCTAAACAATTAACAAAAGTAGCTGTCTTAACTTCTTGTGTCAAAGCAATTGTAGAAGCAGTGGTGCTAGCAATTAATGCAATTAAAGCTGCTATACCAGCCATAATCAAGCCCTCTTGGTTCTGTTTAAAGTCTGACTCACATCTTCCAGTACTTGGAAGCTTTTTTTTTTTTTAATACCAAGGTCCTATAATACTCAGGGCAATAAAACTAAAACTGGTTGACAGACCCCTGTAACAGACATGCCAGGTTTCAACACACTAACATAATTAGAAAGTATATAGTCAATACAATTTATATTAAATACTGTAGAAGAAATACAAGTAGTTTTAACTTGACGATTAAAAGATCCTTAACACATCCAATAATATTTGTTTGAAATGCAGATCCTGTCCCAACTTTATCTCTTGCTAACATCATAGAGATCTACAGCTAACTTCCAAATGTCTCTAAAAATGTCCAGAACCAGCCTTCTAAATGAAGACTGTTATTTCCAATATTGTATTGATTTCTATTGAATATTGAATTGATTTCTAGACCAGTCCATGACTGAATCCAAATAACTGGTCACATTTAAGAAAAACATAAGAGTCACTATAACTTCTCTTTTTGATTCTCTGTCCCACAAGGTCTAAAAATCTTGAGGCAAGACAGCTTGTCCCATCTTGGATATAGGCAAATAAAGGTGAGTCAGGAACATATGTCCAATACAGCCTCCTAGTAGCCATTGTCAGGGCACTCAGCAAGCTCACACATCAGCATCATTCTTTGTCCCAGCTTCAGCATGTCTCACCAATCACTCTGGCAGCCACCTTGATCCTTTATCATCCTGCAGAAAAAGACACAAACATGCCTTCTTCCCCATATTAAATACCTGATTGAGATCATGCAATTTACCAGTAAATGGAGCCTTTGTTTTCACCTAGGCATAAGTATGTCTACTTGTAGGGTGCCATAAACATTCAGCAGAAATTTCATTGGCACCCAAATCTTTTAAAAATTTAAAATAAAAAGAACACAATTTAAATAAATTTGTGGTATACATGGATATACCTCTCCTATTTATTTTATTTTATTTTATTTTATTTTATGAAGTTTTATGAAGTTTTAACAAATATTATTGCATGTTTTAAGGATCTTTTAATCGTCAAGTTAAAGTTCCATGGGCCTGTTCCACAATACATTGTACTTGGGATTATAAGGAATCCAGGTAATATAGGTAATATAGGTAATATTAAATTGTTGAAAAAAGTCTTGAATGCTTGACTGCAATAGCCAGTTCTATTATCTGTTTTTTTTTATTGACTATTTTATTTATTTACATTTCAGATATTATCCCCTTTTCCCATTTTCTCACCAGAAACCCCTTATCCCTTCCCCCTCCTCCTGCTTCTATGAGGGTGTATCCCCACTCACTCACACTCTCCATCCACCCTGCCCTCAAATTCTCCTACACTGGGGCATCCAGCCTTCAAGGGACCAGGACTTCCTCTCCTCCTGATAGCCTACAAAGCCATATTCTACTACATATACAGCTAGAGCCATGGGTCCCTCCATGTGTGTTCTTAGGCTGGTGGTTTAGACCCTGGGAGCTCTGGTTAGTTGGTATTGTTCCTCTCCTCATGGGGCCACAAACGCCTTCAGCTCCTTCAGTCTTCTTTCTAACTCCTCCATTGGGAACCCTGTGATCAGTTCAATGGTTAGCTGTGAGCATCTGCCTCTGCATATGTCAGACTCTGGCAGAGCCTCTCAGGAGACAGTTATGTCAGGCTCCTCTCAGCATGTATTTCCTGGCAACTACAACAGGGTCTGCTTTTGATTACTGCACCTGAGATGGATGCCCAGGTGGGACAGTCTCTGGATGGCCCCTTCTTCAGTCTCTGTTTCACACTTTGTCTCCATATTTGGTCTTCCTTCTTCATGGGCTTCAGGTGGTCTCTGAGATGTATCTTGGGTATTTCGAGCTTTTGTGAGAATATCCACTTATCACTGAGTGCATATGATGTGTGTGCTTTTGTGATTGGGTTACCTCACTCAGGATGATATTTTCTAGTTTCAACCATTTGCCTAAGAATTTCATGAATTCATTGTGTTTAATAGCTGAGTAGTACTCTGTTGTTTAAATGTACCATATTTTCTGTATCCATTCCTCTGTTGAAGGATATCTCGATTCTTTCTAGCTTCTGGTTATTGTAAATAAAGGCGCTATAAACATAGCTTACCAGGTGTCCTTGTTATATGTTGGAACATCTTCTGGGTATATGCACAGGAGTCATATAGCTGGGTCCTCAGCTATATGACTATGTCCAATTTTCTGAGAACTGCAAGACTGATTTCCAAAGTGGATGTATCAGCTTACAATCCTGCCAACAATGGAGGAGTGTTCCTCTTCCTCCACATCCTTGTCAGCATCTGCTATCACCTGAGTTTTTGATCTTAGCCATTCTGACTGGTATGAGGTGGAATCTCAGTGTTGTTTTACTTTGAATTTCTCTGATGACTAAATATGTTAAATATTTCTTTACAGTCTTCTCAGCCATTCGATATTCCTCAATTGAAATTTTCTTTTTTTAGCAATGTATCTCATTTTTTAATAGGGTTATTTGATTGTCCAGAGTCTAATTTCTTGAGTTCTTTGTATATATTAGATATTAGCTCTCTGTTGGATATAGGATTAATAAAGATCTTTTTCTAATCTGTTAGTTGCTATTTTTTCCTATTGACAGTGTCTTTTGGCTTACAGAAGCTTTGCAATTTTATGAGGTCCAATTTGTCAATTCTTGATCTTAGAGCATAAGCCATTGGCGTTCTGTTCATGAACTTTGCCCATCTGCCCAAATATTCGAGGCTCTTCCTCGTTTTATCTTCTATGAATTTCAGTGTATCTGGTTTTATGTGGAGGTCTTTGATCCACTTGGACTTCAGCTTTTCACAAGGAGATAAGAATGGACCAATTTGCATTCTTCTACATTCTGACCTCCAGTTGAGCCAGCATGACTTGTTGAAAATTTTGTCCTTTTTCAACTGGACGGTTTTAGCTCCTTTGTCAAAGATCAAGTAACCATAGGTATGTGGGTTCATTTCTCGGTCATCAATTCTATTCCATTGATCTTCCTGCCTGTCTCTGTACCAATACCATGCAGTTTATATCACTATTGATCTGTAGTACAGCTTGAGGTCAAGGATGGTGATTTCCTCCATAAGTTCTTTTATTGTTGAGAATAGTTTTTGCTATTCTGGGCTTTTTGTTATTCCAAATAAATTTGAGAATCTCTCTTTCTAACTCTATGAAGATTTTAGTTGGAATTTTGATGGCTATTGCATTGAATCTGTAGATTACTTTCATCAAGATGGCTGTTTTTATTATATTAATCCTGCTAATCCATGAGGATGGGAGACCTTTCCATCTTCTGAGATCTTATTCAAATTCTCTCTTCAGAGACTTGAACTTCTTATCATACATTTCTTTCACTTGCTTGATTAGATTCACACCAAGAATTTTTACATTAATTGTTACTATTGTGAAGGATGTTATTTTGTTAATTTCTTTCCCAGTCTGTTTATCCTTTGAGTAAAGGAAGGCTATTGATTTGTTAGAATTAATTTTATATCCAGCTACTTTGTTGAAGTTGTTTATCAGGTTTAGAAGTTGTCTGGTGGAAGTTTTGGAGTCACTTAAGTATATGATCATAACATCTGCAAATAGTGATATTTTTACTTCTTCCTTTTCAATTTGTATACATTTGACCTCCTTTTGTTGTCTAATTGCTCTGGCTAGAACTTCAACTACTATATTGAATAGGTAGGGAGTGAGTGGGCAGCCTTGTCTAATCCCTGATTTTAGTGGGATTACTTCAGGTTTCTCTCTATTTAGTATGATGTTGACTACTGGTTTGCTGTATATTGCTTTTACTATATTTAGGTATGGAACTTGAATTCATGATCTTTCCAAGACTTTTACCCTGAAAGGACGTTGAATATGTCAAATGCTTTCTCAGTATCTATTGAGCTCATCATGTGTTTTTTTTTTTTGAGTTTGTTTATATAGTGGATTACTTTGATGGATTTTCATACATTGAACCATCCCTACATTCCTGGAATAAAGCCTACTTGATCATGATGAATGATTGTTTTGATGTGTTCTTGGATTTAGTTTGTGAAAATTTTATCAAGTATTTTTGCATTGATATTCATAAAGCAGATTGGTTTGAAGTTCTCTTTCTTTGTTCTGTCTTTGTGTGGCTTAGGTATGAGCGTAATTGTGGCTTCATAGAACAAATTGGGCAGTGTTCCTCCTATTTCTTTTTTGTGGATAGTTTGATGAGAATTGGTATTAGATCTTCTTTCAAGGTCTGATAGAATTCTGCACTCAAACCATCTGGTCCTCGGCTTTTCTTTGGTGGGGAGACTTTTAATGACTGCTGCTATTTATTCAGGGGTTATGCAAATATTTAGATGGTTTATCTGCTCCTGATTTAATTTTGCTACATGATATCTGTCTAGAAAATTGTCCATTTCATCCAGATTTTCCAGTTTTGTTGAGCATAGTCTTTTTTAAGTAGGATCTGATGATTTTTTGAATTTCCTCAGTTTCTGTTGTTATGTCTCCCTTTTCAGTTCTGATTTTACTAATTTGGATACTGTCTCTGTACCCTCTGGTTAGCCTGGTTAAGGCTATCATGTTGATTTTCTCAAAGAATTAGCTCCTTGTTTTGTTGATTCTTTGTATAGTTTTTTTTTTTCTTTCTACTTGGTTGATTTCAGCCCTGATTTTGAATTTTACCTTCTGTCTGCTCCTCTTGGGTGTATTTGGTTCCTTTTGTTCTAGACCTTTAGGTGTGTTTTCAAGCTCCTAGTGTATGCTTTCTTCAGTTCCTTTTTGTAGGCACTTAGAGCTATGAGTTTTCTTATTAGCACTGCTTTCATTGTGTCCCATAAGATTTGGTATGATGTGCCTTCATTTTCATTAAATTCTAAAAACTCTTTTATTTCTTTCTTTATTTTTTCCTTGACCAAGTTATCATTGGATAGAGTGTTGCTCAGTTTCCATTTGTATGTGGGCTTTCCATTGTTTTGTTGTTATTGAAGACAAGCCTTAGTGTATGGTGATCTTATAGAATGCATGGGATTATTTCAATCTTCTTGTATTTCTTGAGGCCTGTTCTTTGATCAATTATATGGTCTATTTTGGAGACTGTACCATGAGATGCTGAGAAGAAGGTATATTCTTTTGTTTTAGGATGAAATGTTCTATTGGTATCTGCTAAATGCATTTGGTTCATAGCTTCTCTTAGTTTTATTGTGTCTCTGTTTAGTTTCTGTTTCTATGATATGTGCATTGCTGACAGTGGGGTGTTGAAGTCTCTCACTATTATTGTGAGAGATGCAGTGTGTGCTTTGAGCTTTAACAAAGTTTCTTTTATGAATGTAGGTGCCTTTGCATTTGGAGCATAGATATTCTGAATTGAGAGTTTATCTTGGTAGAGTTTTTCTTTGATGAGTATGAAGTATCCTTCCTCATCTTTTTTGATAGCTTTTGGTTGAAAGTCGATTTCATCTGATATCAGAATATACTCAAGCATTTTTTTCATGGAGTCATTTGCTTGGAAAATTGTTTTCCAGCCTTTTACTCTGTGGAGGTGTCTGTCTTTGTCACCTAGGTGCATTTCCTGTATGAAGAAAAATTCTGAGTCCTGTTTATGTATCCAGTCTGTTGGTCTGCATCTTTTTTATTGGGGAATTGAGTCCATTGATCTTAAGAGATATTAAAGAAAAGTGATTGTGGCTTTCTGTTAATTTTGTTATTAGAGGTAGACTTATGTTTGTGGGGCTATCTTCTTTTGGGTTTGTTGGAAGATTACTTTCTTGCTTTTTCTAGGTTGTAGTTTTTCTCCTTGTGTTGGAGTTTTCCATTTATTATCCTTTGTAGGGCTGAATTTGTAGAAAGATGTTGTGTAAATTTGGCTTTGTCATGGAACATCTTGGTTTCTTTATCTATGGTAATTGAGAGTTTTGCTGAATATAGTATTCTGGGCTATTATTTTTGTTCTTTTAGGGGTCTGTATGACATCTGTCTAGATTCTTCTGGCTTTTATGTTCTTTGGTGAGAAGTCTGGTGTAATTCTTATAGATCTGCCTTTATATGTTACTTCACCTTTTTCCCTTACTGCTTTTAATATTCTTTCATTGTTTTGTGCATTTGATATTTTGATTATTATGTGATGAGAAATTTCTTTTTTGGTCTAGTCTATTTGGAGTTCTGTAGGTGTCTTGTATGCTCATGTGCATCTGTTTAGGTTATGAAATCTTTCCTCTCTAGTTTCGTTGAAGATACTTACTGGCTCTATAAATTGGGAATCTTCACTCTCTTCTATACCTATTATCCTTAAGTTTGGTCTTCTCACTGTGTCCTGGATTTACTAGATGTTTTTGCATCTTGCATTTTCTTTCACAGTTGTGTCAATGTTTTCCATAGTATCTTCTACACATGAAATTCTCTCTTCTATCTCTTGTATTCTTTTGTTGATGCTTCCATCTATGACTACTGATCTCTTTCTAGCTTTTCTATCTCCAGGGTAGTCTCCCTTTGTGATTTTGTTATTGTTTCTACTTCCATTTTTAGATCCTGGATGGTTTTGTTTAATTTTTTCACCTATTTGGTTGGTTGTAATTCTTTAAGGGATTTTTGTGTTTACTCATTAAGGGCTTCTACCTGTTTACTTCTGTTCTCCTGTATTTCTTTAAGGGAGTTATCTATGTCCTTAAAGTCCTCTATCATCATCATGAGAAGTGATTTTAAATCTGAATCTTGCTTTTCTTGTGTGATGGGGTGTCCAGGGCTTGCTATGATGGGAGAACTGGGTTCTGATGATGCCAAATAACCTTGTTTTCTGTTGCTTATGTTTTTTCACTTGCCTTTTTCCACTTTGTTATCTTGAGTGCTATCTGCACTCACTTTCTTTGACTGGAGCCTGTCTCTCCTCTTATCTTGGTTGTGCCAGAACTCCTCAGAGTCCAGCTGTCTCTGTGATACTCTTATCCTGAAATTCTGGGTATAAAAGCTCTTGGGAGTCAGGCTGCCTCTGGGATCCTCAAATTCTATGACCCTGGGTGTGTTATAGCTCCTGGGAGTCCAGCTTCCTCTGGGTGTTGTGGGATTGTGTTTAAAGCTATGATCCTGAGCATGTTCGAACTCCTGAAAGTCCAGCTTCCTCTGCATGTAGTGGGATTAGTTTCAGAGCAACTGCTCTGAGTACAGTGCATCCTCTAGGATGGATCATGATATGGTGTCTCTTCTGATGCAGACCAGCTAGGAGTCTGCTCCAGCAGAAAAGACCAGGTGGAAGCTCCTTAGTATGTTTTATTTAAAAACTATAATTAGCTTTTTTTTCTTTCATTGGTGGTACTTGCAGTAAGTCCTATTATGGTTGAGCTGTCATTTCTGTCTATGAGACTACTATTTAGGTGTGGGTTTCTGTCTGTGGTCTTCCTCTGAGGATCACATATTATTTTTATGTCAGTCATGACTTCCTTCTTGAGTTTGTAATTTTCTCAATGAGTTATGGATCTCTTTGCATCCCTGTGAGACTTATACAGAATCAGATCTTGCCCCCACAATGAGCACAAAGATTTTTATGAAGCCACTGAAAACTGTGAATTTCCCCTAGCATCCATAAGCCTTAGCTTATTCATGACTCATCCACTCCCTGTGTCCTCAGAAGCTACTGGATCTGCTGGTACATGTGGATCTCACAGCACACCTCTGTGGGGTATTTGTGGATTGATAGCTGATGTAGGAGAGCCTGGTACATTGTAAAAATGAGCTACCTCTGGGCATGTGCCTGAGCTAGCATTTTTTTCTAAAGAGCCTAAATATGATAAAAACATTGATTAAGTGCTTTCTAGTAAATGACAACCATACTTATAAGAGATATGGATCTGACACCTCTGTGATGAAGAAACTTTTCTCAAAGATGAATGGAAATTAGAAAAATTTCATGAGGCCTTACATTATATCAAATCAAATATTTATATTATGGTAAGCAGAAGTAAGAGCAAATGAAATTGTGTTTATTGTACTATAGTCAGAGATGATTTCAGCAAATACACTTAGAATACTATGGAGGGTAGGTTGAACAACTAAAATTTATGCAAAATGTTCTTGTACCAAGACTGACATAAATTTAAATTGGGGAGTCACAATACATAGTCAATGAAAAGACAGGTTAAATACTGATTTATTTAGTGTCTCTACTCCCGAACGAATTTTACTTTTGTCATTTTTATTTTTCCTATTATTGAAAATAGATTCCTTTTTCACATATATCCTGACAATGGTTTCTTTCCCATTTTCTTCCTACCTTCCATCCCATCCAGATCTACTCATGTTCTGTCTTTTGTTAGGGAATAACAACTTTCTAAAAGGTAGTATTAAAATATAACAAAATAAAATATAATAAGATGAAGCAAAAAACTATCACATAAAAATAGGACAGAAAAACCAACAAAAGAAGACCTCAAGAAAAGACAGAAGAATCAGAGATCTATTTGTTTACATACTTTGGAATCCCAAAAATATGCTGAACTGGAAGCTCTAATACACAGTGTACTTGGTGCTGAACTGTGTAGATTCTATACTTGCTGTTTCAATTTCTGTGAGTTCATATGAACTTTGATCATGTTGATTTATAGGGCCTTATTTTCTTGATGTCCTTCCTCTAACTCTTCTGGCTCTTACATTCTCTCTGGCTCCTCTTCTGTGGAGTTCCCTGAAGTCTTCAGGGAGTAATTTGGTGGAGACATCCCACTTAAGGTTGAGTGTTTCAAGGTCTCTCATATTTTGTATAATATCTGTTTACAAGTTTCTGTATTTTTTCCATCTGCTTCATGAGTAAACAAGAAGGAATTTTATACCTTTACTGTATGTAATGGCCATTTCTGTATTTTTAAATGATAACTGCAAAAAAAATGAGTGAAAGAAATAACTCATAGATATTGTTACTTAACTGCTTAGTGAGATGTATGTAATTTTCTCATTCAAATAAATACAGTAGTATAGAAGTTCAGGAGTACTAAGAGTCTCTACTAGGATTTATTCCTCACATCAAAAACTATAAGTACCATCAGGGAAAGAAAAAAAAACATAAGTAGAATGTTTAAATAAAAAAAGAAAGTGAAATGCAACCAGTGAATTAACTCTACTTCTGGGGTCATCTGAAGGCCAAGTGGAGTAAGACTTTATCTTCAGAATATTTAAAATATTTCCTTACTTAACTTCTTTGTAGATGGATAACTCTACTTCTGGGGTCATCTGAAGGCCAAGTGTAGTAAGACTTTATCTTCAAAACATTTCCTTACTTAACTTCTTTGTAGATGGATTGCATCTTGGTTGTGAACACATTAAAATTCTCTAGATACAATATCAGTGGCTGAGTATAATGATACACAGAAGGTTTTAGAAGTTGGAGTGTTTAAGAACACTTGCTGCTCTCAAAGAAACCCTGAGTTTTATTGCTAGCACTCATTCATTTTGACCACATTTCTGGTTTCTGTGGGCTTCCACATGCTAATGACATACTCACATACTCATAAAAATAAAAGCAAATCTCTTTTAAAAAAACAGGTTAAAATAATTATCTTTATTATGAGAATAGTATTTAATATCTTTTGTTTGCATAATTATTCTATCATTGAAGTGTGCTTTTTAATGTCTTAAGCAATATGGCTTTCTCCAGCAATACAGATCTGAGATTCCTGATGTGAGAGAAAAGATTTCCAGAAAACCTGCTGTGTTCAAAAGTCCACAAATGTGTTCATTCTCAAAAAATATGACTATGGCCCTTCAGTGTCAACACAGCCTTTCTGGGGTAGAGAATTGGTCATAATCTGACTTATTCATTCCTCTATTGTTAATTGAAAGCTATCATATGAAAGGTACATGGGCTACAGATAGGAAAACAGTCCTCAAGAAGCACATAACTGCAAGAGAGATGCATTCAATACCAGGTGTGATTTGTAATATATAATCTTCTCCATCTGTAATATACTGTGCATTATAACCATGGGGATGCAAGACAACTAACCCTTAAGAATCTGTTCTAAGTGCAGTAGCACATTGTGACTGAGCATAAAAATCTGAGTTGGATACTTATGTTGGGACCCTAGTCTGTGATTTATTAATAGTGTGACCTGGGAAAATTACTTTATCTCCCTTTTTCTGTCTTTAACATCTGTGAAATAGGAATATTGATCATTTTGACCAAATTAAATAAGCTAATCTATGATTTAAGTTAAACCATGCAATCTTTTTAAATTTTTGGTTGTTGGCTGAACAAATTACATTAAAAATTCACTCATCAAGTTGGAAGTTGAAGTTCATCATGGTCAAACACCTTTGTTTTAAAAAAAGATATCATTAAGTGTGCCAAAGATAAGCCACAGACAAAAGGGTCAATAAGAACAAGGCTCCAATTATAACACTGGAGGAGGCTTAAACTTCCCATGTCTACTAGGTATAGACAGGTACAATAATAATCTATGCAACACTGTCTTTTACTCAGAAAAAGAATGACACATTTTAAGGAGTTCAAAGTCATACACGAAGTGGGCACCTCTGTATCAGAACCATCAACTTCTTTGTGCTCCTAGGAGATGATAGATATATTTCTGTGCCCAGTACGATGAGACTCAAGTGGCAGGATTATCAGTAGGGTATTTCTAGGTTAATCAACAGATTGAGTCAAGATAAGTGTTTATTATGTGGACCAACGTGAATGACATAGAAAGTTGATCACCAATCCCGATTCATGTCCAGAGTTCTCAATCTCAAATAGAAGTGTCCTTCACCTGTCAGTTTCAGCTTTCCAAGTGTCAGGTAAAATTCTTAGACTAGTGACAACTAGACCAGTCAGGAAAAAATGTCACAAATGTCATTAAAGGTGGACGATCCAGAATGCTTTGCCTTTTACTCAGTGACTGACAGTAAAGACTATCTATGTTCATGTTTGTTCACTTCTGCATAGCCGGTGTGGTGGTTGAACAGTAAGAGTAGATCATTAGACACAATCACATTCTACTGTAGCTAATCTTGTGAGCTAGGAAATGTGTGCTCCATTTTCTTGTAAATCCAGGATGTTACTGGTACCGTTATTGAGCCCTTCTCTTCTGTGTCATGCTGAGTTAAACCTCACCAAAGATAAATAACAAGTTGTATCAATGGGAGGAGAAGCCCTGGGTCCTGTGAAGGCTTGATGTCCCACTGTAGGGGAATGCCAGGGCTGGGAGGTGGAAATGGGTGGATGGGTAGAGGAACACCCTCATAGAAGCAGGGGGATGGGGCATAGGATAAGGGACTTTGGGGGGGTACCAGGAAAGTGGATGACATTTGAAATGTAAATAAAGAAAATATCTATTAAAAATATATTTCACTATAAAAAAGGAAAGAAAGAAAGAGAAAAAGAAAGAAATGCACACCTATATCCTTTGACAACTTTGGAATCTACTCACTGAATGACAGGAGTTCCTTGATAGTCAGCCAGATCCAGATGTCAGAACATCCAACAGAGAAGCCAGGAAAGATGATCAGTAACAAAATGTTTGTGTGTACTTGTGTGAATTTTATTATCATTGTGTATGTGTATGTCAGTCGAATGTTTAGTTTTGAATTAAGTTGTCAAACTATTTCCAAAGTGCTAGAACACTTTGCTAATTCTATCTCTGCATGGATGATTCAGTTTATTTAGTCCTATGGATTTTAAATGGTGTATATCAAAGGGAAAATGCTCACTAGGCTATTTGCATTTTAATCTTTTAGAAAAATTGTTATTTGATGGCAATGGGCAAAAGCATATCTTGTTGGTGGTCAGGGCAGAGCAGATGGCAGTCCTTTGTTATTCTATCTTGATGCCTGACTTGGTAGCCAAAGCTATTGTATGCTTAGGACACATAAAATTCAAATCAAATCCAGGCAGAGCAGTGCGGGAGGAAGAAGGCAGACACCTGTGTTCTACCATACCACAAGGTGTGGGTGGAGAAAGATGCCCATAGATCTGTCCTCTACCCCATGATACTTGTGGGCCATAGACACACAAGGGCCCTGCCTGCACTATGCAGAGCAATGTGGGAAGAGGAAGACAGTCAAGAGACTGTTGGACCACCATGCTTCCCACAGACCTGCTCTGAAGAGCATGACACACACAGGCCATAGACAACACTTGCAGCCATATCATGTAAAGTGGACAGAGGATGTCACCCAGGGGCCCACCAGGGATCCACCAGCCACATGACCAGCCTGCAGTAGGAGCCACCACAATATACGAATATGTGGTTTAACTAATGGTAAATAAGTAGAGCAGCTTGAGCATTATAAAGAGATATGGACCTGGATACTTGAGGATAGAGAGGGGTAGCCTGCTGTGAATGGCCAGTCCTCCCTACCTCCCATACACAACTGGAACCATGGGGAGGTCCCAGCTAGAGATGCCACTGAGAGTGATGTCTGGGTCCAATGGCAGGTGTTAATATCCAAGATTCATACTCCCACTAGAGAACATGGGGAGATTCCTGGTCCTGGAAGCTGGTGAGGCCAACTCGGATGCCCTGGGATGGTGCAGAACTGTTCCCATTCCTCACTGGTTGTTGGACTCTGGAGAGCTGGCTCCATCTCTCACCAACTGTATCACTCAAGAGAGCAACAGGCACTATGACTGTCCCAGACAACACAGTGGAGTTGGCCTTGGTACTGGTGGTGCAGATAGCCTGCCCCAATGTGCAAGAGTTGACATCAGCCACTCATCTGCTGAGGGGTGGCACAGGCACTGGAAACTTGACCATAGGGTCATGTATGTGGAAGAGCTAGCTGTGACCCTTGCAGGTTGGATCACTTGCACTTGGTAGAGTGGGCCCTGCACCAAGCCTGGACAGTGCAGTAGAGCTGGTCCTAGTGACAGAGTAGAGAAGTTGGGGGGCTGGGTAGGGGCTGGGGAGTGGGTGAGCCACTCTTGAGGGCATGAGTGAAGGAGAGCTGACAGGCCATTTCTCTGATATGAGGTTGTGAGGTGGCCTGGGCAGTGGCTGGGGATGGATGCAGATTAGGTCCTGCACATTGCCTGAGCAACATAGTGTAGCTGGCTGTGATGACACTGGCATGGGTGAGCCAGACCCAAGGGTGTGAGAGGTGGAGAGCTGGCCCATGTGCTTTCAGTCTAAGCACTTGGGGTAGTGGGCCTGTGCATTGACTGGGCAGCAAAGGAGCTGGCTCTGGAGGTGTAGGTGAAGGTAAGCCAGCCCAGGTGTCATAAAATTAGGAGAGCTGAACCTGTCTCCTGCTGGTGGTAGCATTGGATGGCCAAGGAAGAACATTGCTGGAGAACTTAGCATGGTAGTGAGGATAAAAGGGAGAGTCTATGGGATGACCAGCTCAGCTACCACCCAGGCACAGATCCAGGATTCTGAGTGGGCCTACCACAAACCTGTATCATTTCTGGATGATCAGGACTTGAAAAAGGGCCAGTCTTGCTCATCCAAAGCTACAGGGTCTCCAGGACACAGGGCAACAACAAGATAACCAGGAGAAGTCCCAGTGAGGATCCAATATTTATAGTGTCACAGAAAACCAAAACCTGGAACCAGACCAATGACTCATTGCAATGAACATTTGCAAGTGAAGATGTGTGGGCAGAGGAATATACTGTGGAACACACTGACACACTATAGCTACCATGATGAGATATTTTTCTATACTTTGAATTCTGTTTGTTCAGGTTTTTCTGGGTAGGGGGAGGTTGCAATCTTAAGGGCAGATATGAGGGATTGAGGAGATGAGCAAGACTGAGGTCCATGATGTAAACTCAAAAACTCAATAAAAACTTTTTTAAAAAAGAGGTTATAAATTTCAAAGGGAATGTGAAAGTAGTTGTAGGTGAATACATGATTTAAATACAATAAACTCACTGTAGGCTTTTAGAAACAGAAAAAAAATGCATTGTCCTTTTCTCTAGTATAGCCTTCAGTTCATTGAGATGGAGTACAAGAGACAGAGAACAAACAGGAAGATGATTTTGCTCCAGGAACCTCAGTTTCCCAATGGTAATAGACTTGTAAAGTATAAATATCAAAGAATAAAAGTAGGTAGGCCATACTCATTCTGGCAGTGTAGGAGTGGCATGAGATGAGGGATATGTGTGTCAGCATGATTCAACATTCCTGCATGGTATACATAGGTCATAGCATTGCTTGGTCCCATGCAAATATAAACAACTATCAGAATCTAATACAAATTTAAAAATAAATCCAAGTCAAAGTGCTGAGAACAATTTTCTGATCAGTTGTTTTTAAAAGAGCAAGTATAATTAAATAGTAGTTTAAAATGTTTGAGATATCTGGCATTAAAAAGATTTCGTGTGTGGGTCTTTCATGGTAGCACACAGTTACAACTCACCCCGTAGGAGGTGAAGACAAGAGGATTACAAACTCAAACCAGACTAGTCTACATAGCACTTTCTATGTTGTCTTGGGCAACATGACATGCTGTATGAAAGAAAAAAACTAAGCTAAAAACAAAAACAAGATCAAGAAAAAAAAAACAAAACTCAAAAACAACAATAACAAAACAAAAAACCAAACTGAAACAAAAACAAGAAAAGATAAAATATGTCTGTTAAGAGAAAGCAACAATAATATTCTGATGAGGATAAAGACCTAGAGGAGTGAAGAATTGACTAGAAGGATGAAGGAAAAGACAGAATTGAAGACAGACTATGAATCACTGGAAAGTTCTAGAAAGGAGTCAGACTTTGTTTTGTTGGTAACATCACTAAAGTTGGAGAGAGTATGTAACCTTTGGCTTGCATTTTTTTTTTGTTTTTTTGTTTGTTTGTTTGTCTTTTAAAAAGATTTATTTTTCACATTATAGATATTGGTGTGTTGGGAAACAGACATTAAGAACATTCACTTGCATGTAGGACAACTCAGAAAACTCAGAAAATTATACTAAGCCACTGATAAAATTTTAACAAAGGCTCAAGTGTTGGAAAGTGAAAAGGCTTGTGGGAAAGCAACTAGAGTAAGAGAAGCAGGCAATGCTGAGAGCAGAGCTCACTGAATAGGCAGGGGATGCTAAGAGCAGAGCTCACTGAAGAGGCTTTAGAGTGTCCTGGCTTTCCTTTTCCTGAGTTATCAAATAATATAAGCTTCTTATAAGTAAGAAAATGAGAAACAATACTAATGTTTAGTTTTCTTAGAAATAACTACAAACAATATTTGTAAAATGTTTATTATAAATGTTTGTGGTCAATATTTGCAGCTGTATACTTGTGTGGATATGTGTATAATTTTAAGCAAATGCTATTAGTGCTGTATAAAGCTGTAATGCTCACCTCTTAATATAATGTAGCCTATTTTGGCATCTTTGTGTGTGTGTGTGTGTGTGCATGTGCGTGTGCGTGTGTGTGTGTACACAAGCCTCACCTATTGTTCTCTACATTTTATCCAGTTTTAGATTGCTGCAATGGCCTCCTTTTATTGTAAATGAAAGCTTATTTGATGTGGTGTGATAGAATTACACTTAATGTGGAATGAGAGTAAATATTTAGAATGAAATTAGAAGTATCACTCATTTAAGAAAGTGGAAGTAGTTGTTTCTATGGCCTCAAAAGGCTGAGTTTACCATATCAATCATGTTAACTGGTCTGAATCCACTGCAACCTTGTTTTGTCCTATACTTTCAATTCTTATCTGTGGTTCTATGAGAATCTTCCATTGACTGGTCTTATTAGCTTTACTTGTCTAAGAAAAGCTTATAAGGAAAATAAGCATACAAGTCTTTTACCAATTCTGTCACAAGATCTGAAGAGTTCTCTTCTCTGTGCAAAGAGAACAGAACTTGTGGCTTTAGACATGCCCGTCTCAATAAACCTTAAGAAAGTGGCTTGGCATAAGATTGATTTTTTTTAATCTGCATAGAAAAAATACTACCATATTAATGGCTATTAATGACACCTTGAAAGCACACATATTTTTAAAATGGTTACTTAGCTTTTAAATAATGAAAAACTGGACCAGTGAAACCAATATTCCTTTTATACAATCTGACAGTTATTGGAAAAAAAAGAGGATGTTAGCAGAAGCAAATCAATCTGTTCTGCTAAACACTCTAAAATGTATAAGTGTTCCCTAACAAGACATAAACCTTGAGTTCTAAACTCGAAGACTGGAGTTGAAGTAAGAACTACATATATTCATTACTGCTCCTGAATAGATGCTAAATTCACACCAATCTTATGTGTTTCTAAAAGGCTTGTGAATTTTCCCAGCATGTCATGGAATTCCAACAATCATTCTTCTCACTTTCATTTGCTTTTCTTCTGTTTTTTTTTTTTCTTTTCGTTATGTGAATCACTGAGTCTAACAAGGGCTGACAGAGTAGGCATTGGTGTGGAGCTGCCTGTGGGAGCATGAGTAACTCCCCCACATCACTGAAGACAGTAATACCCACCTTAGCAGCCCTCCATTTCCAACAGCTCTCCTGAAAGAAGTAGATCCTGAAGCCTCTCTCCTCTAGGACTGAACGATAATGAACTTAGTCTTGTGCACATCTTGTGGAGGCCACCAGAGCTGCAGACGCCATGCCATGTTCATATAACAGCACTTCTCACTCTTTCCATACCCTTGACCTGGGCACTCTTTCCATTTCCTCTTCCATGAGCCCTGAGCATTGGAAAAGGTAGTAATGAATATTCTATTGGAGGATGAACAGTCAACATTAATTGTTCACAGCACAGCAGGCCATGAACCTAAATTAACCACCATCCACTATAAAGACAGGCTTCCCTGACCAAGGTGGGAAAGAATGGATTTTCTTCTCATTGACTAAATCAACTTTTTCAGCACATCATTTTTTTTTTTTTAGAAATAATAATTTGATTTTATTTAAAAATGTTCAGATATACTAAGAATCTAAATGTAAAGCAGCTATATCAGGACAACTGTAAACTCACTGTGAATTAGTATTGGATGTTAGGGAATTTGTAAATGTGAATCAACAACAGAAACAATGAAGAAGAAGCCCAGACTGAAATGAAGCCTCAGAGCTATTTTTTTCAAAACATTCCCTCATATAGTCTGATAAGCATAAGCAGAAATTTTGGAACAGAACCTAAAGTAATTACCATTCTGAGAAACAAACTCATAATGTCACGTTTTTTCTCAAATTAGTTCTGCTATTTTATATTTCCACTTTCCAGGAAATAATTGTCAGAGTAAATCAGGAGCACATGCCAGATCCTTCCTAGAAGCAGCATGTAAAGATGTTACAATAATCAAATAAATAAAAAATTTTCAAATATCCACTTAATCAGTGGGTGGATTATTTGTGTATTACCACAGACATGAACTCTTTAATATATTTTTTTAAAATTTTGTGTATGTAAATCTGAGTTGTATATGTTGTCATTGTATGTGTATGCACATGTATGTGTGTATTTGTTATATAGATAACAGAGATCAATGTTGAATGACTCCTTTAAGAGGTGATAACCTCATATTTATTTTTGAGAATTTCATGTACACACATTTATCATGGGTTTTGATCATTCAAATACAACCCTATTCCTTCCCTTCCAACTCCGCTGCTATCCCTCTTCATGTACCTCCTCACAGCCTCATTTTCTTGTTTCAGAATCCACTGACTCCTACTGTTGTAACGCTTTTGGATGTGGGATTATCTACTGCAGTATTGGTAACCTCTCAGTGATCATGTCCTGAAGAAACTGACTATCCCTTCCCAAGTAAACATCAAACAGCCAGTGTCTCCGCTACGGGAAAAGTTCATGAACCCTTCCCCAAAGCCTTTTCGAATTTTGTCTGAGTTGATATTTCACTGTCACAACCTCTGTACATCCATGTGGGCACTGGCCCTGTTAAGTTCTGAAAACACTGCTTTGCTAAAGTCATTCACTACTTTGGTCCTTAACAATCTGTTCACCTTCTCTTCCAAGATGATCCTTAGTCTTTGGGGAAATGTTCTTCTCATTCATCACAGAATGTGGAGCTTTTCATGTAAGATAGGCTGACTGGCAGCGCATCTCCAGGCCCTCCTGTCTCTCTTTCCTGCTCTCTGGATACATGCATCACCACCATACACATTTCTGTTTTTATCTGGGTGCTGCAGATCACAACTCAGATCTTCACACTTGCTTGCAGCTGAACCAGACATTATCCAGGATCATGTGTGAATCTTGGAGCCATGATACATTATCAAAACTAATAAGATACTGTATGGGCTAAAGTTAATGTGTGAGCCCCACATTTCCAAAGTCAGAGAACTTCCTGAAATTCTGGGAGCTGCTGTTCATGTAAGATAACAAGTCTCTTATTTTCATGTTAATAATAACATTTGTTACATCCAAGAGGATGTGCTTGATTACATGTAAGTGGGAGATACATAAGCAAGATGTATGTCAGGATGTATGCTTGCCCCCAATTGGAAAAAAGTAAAAAGCCTTATAGGTTTGTAGGTTTGACTTTTATTAGCATGTGACTGAAGCAATTTAGTGTCCTTTGTTTTTTTTTTTTTTTTCTGGGAATCCAGTGTATGGACCTGGCCACTGTCCGTCTTATTGTCTGATACTGAATAGTTTTTTTTTTAATTGGACAATTGTCGATTTGGTCTTTCGCCTTGCAAAATTTTCAAGCTTAATCAACAGAGTCCATTCTGTATGACTTAATTTGTGTTAAGTCCACATACCCTAAAGAGTAATGTGCTGAAGACATACATACATTTAATAAAAGCTACAAGGAAGGCTGAGGATAGACATACACAGAGATTATATTGTTGAGACTGTGTTGTTGAGATTACTTCTCAAACTTCACTACACATTAGAAGGAACTGGGGAGCTTTTAAAAATATATTGATGTAAAGGACTCAGCCCAGAACAATTAAATTAGAATCACTTTACTCAGAGGCTTAGCTAAGACTTACAGTAAACAGACAGATACTTAAGACTTCATTGATGAAATTGGAGTCAATCGTTCTCAGTACCACAAGGTCTCTTCTGCAATTATCCTCTCTTCTCAGCATTAATTTTTACCCCTACCCAGGGTAAAAATTGACATACTATGTGCCTTAATATTGGAGAGCTCCTGGAAACAATAAAATGGGAGAGTAAAAGACAGTCACTGGATATGGTGACTTCCATTCTTATCCACTAACCTACTTTTCTTTGCTCTTAAAAACATTGTCCTGGAAATGATTGCCTAATCTTTCAGCTTCTTTATTACCCTGTTCTCTCAATCCATTCAGGCTTTTATCCACAGCAGAGCCCCAAATGCCTTAAAAACCAGCACTAGCAATCTTTTGTTGGATTCTGTGGTCTGTTGTTTAACTTCTTTGTGTTCAACTTTCCAACATAGAAGGTTGATAATAGACTCTATTTTTTTTTTTTTTACTAGTTTATGGATCTCTATGGTGGGTTCAGTTTTCTTTGACTTCAAACTATGGCTGTAATTCTATTCTTGAGCCTCAATGAGGTTGAGTGAATTCTTTTTTGAGATGAGAGAAATCTTTGTGTGCCTTTCTTCCTGCATACTGCTTATCTTCAACTCTGATGTCTCTCTTCAATTTAGTCTTAAATTCATAACCATAATCACAGTCTAGTGTTTAATCCTTCCTTACATCTTATATTTCTATATTTCTTTCTCAATATTGTAGTTCAGACATGCTTTAAAGTTTGGATCCTCCTATCTGAGACTTTAAAATTCTAGGCTTATAGGTATATGTGGCTATCTTTGATTAGCATTTTATTCTAATCCTAAACTATTTCCTATCATTTACCCAGTTTCTTGAGACATATACAAACTACATATGCATATGCATTCAACTTATGCATAGATCTTCAATTAACCTTCATATTATGCAATGCATTGTCTCTAATCTTTCTTCTGATACTACTGTGTTAGTTCATCTAAACTAAGTCAGAAGTTCCTGACTGTTTCGTTGTTGTTTGGCTTGTTTGCTTTGTTTTACTTCCTTTCTCTTCCTTCCACAAGTTTTCTTACTTTCATTATCAGTTATTTTATTTATTTATCTTCAAATTGTTGCCCTCCTCCCAGTCCCCCCCTCAAGGAGTTCTATCCCCTATCCCTATCCCCACCCTAGAGCATCAAGTCTCTAAAAGAGTAGGCACCTCCTCTCCCACAGGCCAGACAAGGCAGCCTTATGCTACATGTATACTGGGACCTCAGGCCAGCCCATATATGCTCTTTGGTTGATGGCTTAGTCCTTGGAAGCTCCCATAGATCCATGTTAGTTAATACTGCTGGTCTTCCTATGGGGTTTCCATCCCCTCTAGTTCCTTCAGTACTTCCCTCAACTCTTCCATAGGGGTCCTCAAACTCCATCCAATGCTTGGCTGTGAGTATCTGCATCTGTCTTAATCAGCTGTTGGTAGAGCCACTGAGAGGATAGCCATGCCAGGCTTCCATCTGCAAGCATAACACAGAATCAATAATAGTGTGAGGGATTGGTTTCTGCCCATGGAATAAATCTCCAGTTGGGCCAGTCACTGGACAGCCTTTTCTTCAGTTGCTGCTTCATTTTTGTCCCTGCATTTATTTTAGACAGAAGCAGGTTTGGATCAAAAGTTTTGTAGATGGGTTGGTCTCTTTCCCTCCACTATGGGGTCCTGTCTGACTACTGGAGGTGGTTTCTTCAGGTTCCATATCCACACTGTTGGGCATTTTAGCTAAGATCATCCACACTGAGTCATGGAAGGTTCCTGATCCCAGGTCTCTGAGACTTTCTACATGTTTCCCCCACCCCAAAACCCCGGCAGCTGCATAGTTTCCTTCATTCTCCTGGCCCTCTGGGCCTCACTCCTATATCTGTTCATACCTGACCTTGTCCATTTTGCCCTTCCCTCATACACCGAGGTCCCTCCTTCCTCTGCCTCCCATGATTATTTTGCTCCCATTTCTAAGCACGACTGAGGAATACTCACTTGGGCCTTCCTTCTTAGGGTCTATTTTTATCTAATATCCACTTATAAGTGAATACACATCATGCATGCATGCATGTACTTTTGTGTCTGGATTACTTCACTCAGGATAATGTTTTCTAGTTCCATCCATTTGCCTGCAAAATTCATGATGTCCTTGTTTTTAATAGCTGAGTAGGATTCCATTGTATAGACATACCACATTGTCTTTATCCATTCTTCAGTTGAGGAACATCTGCGTTGCTTCTAGCTTCTTGCTATTATGAATAAGGCTGCTAGGAACGTAGTGGAACATGTATCCTTGTGATATTGTAGAGCATCTTTTAGATATATGCCCAGGAGTGGTATAGCTGGGTCTTCAGAATAAATTATTTCTAATTTTCTTAGGAACTACTAGATTGATTTTCAATGTGGTTGTACAAGTTTTCACTCCCACCATCAGTGGAGTAGTGTTCCTCTTTCTCCACATGCTCACTAGCATGTGCTGTCACTTGAATTTTTGATCTTAGCCATTCTGATTATTATAAGGTGGAATCTCAGGGTCATTTTGATTTGCATTTCTCTTATGACTAAGAATGTTGAACATTTATTTAAGTGCTTCTTAGCCATTTAAGATTCCTCTGTTGAGAATTTTCTATTTAGCTCTGTATTCTGTTTTTAAAATTGGGTTATTTGGTTTTTTTGGAGTTTAATTTCTTATGTTCTTTATATATTTTGGATATTAGCCCTCTATTGGATGTAGGATTAGTGAAGGATTTTTCCCAATCTGTAGCCTGCTGTTTTATCATATTGACAGTGTCCTTTGCCTTACAGAAGATTTCAGTTTCAGGTAGTCCCATTTATTAATTGTTGATCTTATAAGCCTCAGCCATTGGTGTTTTGGTCAGGAAAATTTCTCCTGTGCCAATGTGTTTAAGGCTGTTTCCTACTTTCTATGCTACTAGATTCAGTTTATCTGGTTTTATGTTGAAATCATTGATCCACTTGAGTTTGTGCATTGTGATAAATATGGATCAATTTGCATTCTTCTATATGTAGACTGACAGTTATATCAGCACCAATTATTGAAGATTTTTTTTTTCACTCATGGTTTTGGCTTCTTGTCACATGTCAAGTTTCACAGGTATGTGGGTTTATTTCTGGGTCTTCAAATATATATCATTGATAGACCTGTCAATCTATGTAACAATGCCATATGGTTTTTATCACTATTGCTCTGTAGTACAGGTTGAGATTAGGGATGGTGATACCCCCAGAGGTTCTTTTATTATTCAAAATTGTTTTGGCTCTCCTAGGTTTTTTGTTTTTTTTTTTTGTATGAAATTGGGAAATGTTCTTTCAATGTCTGTAAAAAATTGTGTTTGAGTTTTGATGGCCATAGCATTGCTTTTAGTAAGGTGGCAATTTTCATTATGTTCCTCCTACCAATCCCTGAGCATGGACCATCTACCCATCTTTTGAGGTCTTCTTTGATTTCTTTCTTCAGTGACATAAAGTATTTGTTATATAAATCTTTCACTTGTTTGGTTATAGTTATATCAGGATATTATATATTATTTGTGACTATTGTGAAGGAAGTTGTTTCCCTAATTTCTTTCTCATCAATTGAACATAGGAGGGTTACTTATTTCTTTGAGTTAACTTTGTTGCCACTTTACTGGTTATTTATCAGTTGAAGGTTTTCTCTCATTGAATTTTGAAGCACTGTGTATGTATTCTATTATATCATCTGAGATTAGTGATACCTTGACATCTTCCTTTCCATTTTGTATCCCCTTTATCTTCTTTTGTTGTCTTATCTCTCTAGCTAGAACTTCCTTATACTGAATAGATAAGGAGAGAGTAGGGAGCCATGTCTTGTCCTTGATTTTAGTAGGATTGCTTCAAGTTTTTCTATATTTAATTTGATGTTGCCTACTGTTTGCTACATGTGCATGTTATTTTATTATGTATGCATTTATTAAGTTTCTTTATGTGCCTTGAATTCCTTATCTCTCCAAGACTTCTAACATGAAGGGATGTTGGATTTTGTCAAAGACTTTTACAGCATCTAATGAAATGATCATGTCATTTATTTCATTGCATTTGTTTATACAGTGGATTATATTGATGAATTTTAATATATTGAACCATTCTTCATCACTGCAATGAAGCCTATCTGATTGTGTTGAATGATGTTTTGATGTCTTGGATTCCATTTGCAAGAATTTTATTGAGTATTCTGCATCAATTTTCATAAATAAAGTTAGTCTGAAGTTCTTTTTCTTTGTTGGGTTTTTGTGTGGCTTCAGTATCAGGGTAACTATAGCCATGTAGAATGAGTTAGGTGTTGTTTTTTCTATTTCTATTTTGTGGTACAGTTTGAGAATTTTTGATATTAGCTTTTTTTGAAGGTCTGGTAGAATTCTGTACTAAAACAATCTGGGCTTTTTTGTTTGTTTGTATGTGTGTTTGGGAGGATTTAGTGACTGTTTCTCCTTCCTTACTGTTTATAGGACTGTTTTGATAGTTTACCTGATTTGATTTAACCTCAATATATGGTATCTGTCTAGAAAAATCATACATTTTGTCTGTATTTTCCAGTTTTGTTCAGTATGTTTTTGTAGTGAAACATTGACTTTTTTAAAAAAATTTCCTCAGTTTCAGTTATTATGTCTCTCTTTTCATTTCTAATTTTGTTAATTTGGATACTATCTCTGTGCCTTTTAATTGGTTTTGCTAAGATTTTATCTATCTTGTTGATTTTCTCATATAATAAGCTCTTGGTTTTGTTGATTCTTTGTGTTGTTCTTTTTGTTCCTAATTGTTTGATGTTAGCCCTGAGATTGACTATTTCCTGCCATGTATTCCTCTTTGCTGTGTTTACTTCTTTTTTTTTCTAGAGATTTCAGGTGTGCTGTTAATTTGCTAGTATAGGATCTCCCCAAATTTTTATATGAAGGCATTTATTGCTATGATTTTCCTCTTAAAACTGCTTTGTTTCTCATAAGATTGAGTGTTTTATCTTCATTTCCATTGAATTCGAGAAAGTCTTTAATTTCTTTCCTTATTTCCTCTCTACCAAGTTATCATTGAGTAGAGAATTATTCAGTTTCTAAGAGTATGTGGGTTTTCTGTTGTTTTTGAAGTTCAGCCTTAGTCCATGGTGATCTGATAGAATGCTTGGTATTATTTGAAACTTCTTGTATCTATTGAGATTCCTCTTGTGTCAGATTATGTGGTCAACTTTGGAGAAGGTTTCATGAGAAGCTTAGAAGGCACATTTTTTTTTGGCTTTTGGTGAAATACTTTGTAGATAATCTGTTAAATCCATTTGATTCCTAACTTCTGTTAGTTTCACTTGTGTTTCTGTTTAGTTTCTGTTTCCTTGACCTGTCCATTGTTGAGAATGGGATGTTGAAGTCTCCTACTATTATTGCTTGGGGTTCAATGTGAGTTTTGAGCTTTAGTAAAATTTCTATTATGAATCTCATTGCTCTTGCATTTGGGCAATGTATGTTCAAAATTGAGACTTTGTTTTGGTAGACTTTTTGATGAGTATGATGTGTTCTCCAACTCTTTTGATTACTTTTAGGTGAAAGGCTATTTTATTGGATAGTTGAATGGCTACTCCAGCTTGTTTCTTGGGACTGTTTACTTAGAAAACTTTTTTTTCCTGTCCTTTACTCGATAGTAGTGTCTGTCTTTGTTTCTGAGGTGTGTTTCTTGTATGTAGCAGAATGATGGATCTGTTTATGTACCCAGTCTGTTAGCCTGTGTCTTTTTATTACAGAATTGAGTCCATGATATTGAGAGATAGTGATGACCAATGATTGTTAGTTCCTGTTATTTTTTGGTGGAGGTGGTACTATGTGTGTGTTATTCTCTTGGGTTTGTTTGGAATGATTAGTTTTTTTTTTATTTCTTGTGTATAATTACCATCCTTGCATTGAATTTTCATTCTAGAATAATCTGTAGGACTGTATTTGTAGAAGGATATTGTTTAAGTTTGTTTTTTTCATAGAACATCTTGGATTCTACATTAATTATGATTGAGAATTTTGCTGGAAATAGTTGTCTGGGCTGGCATCTATGGTCTCGTATGGTCTGCAAGACATCACTCCAGGATCTTCTGGCTTTTAGAGTCTCTGTTGACAAATGTGCTGTAATTTTGATAGATCAGCTTTTGTATGTTACTTGGCTTTTTTTCTTTACAATTTTTAATACTCTTTCTTTGTTCTGTACATTTAATGTTTTGATTATTATGTGGCAGGAGGATTTTCTTTTTTGATCAAATCTGTTTGGTGTTCTGTAGGCATATTACATGTTTATAGCCATCTCTTCCTTTGGGTTAGCAAATTTTCTTCTATAATGTTGTTGAAGATGTTTACTGGTCTTTTGAGCTGGAAATCTTCATTCTCCTTTCTCCCTATTATTCTTAGGTTTGGTCTTTTCCTTATGCCCCAAATTTCCTGAATGTTTTGGGTTTAGAACCTTTTACACTTGCCTTTTTTTTCTAACCAATATATCAATATCTTCTATGGTTTCTTTTATGTCTGAGATCCTTTCTTCCATCTCATATTCTGCTGGTGATACTTGCATCTGTAGTTCCTGTTTTCTTTTCCAGGTTTTCTATCTCCAGGGTTGCCTCCATTTGTTTTTTTTTTTTTTTACTGTCTCTATTTCCATTTTTTAAGGTTTTGGGCCATTTTGTTCATTTTTCACCTGTTTTATTGTATTTTGTAGGGGGGTGGTTTTGATACTTTGATCACGAATCTGCATGTGAATGCTGAAGGTCCTGTTTCCCAATTACTTCTTGATTGATCATTAAAGATGTCAGCAGCTAAAGGCAGGGCAGGAGAGGAGAGACTTCTAGGTTCCTGCAGGCAGGCCCGGAGACACAGGAGGAGGAAAGGGAATTCACCATGCTTCAGAAGGAGAGAGAGTCACGAACCATGTGAGATCTTGGGTGGAGTGGCCATTGTCCAGTTCCTCAGGAGGAGATTAGAAATGTAACTAAGCTGAAGGCTGAGGGCAGATGTAGGGTGTGGAGCAAGGAGAAGGTAACCAGGCAACTAAATTAAGGGCAGATTTGGGGTGTTTAGCCAGTATTAACAGAGAAAAAAGCGTGCTAGCTGCAAGAGGCTTAGAGGAGCCCAGCTGCTAAGCCATAAGGCAGGCTAAAAATGAGCTCTGTGTGTATACGTGCGGGTGCATGTGTGTATGTGTTTGTGTGTGTCTGTGTGTGTGTATCCTTGTGTGTGTGTGTGTGTGTGTGTGTGTCTGTGTCTGTGTGTGTGTCTGTGTGTGTGTCTGTGTGTATTTCATCCATGGATCCAAGGGAACCAGGGTGGTGGCTGGTAGCATGGTTGGTTCGGAGTTTAAAGTGGGAATAGTAGAAACAACATGCTACATTTTTCTGTTTTTCTTTAAGGGATTTATTTGTTTCCTCTTCAAGGGCTTCTACCTGTTTGCCTGTGTTTTCCTGTATTTCTTTACAGAGTTATTTATATCCTCTTTAAAAACCTATATCATCTTTATGAATTGGAATTTAAGGTCAGAATCTTGCTCTTTAGGTGTATTAGGGTATCCAGGGCTTGCTGTAATAGGAGATCTGGGTTCTGGTGATGAGTATTCCTTTAAAGAGTTATTTATATTCTCTTTAAAATCTTCTATCATCTTCAAGGGATGGAATTTAGGGTCAGAATCTTGGTCTTCAGGTGTTTTAGCATATCCAGGACTTCCTGTAGTAGGTGATCTGGGTTTTGATGGTGTTAAATTACACTGGCTTCTGTTGATTATGTTGTTGTGCTTGCCTTTCACCATCTGGTAGTCTCTGATGTTAACTGGCCTGGGATGTCCTGGATTGGAACAGGTCTCCCTAAAGGCAGGTAGAGTTCTGTGTCCCAGGTTAGGGCAGCACTTCTGGAAGGCAGACAATGCTGTGTCTCTGGTTAGAGCAGTCCTCCTGGGAAACAGGCAGGACTATGTGGTGGGGGAGCAGACAGAGTGATCTACCATGTATGCAGGTGGACATGCCATCTGAAAGGGCTCTGGGGCTCCAGTAAGGCAGGACAAATCTTATGTTTACTAAGCTCTGTTGGGTCCTAGATGGAGTGGGTATTGAGGAAGGGGGTCTCGCATGTGTCCCTGGTTAAAGTAGTCCTCCTGGCATGCAGGCAGAGTTGTTCAATGGGGGTATGGGCAAGCTAATCTGCCTCTGTGCAGGTGGAGGTATGGACCAGAAGAGTGCCATTCCCCGAATTTTTAAAGCAGTTCTGAAAGCAATCTTTTTTGTTTAAAACAACAAAATAAAAACTCTTTAGCTTTGGCTCAAAACAGAGCCCCTCATTGTGTTCTTTAGAGATAGTATCTGACCATCTTTACCTTGGTGCTAAGGTCATATAGACCCTTGGATCCAATGGGCAAATTTGCACTTTCATATCTTGGTGTCTAGAAATCAACTTTATTTCCCTTCCCAACTCCTTCCCTCCCTCCTTTCTCTCTCCCTTCCTTCTGTCCTTCCTTCCTTCCTTCTTTTCTTTTTTTCCTTCCTTCCTTGCTTTAATTGCTTCTTTCTTAGCTTCTGACCTAGCTAACTTCTATCCTGTGCATAGTTCAGGTCCCAGATTAAATGTCACCTTTTAATAAAGTGTGTCTTCTCCCTTTTGATCTCAGGTCATAGAAGGCTGATGACAACTTTCTGTCATACATTGCCTCTAGCACTCTTGACTTCTTGCTGTTTTGATAACTGTACTGCAGGATACAATTATGTATTCAGGTATAAACGTACTTGCCTTTGCCTCATTATCAACTCCTAATAATGGAGGTATTTGTCTTTATTCCAAATGTACATTAATAGTTACAGCAGTGCCCAACAATCATTAAGGTTACTGTAAATTTTTTGAGCAGAAAGTATACAGTAAATCAAACCAAACTTTTATTGTGCTATTTGAGAATCCATGTTTTACTTTTATATTGGATTTTCTTTTTCCATTTTATTTTATTTGTAAACTTTCATGATCATTTCATAAAATGCTAATGTCACAGCTCATTTCCTGAATATTAAACATTCAATTTGCTATAATGTTCCTTTATGGAAAACCATAAAAGAGTATATGTTTCTGAAGCCACTTCTCCTATCTCTGAGGTCACAGTCTTCAACTCTCAGCACCCTTGGTTGTACATTATCCTGCTTCTGGTTTCTTCCACAGAACCTTACCTAGCTTTTCCCAGTGTGGACTGATTTTTTTTTTTTGTCCCTTACTGTCACTCTTGCCAGCTCACTATCCCACCTTCCCTAATGCTTGCTTTTGTTTTCATTAGTCTTCAGGACTCAGGAGTGCTCTACATAAACCTTCCTTCTTTTAGACTTGCTACCATCAAGATTTAGAACATGCTGCAAGATATGTGATTCTTTTCATCCCATATGGCTTCCCAACCATTCAAAGCATGGATGCAGTATTTGAAAGAAAGTGTAGGTGTCTTGGAGATACCATTATGAGTTATTTTACTGGATATGCTTCTGATATCAATGGAGGTATTAGGGAACTGTCTAGTGTATATGCCCACCTGTATGCATATGTGTGTGCATGTTCATGTACAAATAAAGGCCAGTATTTGAAGTCAAATACCTTTAATCACGTTTCATATTATTCTGTAGGGCACCATCTCTCACTGAATCTGAAACTCCCCAATTCAGCTGATGTGGCTGGAGAGCCAGCACCAGAGATCTCCCTGTTTCCTCTCCAGCGCTGTGATTGTAGGTTTGCATTTGTGCTCCCAGGGATTTATATGGGTGGTAGAGCTCTGACCTCTTGTTCTTGCCTTTGTAATTGCATACAAGTACTTGAGAACTGGAGCCATCTCAACAGTCTAGAAAACTGGGATGTTCTTACTGTCACACAAGAACCATCACATGGCAAGAAGATTTGTATGAGATATTTCCTGTTGTCTAAAGCATTTAAATACTTGGTGCATAGTTTATGGTACTAGTTGGGGGGAGGTATAAGAGGTATGATCATTTTGGAGGAGTTTGTCAATAGAGGTGGAATTTGAATTTAAATACTAGTACCATGTCATTTAAATGTTATTCTATCTGCTTTGTACTTGTTGCTCAAAAAGTGAGTCCTCAGCTTCTGCTCCAGCCACCTTGTGTGTTGCATGCTGTCTCCTCTCCTCCATCATGGACTGTAACCTTCTGGAAACTTAAATGCAAATAAACTCCTTTATTATGCTGCTTTGGTCATGGTGTTTTATGACAGCAACAGAGTAAAAGTAACTAATTACACTAGTGACATTTTATACACAGGTAATGCTTTGGGTGACTCTAACTTGAGGAGAATACTAAGTGATATTTTAAAACATAAGTGTTCCCAATTTAAATGTTCCCAAAGTGAAGTAAATGGCAATTGTGTGTTCTTCTTAGAGAAAGAATTTACACCTGCAGTGTAAATTATGGAGGATGTAGTGATGGTCTAATCACTTTGCATGCTGTTTCTTTTAAAAATTCCCAGAAGGTCACTTAGAATACACAAGCAATTGAATTATAGTACATCTAAAAGATATAAACTATCACAGAGAAATAAAAATAAAATGCAATATATATTTGAATTGTAAAAATATGTTATTTCAGAGATTATATTTAAGATATATCTGATAGCTAATTTTTCATATTAATATAATTCTTCCCACACTTCCTACTGAGAGCTTCAAAAGGCTGTTCTTAATGCTGCAAATGTCTCTTTCTGGGTGGCTGAATGTAAAATGTCAAAAGTCCGAATGTCACCCTTTCTTTCAGAATTGTTATATTTACAAACAAAAAAATATGGAGACTACCATTAAGCTAAAATGTTACTATATTACAATGAAATATAGCTATTACTGTGGTGAGTTATAGTATAAGGGACAAATTACCCTTATTTTTCTGTATTTGAAAAAGTAGATATGAGAAAGTAATGTTTCATGCTGAGTACAGAAGAAATGGAACCATTCTTCTGTAACCATTGTAAGCATCCTAGCAGGCAAGGTTTTCCTGAGAAATGGAGGTTCATTTTTTGATCCAAGGTCAGAAAGAGTGAAGCTGAAGAGTCTATTTGTCCTAGGCTGGTGCCTTTCCAGCTTTGACCTTTGGAATATCTTTTTCTTTCTTCACTATTCCACCTCTGCCTTTAAATAGTATTTTTATTGTTTTCTTCTCAGACATCATCATAGTAAGACCACATTCTTTGTCATTTAAAGGTATCTATTAGGACAGAGACTACTTTACTTTTCTGGTATGAAATATTTGTAGCTGGGATCCTTGAAGGTTAAGTTTGAATTACATTGTAATTACATTAGCTATCAACAAAGGATCTCATGGTGGCAAAGGGATTCTAATGCTCTCCAGAAAGTTAAGCAATGATGGTCACAGAATGCTTTTAATGCTTAGTGCATTCACTTCTGTGGGATAGAAAAGACATCTAATAAGTTATGAAGTCTATAGTAATTATGAGAAGGAGGAGGAGGAGGAGGAGAAGAAGAAGAAGAAGAGGAAGAAGAAGAAGAAGAAGAAGAAGAAGAAGAAGAAGAAGAACAACAACAACAACAACAACAACACTACCACCACCACCACTAACAACAACAACAATAATAATAATTTGCAGGGCCTCACTATGTAGCATAACTTGCCTAGGATTCACCATGTAGACAAACTTAGCAATGACCTAATGTAGACCTTCTTGCCTCTGTTTCTCTAGTGCTATGATAACAGGAATTAGCCATCATGCTCAGACTGCTGTTGTATATATTATTTTAACATTTAAGTATAACAGAATACCTAAAACATTAAAAATAGTTTATATTGTGCCTCAAATTCCTAATCAGTGCATAGTGTATGTTTGTCTAGTTTTTTAAGAATCCACATGCATGAAGTTTCTTTTTCATTCTGTGATTTTACAGCATGACGTCTGTGTATGAGTCTGCAAAAAGGGACCAGGGAACATTTTGCATTTCCCTTATCAGAAGGAGGCAGTCAGGTGGGAGGACAAGAAAGAATGGGAAACTTAATCACAATGAAGCACTGTGTTCATACAGGGCTAGGTTTGGGAGTCTAATATTCCTCCCTGTTGGCTTCTCCAGCATCTGATCCTTCTGACCCCCTCACTCATTGGAACCTAGATAACATAGAACTATCTCTGTTCAGGTAGTCTGATTTTTTCTTTCAATTCTTTCTAAGTGAATTCCCCATCACCCTTTAACCTACTCCTAAGATAGTTCAAAGTACTTTTCCTAGATACCTGTAGACTACTTGTCTTTAATTAACCAGGGATGGTAGATATCACCAGTGCATTAATTGGAGCAGCCTGAGAGATATAGTTAATATGCACCATAGCATCATTGGTCATTATTCTGTAACTGTTTATGTGTCTCATCTTTGTAAGTAGAAGTGTCTGCAGTTAACCTCTCCTTTTTTTTAAGGTTTATTTTACTTTTAAATATGTCTTTGTGTGTCTGTGTATGGAGGTGTGTACACATCAGTTTAGATGTCTATGGAGGACAGAGACCACATCACATCCCCTGGATCTGGATTTACAGGGTTTTGTGAGACACATGGTATGTGTCATTGGAACCTAAATCAGGTCCTCTGTAAAAAGAGTAAATGCTCTTAACTACTAAGTATCTTTCAAGCCTTACTCTTTTAAAGGGCTACAAAATACTTTTAGCATGACAACAATGGACTTCTTTCTTCCTTTCCCAGTATGATGTTTCAGGCATCACCTATATTTATTTTTTTAAACAGGAGTCAATCCTTGCTTCTCCAAAGCAGGAGTGTTAGGTGGTTGTCCTCAGCATTTTGTTTCTAATATTCACTTCTTGGCAATAGAAATGACTTTACAAACATACTCAAAAGTTGAAATGTGGTTTAAAAGCAATAAAAATGTCATATTCCTACATTGTGTCAAAAGACAGCAACCAGGAAAATGTTAACATTTGTAGCTATATTTGCTAAAACAAAAATGAAACAGAGAACATAGACATCATAAGGTAGGAAACTGGCTCTCAGAATATTGATAATGAACAGCACAATGCACAGTGACGTGTATTGATCCTTGAGGAGTGAGAAACAACATAGCCAGCTATGACTACAGAAGAATAAACAGAAAACTAAGCAAAGCACTCTAGAAAATCAATAGGGAATCATCCAAGTTAAAAAAAAATGTGTGTAACTTCTCTTTTGGGAAAGAGCAGAAAATATTGAACAGTGGAATATGAATATACATAGTTTTAAAGTTGATAAAGTCATGGAAACACACAACTAAGTATCCCACGTAATCCCAAGAATAGGAAAGCTGAATACAACAATTGCATTAAAATATTTTATTATCAAATTACTAAGAGAAGGCATTAAAAATGAAGGGACAATCAAAAAAAAGTTAAAAGGTTATGAAGATGGAAAAGACACTGCTGCAAGTTAAGGGACAGGTGAGCAGTAGCTGTAATGTATGAAGTTAAAAAATCCCAACAACCCAGAACTCTTTACTAGGCAAAAATTTCTTCAAAAATAAGGTGCCTATATTTTTGTAGGCTTAAAACTACAGTAATTCATTACCAGACAACTTATACAATAAGAGTTATTAAAGAAATTTTATTAAGCAAATGAAAGATCACTTAGAAATCACATAAGATATATATAAATAAATAACATCAAGATGTATAAAATAAAACTTATTTTACATAAAAAATAATGACAATATACTATGTGGTTTGTAGCACATGTAGAAGTGATACAGCATATGTACAACTGCTACAAAAAGAGAAATCATGGAAAATTATAGTTTATGTGGGGCAGCATAGTATCTCTTGAGGCCTGAGATGGTAAATAATGATGAAACATTTCAATGTGATGAATAAGAGCAGGAAGAAACAAGCAAAAGAACAAGATAGAATTTCAAAAATATTTAATACAAATAGAGATATGAACAAGGAATAAAATTTAGAAAGAGAGGACAGAAAGGAAAGTAAGATAACTTCCTCTATTATATGTTCTATTAAATGGGCTAAATATTCGACTATAGGACAAAAAATCATCATCATGGCTTACAGAAATATAGTTCAACTGTATGATACCTATATATACTTTAAATATAAAGAATAAGTGATGTAAAAATAGGCTGAAATATACCACTACCCAGAGGAAAATCAGAGTGCTTTTATTTCTATAAGAGAAAACTAATATGAAGATTTAGCCAGGTCAAAATAAATTTCATAATGACCAAGATATAAATTGATCAGAGGAAGTGCACAAAAGTTCATGCACTTAGTAATGAAGAATTATATTCATGAAGCAAAAATAATTCATAATTGTAGCTTGATATTTCAATAACTATGTCTATGTCCTGGGCCTAAGAAACAAAACACAAACAATAGCAGCAAGAGAGAATATCAGTGTCTGCAGGCTGTAATTTAAAAATCATTTAGAGAGAACAAGAGAGAGAGAGGAGATGGAGGCAGATGTTCACGTGTCTGTAGCAGTCAAAGGTAGTTGGTGTATCTAGGTTGGGTATTGTGTACAAAGAAAATGCTGGCAGGCAGGTCCTCTGCTGAGAGAAAATATAGTCTTCTCTGAGCAAAGAGAGCCAAATAAATACACTTCCATTGTGGAAAAGTTACTGATTTAAGTATAAAGTTAAAATATAGGGATTATTTGCTTTTAGGAATGATTTATAAACATATTAGTCAGAATCACGTGGGGATTATCGACCGTGATTGGAACTTAGAGAAAATTGTCACTAGCTCTAGAGTAAAGAGTACAGTGTACAAGTGGAAGCTGCTCTGGAGTACAGAGCCAAACAGATAGATGGTATAAATAAAAAAAATTGTTCTAGGCAGAGGGGCGAACAGAAAGATAGTGTAAATCAGATGTATTCAGATGATATAAAGTTATATTGCCTCACAGGAGACTCGGGTCTGTTTAACATGGGCCCCATGGGAATTCTGGGTTCATTCCCTGCTTGGCAAAAATAGGAAAAGCCTAAGAATAGGTACATACAGTACTTTAGTTAAGATAAGAAAAATTGTCACTGACTCTAGAGTAGAGTGTACAGTGTATAAATAGAGACTGTTCTGGCAGAGGACCAAACAGAAAGATAGTGTAAATCAGGTGTATTCAGATGATATACAGTTATATTGCTTCACAGGAGACTTGGGTTCTGTCTAACGTGGACCCCACAGGAATTTTGGGTTCTTTTCCTGCAGGCACATACAGTATTTTAGTTATTAAGCTGATTTTATTTTCAAGATGGGTGTGATTTTCTGTTTTGTGGTTATATTTTTCCTCTAGGCAAGAGGTCAAGATAAAGGTTTTCCTGGTTACTGGCTCAAGGAAATGCTGTTTTGGGAAAAAGCTTTTGTCTGTGTGTTTTCAGAAGAGACTATTAAGATATTTCTACCTCCCAGAATTATATGAACTAGACATAACAGAGGCAGGCCACCAGAATACTAGATTCGAGAATTCAAACAAAAAATTATCCCTATACTAAAATTTGTTTTGAGAATTATATATTGCAGAATACACAGCTTTGGTGTATCTACTCACCCAGCAAGCTGAGCAGACATGCTTGAACATCTGATGTCCTGGAATTTCAGCTGGATGCAGTGAAGACACAGACATCAGAGGCTTATCAATTTATCCCCCCTGCCCCTCTTCTAATATCTCAACACCTGTAATCAGCTTGAAGAAGTTAATGAGGAGTTGGTGCCCCTAATCCCTGGGCTTGGGGATTGAGGGGGTTAATTTTAGGCTGTCCTTCTAGGGAAAAGTAATGGTTTTATTGGGACAGGGAGGAGTAGTTACAATTGATTACTTAGCCATAGCCTATTTGGTACAAATCTGTATAATTGTTATTAAGCTAAAGTTATATTTCTTAAGTGGTACAAAATTTACTTTGATTTCAAATCTAAGGTTTTCATTGGTATGGGTTTCTTATTGATATAAAAGTGAGATTAATATTGTTACTCTCATAGGAATTGTGCCTATATTACACATTTAGGAATACAAGGTTTAGACCCAGTCCTTTTTTAACATTTTAAAAACTGATTTGAGATGGTTAGCCTATGAGTTAAGGACCTATAGCAATTGCATGGCTCTGAGTTTACTATTAGGATGTTTTCTAGATTTTAATTAGAAATAGCAGAAAGGAGTTAATGGACAACAGTCCAGATTGTTTTGCACAGATACTTTGTTTTCAAAAATGTCAGAAGTCCACAGAATTGATGTTATAAGCATTCCTGTATAAACGTTCTTTTTATTAGAGACCTGCCTGGTCCTGAAAGCTTCCCTGTCTTGGATTCTAAGAGGAAGTTGAGCATCTTTGGAGTTACTCCAGTTGTGGTGAGACAGCTACTAGGCAAGAATTGCCTCTTTTCATCTACAGACAAAATACTGTCCAGAAAAGGACACACTTGCAGAATAGTTGACTGATTATATCTGCCAAGACAGAGTAATCAGCCCTTAAAAACTCTGCATTACTAGGTCTGTCAGATGATCCTGGGCCAGAAGGCTGAAGATCAGATGATCCAACATTTTGAGGTTTCGGGACTGTCCAGGTGTTCAGCGGTCTCTAAGAATTGGCTAAATTTTAGAAGCTATGCTTTGTGCTTCCCAGGATTTCAGTTAATTTAGTCATTCTGGATTTCTGACGGGGTTGAAGACTTACAGTATCATACCCAACCCAGACTATTTACTTTGAGAAAATAGATTTGAGAGGATGGTTTTCAGCTGTCATTCATTCTAAAGCCAGGTTTAGAACTAAGTCTTTTAGTTAGGAGAGATGACAGAGGTTCTGTTTAGTCAACAAAATGATGGACTGGATATTAGGTCTATCTTGTTCCTTACTGATACAAATTGGTGTAGTTATGCTCTATTGTATTTTGAGAGAAACTTTTTCTTTTTTTATTTTAACAGAAAGGGTGATATGTAGGAGTAGCTAAGGTGGGAGGAGTAAGGAGAGGAAGAGGAAGAGTTGGGAGAGAAAGAGAAAAAAGGAAGAGGAGGAGCTAGAGAGGGCAGAGATGTAGGAGGATGGAGAACCACACCAGTATGGAGAGCACTCGTGGGGAACAACTTATAATGTATAATTAGGTTGGCTAATTGGGGTACAGCTCTCCTTGTATGGGCATCTTGTTATTAATCATTATTAAGCATATAAAGCCTTTGATTAATCTATAAAAATAAATAAATAAATAAACCATTTAGATATAGAATGTTTAATTTTAGATACCCATATTAGGAAAGGAAAAAAATTTCCCTAACATATGATCTTAGCTTCTTTGTTAAGAATCCAGAAAAGCAGAGCAAACGCAAAATAAGCAGAAGAAAATAAATGTCAAGAGCAGGTTACAAGTCAGTAAGCTAGAAAACAAAATAATAGACAAAAATCAATAAGCCCATAATCTTGTATTGGAGTTAACACTAGTCACATTGATCAGAAAGAAAATATGACATATGTTAAAAAAGATAATTATATTATAACTGAGAGGAGTGATAACACTGTAATTATACAAATAAAGAAAAAACATGGGTTATTATTTTTAGAAAAATTTAATGTATTTGATAAAGCAGATGAAATTAAATAGTTCAGAGAGTGATAACTTGCAATTAACAACCTTTCCATTGAAATAGATCATTTGAGTGAGTATGTCTACAAAATAAATATATTTCTAAGGCACAGAGTTAGCTCAGCTGTTAAGAGAGGGGGCTGTTCTTTTAGAGGATGAGAGGTTGGTTATCAGCACTCATATAGGCAGCTCACAACCACCTATAACTGTTCCCTGAAAGGGGATCTGTTGTCTCTCTAGCTTCTACCAGCACTGAGCTCATATGTACAAATCCAAACACAAGTACATATAATTTTTCAAATATTTTAAATATATAAAATTGAACATTATCTCATGAAAAAGCATTCCAGTTTAAGTGACTTTGTTGAGGAAGTTTACCAAATACTTTAAGAGAAACAATACCATTTATATAAATTTTCCATTTACTGAAGACTATTTCCTAGCTCACTGTACCAGTTTGCCATATCAAAAAACTGAACAAATTACAGAACAAGAAACAAAACTTTGCAAGTTGTCTCATAGCAAAGTTGACATTCAAAACAATTTTAGCAAAGTTTTAACAAATAAAATCAATCTACAATTAGAAATAACAATACATCATGATCAAACAGTGTATCTCTCAGGAAGGTTAAATTGGTTAAACATTTAAAAATTGATCAATGTAATTCACAATATTACTAGACTATAAAAGATAAAAAACATAATTACTATAACTGACAGAAAAATCTTTAGAATGATTCCATCTCATTGCCTATATAAATTCTCAGCAAACTAGAAAGAGAAAGGAGCTGCCACACCCCTTCAGTTGGAGAACTAAGATTTATAAGAAAGTTAAATAACTTGGCATCCACACAGTGTGGGAAACAAAGCTCAAGTAGGAAATGAAGGAACATATCCTATTTGCTGCTCACATGTTTGCTGATACAGAAATCCCAGGCAAGCACCAAAGAGAGACCTCATGAGTTCAGTAACATTTCAAGATACTATACTGAAATATGGGTCAATGTTTCCATACACACATAATGAAAGACATTCTAAGGTTAATGGTTCTTTTTAAAATAGTATACAATAGGGCTTGCATTGATGGTTCAGTTGGTAAAAGCTAAGGCATGATGACCTGAGTTGTATCCCTAGATCCCAAAGGATTGAAGGATAGAACTGACTTTCAGAAGTTGTTCTCTGACCTCCTCATGTTTTCTGTGGAATATTATCAATTGAACTCATATATCCAAGCAGACATGACTAATAATTATTTTTATGAATAGTATAAAATATGACATAACTAATAATCTCACAGTTGTGTAAGAGTTGTAGAAAGCATATGCTTCTTTCATTTTTACAACCGTGTGAGACACACAAAGCAGTCCTGATATACCAGTTGCTATACATTCCTACTAGAAGCCTTACAGCATCCCTGCATGTCAAATTTGTGTCTACTACAGAAATAATCATTTTATCTCTATATACCATTGGAAGGAAAGTAGAGGGACCTGTCCAAATAGCCTTCCACACAAGATTTCTAGTAGCTCTTTGTTACAGCTACAAATGGCAAACAGTCAAAGCTTAGTAGTTAAATGAATAAACAAATGAATGTGCTCATGCTATGGCCATAAATCAACAGATTATGAATACAGACCAAAAGCTGGATGAATCCCAAGATGATAATCAAATAAAAGAAGTGAGGCAAAAAAATTAACACAGTTCCAGTTATACACAATTATGGAAAATGTATGCTGGTTTAAGGTGAAAGATGCTACCAAATTCTCTTGAGTGCTGGGAAGAGGATTGGAGAAAGAGACTCCAAACAAGCAGGGAAACAGGTTCTTGAATATGTTTAGTGAAGCTTGACTATCGAAAAATGCTATGTCTAAACTTACGAAGCTGTATTCATTAATTATGTACTGTTAAAAGTCCTTTAACATATTTATAATCTCACCAGTGGTAGATAAATATGACTAAATATATACATATACTTAGTGTGTGTAGAGATGATCACAAGATGATGCTTGATAAACTATTTCACAAGGCCTCGTAAATATCTTTGCAAAAGAAGAACATATAAATCATTTAATCAAGAAATATAAAGGGTTAAAATGTGTTTCTGTTGATCATCTATGAATTTACAATCCCAGACAGGTTATCCTCAAATGGACAAGCCATTTTATTTATTTATTTTGTATAGAAAGTTCAAAAAGACAACACATTTTCCACAAAAAAATATAGTCAGTAAATAATAATGCATTGACATAAGAAAATATTTTTAGACACAGAAGTGAGAAGACTTTGTAATAGTGTAAGAAAAGAACCCTTTACATTCTGCATTAAAACACTTGGATGAAAATGAACCATTAGGGGGCTGGACAAAAAAAAATAAAATGAACCATTAATATTTTATTAAGGTTGAAAAGAATACATGTAATGTTTTTTAGTAAATGCAATCGGATATCTGTGTGCTTGAATATAAGGTATATGAGTCCTCCAAACAAAGTAGTATTTCTTCATCTTCATATTGGGAGTTTAGGTTCAAACTTTGTGTCTAAATCTGACTTCATAATTTCCAAGAATGTTGGAATATTTGTCCTTAGTAACAATGTATAAAATCAAAATAGTTAAGAAGATACATTTTCACTACCCATAGATAAGGTAAAGTACTTTATTGATTGAGCAATCTTCTCAGCCTGATTTGTCAGTTTTAAAATAATAATGTTTATTATGTCTCTTTCTAAAACAGATATAAGAGATAGTCAATTTTCTTTCCTAAAAATATGATGAATGAACTGTTTAAAATGCTTAAAGGGGAGTCCAGGCTAGGAGAGCTAATTATTGAGAACAACCCAATCCATCTTACATCTCATTATTACAATCACCCTCAGCCACTTAAATAAATAATTCTATTTTGTAAAGTGCACCATCTTTTCCTTTAAGATATGGCCTTTTTGGTTAAACCATTCTCTTGAGTCAGAAGTCTAATTAAAATAACAAGTTACAGCACATCCTGTCCAAATGAGTCTCTCAGTAAGCCATGTACTCATTTCTGGCCCACATTCTATAATCCTATACTCAAAAGCATCTTCTTTCTATTTTGTCAGATTTTAGGGCTATTATTGAGCTCAAAACATTTGAGTCCTCTCAGTTTAAGTGCTTTGATGGGTTGGGCATTGGTAATAATCACAGGTAATCAAGACAGTGTTGGAACAAACAATCATGTTTCAACTAAACACAAGTGTGAAACACACAGCAGAGCTATAGTTTATAGTCTAATGGCCATGGATAGATGGTGGCATTGTTTTTATTTACCTTCCTAACCATACAAATGGAGCTTAGGATAATCCAGCTGTGCTGGGTTGCCTAGGAAAACTTTTTTATGTCCTTCTACAATTGTCTAACTTCCTAGTGAGTAAAATATCTCATATGTAGGAATGTCCTAATATTTAATTTGGATGTAGTCAAAACCTGCAGGCCTGGGAGTCATTCTATCCCTTGGCAGCAAAACTGGAATATTTTTGCTTGGCTGTTCTTTTATCTCCCACTGTAACTCTCAGAGAAAAGCTTACTCCCTCAAGTTCTTGGGGGACATAAGTTTTTATAGTCTCTAGAACTCACAATTCTCAGAAGTTTGAGCTCCTTTTCTAATCCATTATAAGAATAGACTTTGGGAATAATTACTCAAAGAAAAGCATCTTGAAATACAGGCTCTGCTCCCCACTCCTATGATTGCCCACCATATCTAGTTTCATGACAATGGTACTTCAAACCTCTTAATCTTTTTAAGAACTATTAGTGATTATAATCACTAGCTAAGGCTCCCACCATGGCTAGTTTTAGCTAGTATAGGCAGGTGGGATTGAGGTAGCAGTTTAATAGTAATGAAATAAGAAATGAATACTCTTGAATGTCACATGATGACTACTGTCATTTTATTGAGACATGAACTTAAATATGCTCTATTTAAAAGATCCAATTAAATAGGGGGAAAGCAGGAGGTGAAATTATTATGCTGTTATTATTTGAGATGACCAAAAGTATGTCTTCAAATTTTCCTTTTAAAAGAATTCTTCTTAGGACTAGGAAATAGTTCGTTGGTGCCATGCTTGCCTCTAATGTGTGAGGCTCTAAATTCAATTCCCAGCATCAACAGAAAAAGCAAAAATAAAAGAAAGATTTTTTTTTCTCAAAATAAACTTTAACATCCAGAGGCATTTCTAACAGGCTCACCCTTGAAGTTTCTTATCTTAAACATTCTTTTGTGATATGATTGTTCTTGAAAGATGTCAAAATGAGAATTCTTTGCATTAACGTTTTCAGGTTAAGTTTTCTTAATAGGGTCTTTTTTAACTGTTGGTTTAGTTAAATTTTGTCTTATTTTCTGATTTCTTCAAGGGGGGGGACAGACAAATTTCAATTGTTTTATTTCTGTATACACTGAGGAATTTTCCTGAGTTATTTACTTTCTGTTTGTGGATAGGGTAATAATAGTTGTATTTTTTGTGTTTCTTCTAAAATGGTAATTTTTTGTTTCTGCAAACCCTTTCCTAACAATAAGATTCAATTTAAAGTGCTCTGTAGGATTAAGCATTAGTTTCAAATGAGCTTTATTTACTTAAGATGAAAGTCTACCTATCAATACCACTGTGCTATTTATATATTATAGCATAGACTATACATAAAATCTTATTTCAGGATCATCCATCTTGAGTAATCACTCTGCATCTGATATTATAAAAGCAATTTGCATTACTCTCTGTTCACTTGGGTAATGAATCCTTTGCTTTGGTTTAGGTTTGAGGAAGGTGGGAGAGAACAGAGAAGTGAGACATATGGGAAGATATACTTCCAGGAGAACGGGGAATTTGGTGTAACTACTAACACCAAAGTTCCAATGATAACCTTCTCCTCTCTTTACCATCCAGTTCAATAAATGGTCACAAATCCTTTCATATAAAACATGCTTCATTGCAAAGTAAAGTCTACAAACTCAGCACTTCTAAACATAGACAGACTACCTACTGTTCATACAGAAAGTGGAAGCTTGTACTTCTCGGCCTTGGCTGTACACAGACACACACTTGCTTAGAATTCATTCCCCTAAGTCTTAGAAGTTAGAAGTTCTAAGCATGGCTTTCCTACCCATATTAGAGGTGTTTTGTAGATTCCTGGTAATTCAAATGTCGGGTCAATATGTTTTGGTATGTTTGTAAGTATTAAGTATACTTCAGGCACTTTGAAATATCTCCTTTCCCTAATGTCTGGCACAGGCAATGCTGTCATCATTGATTGTTTTGTAAGGATGACAGTTATTCAAGTATCATCATTTGTAGAAAGTTGATTAATAACTTAACTTAATAATACAATGGATATGTGCTGGCCAGCTTTGATTGCCAACTTTATAAAATCTAGAATCACCTGAGAGGAAAGGCTTGATAGATAAATTGCAGAAACCAGATATACCAATGAACATAACCATGGATATTGTCTTCAATGTTGGTTGATGTAGTACCATGGTTGGTATCATCCCTAGAAAGGTGGTCTTGGGTTTTGTAAGAAAACTAGCTAAGCATAAGCCAGAACAAAGCTAGCACATAGAGTTTCTTCAGTTTATGTTTTAAGTTCCTGGTTAGGTTTCTGCCCTGACCTTTCTCAACTGTAAACCTGGAAGTGTAAACCAAATAAATCCTTTCATTCACTAAATTGCTTTTGATCATGGTGTTTTATCACAGCAACAGAAAGGAAACTTAAGCAATATGTCATTATCTTGCATTAATTAATTTAGCATCAATTAATTTTGCATTAATTTAGCAATGATTTAGTGTATCTAACATGAACCAGAAAATGTTCTTAACATCAATCAGTTTTCTATCAATAAAATGCGGAAAGTATTCTAAAGGAAGTGCTAAAGATATATGGAGGAGAATTAGAGAGTTTGAAATTCGTTTCTGCAAGGCAGTTCTCTTTGAGAAAGTAACAAAGATCGGGAAGAAGTTAGGGGGAACAACTGCTCTTTTAAAAGTTCTATATTCAAACAATTGAAGTCTTTTTTCTTTTTTCCCCAGAATTTCAAGTGGCAAATGAATGATCACTAAGGCACTGTGACAACTATTTCTTTAAAACTTTTCTGGATGAACTTTACTCTGCATTGTCTAAGCAGAGCAAAGCTGCTCTTGAGATAGGCCTGTGTTGGACGTTGCAGAACATGTCTATCATCACCCAAAGGCCAAGGTTCTAAGTGGGTCTCTATGCTGCATTGTAGCATCTTGAGGTGTTCCCTCACAGTATAGATTAGGATAGCTGTCAGTAGGATATTGCTCTTTATTGTTCAAATGTTTAGACTAATAGGATGATTAATATAAAGTGTTCCTAAGTTGTTGAGTGATCAGTTTCCCTAATGATTCTTTTATTTGGTTTCCCAATAGGATGTTTTCTATTGGAAATAAGGGATCATTTATTTTTAGGCTTTATTATGTATCTCTTGATTAAATTGACTTCTGTTCTCATGTTTCAGTCTTTTACTCTATGCAGTATCTACTGTCTACCAACCCCAAATCTGTTCTTCCATTTTTAACACAACTCAAATTTTGTTTAAATTTGAGTTAAAGCATGAATTTAAAGTCCACATTAATCCTTCAGGCATCCCTTGTAGGAAGCTAGTGTCACCTTGTCTTAATGAGTAAATGGAATTTATTGAGTGACAATACTAGAGCAGCTGTTATATTCTAGCTAAAGAAGGTCAGATAAACTGTTATGTGACTAATTTTAAGACTGGGTCTCTAAACGTGCAGGCTGGCTTCAGACTTACTATCGAGTAACAGATGACTTTAAAATCCCTATCCTTACTCTTCTTGCCTTTACTTCCTCTGTGCTGGGATTATAGGGATACACTACTACCATACCATATTTATGCAGAGTTAAGGATAGAATTCAGGGTCTTTTGACTATCCATGTATGTCCACTCTGTCATTGAAGCATAAAACACTGAACATTTATGTCTGCCACAGCTCACTATTGCCTGACCTTTGCCCTTTATCCTTCATCACTTCTTATTAGTGGGATAGCTTGAGGACTTCTGAAGAGAATTGTATCTTGTAATCAAAGGACTACGGGCTCAGTCTAAGGAGAGTGGATCAGAAGTTATAGACTTCCTTATTCTGTAATGTTTTCTCTGATCCACCCAGTAGGCGGTGGGTGGTCAACTATGGACTTTCTAGCATGTGGAGTCACTGTAAGTGTCAGTTGCCTTTAGCTGAAGGCACTGCTAACTTGGAGAGATCTGACTGCTCCCCCCCACCTTTTTTTTTTTTTAATTTGGCTGCCTAATAATGCAAAGATTGGCCCTGGGAAGCAGACTTTCCTGACGTCATACCAGTTTGACTTCTCCATAGCTGTGCAATCTTAGGTATAATATGAAACAACATGATCTTAGATAAGCTGTTTATACTATTTTCAGTTAGTTCCTACTATGTGAAATTATCACAGTATTAAAAGATATACTAAAGATAAAAACATTTTTAAAGGAACCCTTTCCCATATCATCCATTTTAGCAAAATTTAATAGTGCATGCTAGCTCTGTACTAGATAAGGCTCATTAATTCATAGTTTAGATGTCTGTGTTTCATATTATTTCATGATGCTACAAAACACTAAATAGTATAAATGCTTTGAAGTGAAGTATTTTTTTCTCTTGAAACAGAACCATGCTGTATAGACTAAGATGTTCTAGAACTTGAAATCCCCTGATCTCAGCTTCTCTGAGTGCTGGAATTGGACATAAGTATCCATGATAATTCCTTGTAAATAGGCAAAATTATCTTCACTTTAGGAGGTGGGAAGGAGTAACTTGAAGGAAGGAAAGAAGGAATTTCAGTAGCAGAATGTGTGAGATCTATAAGAAAAGGGGATAAGGAATAAAGAGGAAGGGATTTGGGTTCCGAATTATACCTAAGTTCTGAAGTTCTGTCATTCCTTAGCTATCAGCCAGGTGTTAGGCATCTATTCACTGGAGCCACAATAAATGTTTGAAGGTTAAGCATTACACAAACAATGGTGGTATTTTTTTTTTGTACTGAATATACATTTAATTTTTGAAAATGCTGTTAAGATTATAAATAAATTCAGTAGGCATGGCAGATGCTGATACTGTCATGCTCTGTGGGCTGTTCTGAAGCAACTGTGCCTGTGATGAGATTCATTTCTGCAAACACACATTGAACCATCAGCTGCCTCCACATTGCTTTATCAGCCTCTGAAAATCTGACCATTTGTAAAGCCCAAACTTGCAATTGAGGCTGCAATTAGCATAAGATTGGTACTCTAAAAAAATTCAAATTGTTTCAGAATCTCTGTCCATTAAAATACAAAATCCCGGTTTTCTATCAAATTGACAGAAAATGAGAAAGTACGCTTTTAAAAAAAACCTTAAATATAATCTTAAATTTATTTTGTGAGATTTATTTTATATATGTCCTTATGAAAGGACATACGGTAAGTAGGTTAGCAAGAAGAATAAGAGAGGGAGAGGTGAAGAAGAAGGAAAGGATAAATAGAGGGAAGGAAAGGCTTCTATTTGAATGGTAGCTCAAGGAGAAAATAACCATAGTGGAACTGGCCTAAAGCTTTCATCTCCTTACTGGGTGGGTAGCACCCTCTTTTCAGTCTCAAGGAAACCATCACATTTGCATATACTCTGTGGTTTTCTAAAGACAATAATCTGTCCACTGCTACAGATAAAAATTAACATACATGAACTGAATTGGTTCTGTCGACAGCAATAAATGTCAAACAACAAATGAAATATTTTTTCACAATTATCATCAATTACTGTGAACATGGACTTGGTAAAACAGTAAATATGTTCTGAATGCTAAGTCATAACAGTATGCCACCAAAGCAGAAAGATGGTTAGATTGACATGCCAATATCTTGTCTATGAAAGCTCTTACTGATGACCCCATATCCAATGGAGGACCATCTATCATAGTGACATGACAGAATGTAGAAGAAAAAGTACAATGCTTTCAATGATTGGAGTAGGATCCAGAACAGCATGTGGTACATAGTGTATGCAGATTGCTATCTGTTAGTGAGTCAGAGTCTAAGACATCACAAACTTTTCAAAGAAACTGGGATCCAGGGGGAAGTATTTCCTTTGGGGTGTTAGTAAGAACAATCACATTGTATCATATCTGATTATTTTTAAAAGGTCTTTATTCTTCTGAATTGCAGTAGAAATTCTTACAATTGTCAGATTGTTTTATTGTTACAGAGGTTAGTGTTTATGTTTTACATGTGTTATGTGTATATAACGTGTGTGCATTCTTCTGTGTAAGGAAGCTTGCAGAGGCTTCTTCTTTCATACTTCCCATCCTTCCAGAAACAAACTGGAATTACAGGCACACACTGTTGCCTTTGGCTTTATGTGTTCTAGAGATCTGAACTCAAGTTCTCAAGCTTAGAGGCAAATACTTTACCTGTTGAGCCATCCTGCCTCACCCCCAGCCATCGATGCTACTTTTCATATCACATAAGTTATTTCAATCTTTTAGTAAACAACATCTCTGTTTTTCTACTCAAAGCAGTCTATTTTTCCACTTATAGCAGAAAGTAGAACTGAGAAAAACAAGACAAGCATTTGAATCCTATCCTTCAGAGAACTGAGACCACTAAGCAGAAAATGTGGAAGGAAGAAAACCAGGCTGATTCAATAAAATAGTCAGAGTTGGGAGCCTCAGATAGACAAGGGCACTCTCAGGAAGAGAAGTCTGTTATAACAGAAGTGATGCAGGACACAGCAAAAGACAACTGGGAATGAGAAGAGAAAAAAGCAACAGTGAAAACATAATTCAGGGTCAGATCATTTTACCCATATTAACAACACAGTGTGGATGACCACATGCACCTATTGCACTAGGAATGTCAAACTTAGGTAAGACCCATCTATGATTTAGTATTCTCAAGGGCTGTGTAAGAATGCTAAAACCGTGTCGTTATATGAGTAATGAGACTGAATAATGGAAAAAGTAATTTTTTCTAAGTCCACTCAGCTAGTACCTCATGAGGTCATGATTCAGCACTGCTTTGTGGGATACCAAAGCCCATTTCATTTCTGCTTAGTGTATTTCTTCCCAATATGTTATGAGATCCTTCTCTGACAACACATTTGCACATTGTGCTGTGGCACTGAGGATGTATTAGGAGTGAAGGAGAGATGTGGTAGTGTGGGCCCTGTGGCAGGCAAAGAGGGTGAAGCTTCGAATCACTTCAGGATCTAGCAAACAGCAGGAAGCCCTGGGTCAAGATGGGTCATGTAGAGCAGGAACTGCCTCGGATACCCCAGTTTAATGTTTCTGGGCAAATGAGTAGAGGGAAGAGTAGATGGAGATAAGCTGTATTTATCTAGGTTGGGAAACTCAATGCCCATTTAGCCAAAAAAGGAGACCCTGGATTATAATCAAGATAAGGAAGGCAGATAATCTGGATATTGCCTGGGTGCCAAAATCCCTAATTGGTCCAATGACATCTGATTATTACTTTTCCAAAACTCATTATCACCGAAGTTACACCTTTTTCTTAGCCTCTGTCTCTAACCTCACACCCAAAGATATGCATAAAGAAGAAGTAGAAATTATAACAACATATAATCTCAGAGTTGTGAGTAAAAGTTAAATCAAATAAAATTCTAAAAGGCAAACATTGATGTCAGTCAAAGCCCTAACCAGACAAACTAGATGAGTAACTACAGAGAGCAGGATTAGGTTTGAGAAAATCAGGAATTCAAGATTAAGTGAGGCAAAGACCAGACACATAGAGAAGGAAATAGGCCTGTTGTGGGAACAAGTCTGAGGACAAGAGGTGAGAGGTGGTGGAATCACATGGTTAATTTTTGGAGTCAAACTCCAGAGCCCAGCATCAGGGTGTATATCTGAGTTGATTACCCAGCACATAAGCTTATATACAGTGTTTGAGCCAATCCCAAACTCTCAAATACTGAGCCAATCATACCTTTCCATATTGTCACCATGTCTCAATGAAAGCCCCACCTAATTAGGTTTCTCAGATGGAGGTGGATTGAGCATGGAGGAAGTAGGCACCATCCTGACCTTGGTTCTGTGTTGCTGTCTCTCTGGTGTTCCAGGCACCATCTTATATCTAACGCTATGTGTCAGCTACACCAGCATAGCTAACTGAGTTCCTTTGATCAGCAGAGGGCTGAGGACGAGAGAAAGAAAGACAAGGAGTCATCTGGTAAAGAACCAAATGCTGTATTTTCAACTGCATAGCTCCCTTTTATACTCCCCACAAAACAGGAACACAAACAAGAACAGGAATAAAAACAGGAACAAGGATCAAAACAGGAACAAGGAGATACATTCGGCAGCCTACCACCTAAGCTTGGATTTCTCCTTGAGCAGTCTACTCAGGGAAATGCATAGAGATGGGGGAACGGGCACAACAGCACAGGTGCAGAGGACGGTGACTCACAGCTATGTATGGTAGATCAGGACTTTGCGAGGAGTCAGCAGGACCCTGTAGCATCTCATTCTCTGAAGGATCCCTTTTATCCCATTTTTGTCTCCACTCAGAAAGTAGGCCAAAAACCATTTGCTACCCATACTAACTGTAAAGTACTTTACTACTGTAGCTGATCTGCCTGACTGAGTTGCTCTGAGCTGAGAAGCTGCCTTCTTAGGTTTAGCACCTCACAATAAAACAGCAGGAGGCTAGGTAAAGTAGCCTTTATTCTATCTTGGCAGCTCTAAATTGAAGAAGAAAAGGGGAAGGAGGCCTAACTATGCTCTCTGTTCTCAGCATTTGGATAACTACCAGGGTGTATGATCACATGGTAGAAAATTCACTATTAGTTTGCACTTGCTTCTGAAAAGAGGAAATGCTGGTATCTTAGACACTCAGCCCTGAGTCTCAAGTTAAGGGATGGGTTGGTTGGGTAGGAGCACAAAGTGGGGCTAGGTGTCAGCAGCAGCTGGATCAAGCACATGATGGGAAACAGTTCTCTGCCCGCGCCTGCCCTGTCCCCTCTTTTCCCATTGGAGCCCTGTCATCATTGCCAACCCTGGGCTGCACCAACAGATCCACCTTGCACAGGCCAAAGACTGGAGTGGACCAGGGAAGAAACAGTGGGACTTCAGGCCTGAACACCCTGATGAGGGGCGGGGTGGCAGAGGCAGCAGCACAGCCATGAAGCTGTTTCTTGCCTACATTCTGGTGTTGATCATGGGTCTTCTCTAAACACTGGTGCAGATGGCTGTCCTTGTGACTGCCTCCCTAAACTACGGGCTGCATTTAAGCAGCTTCAGCAGAGGGACCTGAAGATTTTCCAGTTGCAAGCTGATTTCCAGTTACCCACCCCCTGCCCCAGTCCAGCCCCTGATCCAAACCCGAGGCCTTTCCTGTCCTTACCTCTAAGTGTTAGAAGCTTAGGAAAGGTTAGCCATACTGGGTCCTTCCAGAGGAGGAGAACAGGAACCTGGATCACCTCCAAAGCAAACATGGTTCTGTTGGGAGAGGGGGATAGCAGGGGCATGGGGAGGGCACCACCTCCAGGGTCCCAAGGAATTCTGTATTTTGCTGATGGTGACACATACAGTGATAGTTCTTTTAGAAGATGTATACAAAAGAGTTTCAATAGTTCCAGTTTCCCACCCTAGACCTTCCTACGAGAGTCCTCCTCCATCAGTCTGACAAAATACTATATTGAATTCACTTGGCTTACTCTTTAGCACCCAATGTTACCCCTTTTGTGGATAGCATATTTCTATCAGGCCTCCAGGTGCCAAAAACCTGTTTAACACTTCTGAATCTTTTCCCAGACCTAACGGTAATTCCCTTTAGTCAGGATCTGCATTCATGGGCATTTAACTCTCACCCTATAGCTCAGGCATTTTTTGCTAACTATCATGAGAATCATTTTCCTTAACATTCTTTTTCATCTTGCCTATGATGAGTGTAGTCAATAGGTGCTTTATTTCTGAGAGGACCATCCCACAGGCTGCCTCTAGCTTTATGAATGCCCCTAGAAACGATACTATTTATATTATATTTACTTCTTACACTGCTACTCTAAAAATATTTAAACAATGTGTCTTAGAGTTTCCATTCAAGGCAACTCTTCTAAATGGTAGTATTTAAATGGGGCTAGCTTACAGGTTCAGAGGTTTAGTCCATTATCATCATGGTAGGAAGCATGACAGTGTCTAGGCAGGCATGGTTGTGAAGAAGCTGAAGGTTCTTCATCTTATTACAAAGTCAAAAAGAAGAAGACTGACTTCCATGTGCCTAGGAAGTGGTTCTGAAAGCCCATCCCCACAGTGACACATTTCCTGCAACAAGTACACACATACTCCAACAAGGCCACACTTCCTAGTAGTGCCACTCAATGGGCCAAGCATATTCAAATCTTCACATAATACTTCAACGGTTCAGTTCAATCAGGTGAGTTGCTAACCACTGTGAACTCTATTAATGGATTGGCAGCTCCAGTGGCTCCACCTGTACCATCAGCAGTGCAGGACTTGATGGATATGCCAGGAACTCAAATGGGCTTATCTGCTTCTTCTTGAAAAATACAAGCAAACACTTGTGCATGGTTAGTAGAGGGGCTGGACACTTCTAGGTGATATCTATAGGGTCTCTCCAGTAGTCCAAGGGCAAAGGAGTTAGTCTTGGCAATATGCCCCCCCCAATTTTATATATTGGGGAAAGACTCTGTTTTTCAAATATTTTAAAATTTATAATAAGTAATGCTTCTATTAATTTGTCCTAGGGTGCAGTTTCCCACCCAGATTATAAATTGTTTTTTGAGACAGGAGTGGGCCCACTCAATGATAGTTTGGCCTGGAGGGTTATGGGGAATTGCAGTAGAGTGGGAGATACCCCAGTCCTTGTAAAGGAGGCAAAGGATGTATTAATCTATGTTGGCCCATTACCAGTCTTTAGAGCATAAAAGTGCCCATGACTAGCATAGCCATTCTCATAGTGGCAATCAACATCTTGGTGTTTTTCTTGGGTTATGCTATAGCAAAAATACAAGAGAAGGCATCTTTTCAAATATGAACATATTTTAATTGCCCAAACTCAGGAATGTGAGTGACATCCATTTGACATAATGAATCAGGGCAAAGGCCTCGGCATTGACACTCTCAGTGTTCAGTGGTCCCAAAGGGAGGAGTGGGCCACAGGCTGAGCACACTAAAAGTTTGCATGAGTCTGGGGTAAGATTAGGGAAAATCTATGTAACAAATGAGCAGAATTATGTAAGTCTGCATGTAAGGATCTTGTTTGTTCTAAGGGGGATGACAAATAGGTAAAAACCAGCTCCACCTCTTGGTTGTCTTAAGAGATTATACCTAGGAGGTTAAGATGAGAATGTACATGTTGGATATATAAAGGCAAGGGAAAACCCTTTGCTCAATGATTATCTGTAATTGGATCATAGCCAGATGTAAGGGTCCATCTGAAGGTCTGACAGAGATCTTGTTACACTGGCGTCATATTGACTATCAGCGAAGATGCTCATGGGCCCTGGCCAATCCCTAAATAGAGTTACAATGGTCAGCAACTCACCTGATTGAACTGAGCCATTGAAGTATTGTGTGTAGGTTTGAACATGCTTGGCCCATTGAGTGGCACTACTAGGAAGTGTGGCCTTGTTGGAGTAGGTGTGTACTTGTTGGAGGAAATGTGTCACTATGGGGATAAGACCCTCTTTCTAGCCACATGAAAGTCAATCTTCTCCTGTTTGCCTTGGAATAAGATGAAGAACTTTCAGCTGCTTCAGCACCATGTCTCCCTGGACACTTAATCAGCTTACTGAAAGGGCAAATTATTTTTGAAGTGTTATGATACTCTATAGTCAGGTTTCATCTATAGAAAGTGATTAAGACAAAGAAGATGAACCTTAAGAAAACAGATTTCTCCTTATATCTACACTAATTCCATGTACATGATAGTGTTACTAACACAAAGGTACTTGAATGTGTTTTGGCCAGGCTCTGTGCTGGATGTCCAGCCAGAGGAAATAATCAGCATGTGGTTATTTTTGCTTTCAGCATGTCTGCACTGTAGTGGGGTAGATAAATGAGCAACCCAATACACTACTCGTAGACTGATTAGAAGGAACGGTAGGTAGCAAGGTGGCCAAAAGCAAAGCAAAATAAGGAGATGAGGAGCATTAATGTCCGGAGTGATTACGGTTTCTGGAAAGGATCGGACAGACAGCCGTTTTCATTTATTTGTTTTTGTGTTTTGAGATATGTTCTCATGGAGAAGAAGGAGCAGATGAACTTGAACTTCTGAATTGCATGCCTCTTGCTTCCTGTGCACTACAATTCCAGGTGTTCACCATTATAACAGGCTTATGTAGTGATGGGGTGAAGCCCAGGGTCTTTAGAATGCCAGGTAAGCAATGAAATACAGTCCAGTCCAAGCCAGTCATTTCAATACATTAAAAGATCTTTTTACAAGGAAAGGATGTTAGGCAGATGTGCCTGAAAGGGATAAGGTAGCATAAAGGAGACAGGAAGGAGAAAGAGTAGAAGAAGAGAAAGAAGCGGAGGAGGTGGTGGTAGGAAAGGAAAGAGGACAGGAAGAGGTAGGTAGAAGGAAGATCAATGGCTACATGTATTCATGAAAGTCATAGTGAACAGCAACTGGGTTTCAATTTGATGAAATGTAACTTCCCTATTCTACACTGAAGCTGTGTAAATATACCAAGGGCAGTAAAGTTGGCAACAAGAAGGGGAAATGGAGTTCCCAAGGATTTACAATTATGTGTGCCACTGTTGTTGTGGACTTTGCTTAGAATCTATCATAATGGAGTATAACCACATTTTAACAGTAAGCAAAGTGAGGCTCAGGGAAACAATAGCCTCATGTTAGATAGCTAATGAAATAAAATGAGCTCCTTACGCTTACACATGGATGCTATATGCATGTGTTTGTGAGTATTGGCATATGTGTAGGTACACATGTGTAATCTTGAGATTACAACCTTAGATGCATTTCCAACTGCTGTAAATGTGTGAATAATGTATATTTATTAGATGGGCTGTAAATTAGATTTCATGAGGATAAAGTAGTGAAAAAGACAGATTCACCAGTATTTTTATGAAGAGCCCAATGAAGGAGATGGCTATTCAGAAATACCAAATGCAAAAGTATGTCATTTTAAGTTTTGACCAGATCTCTAATATAGAAATAAAGGTGTTAGAAAAATACATTAAAAGTTTTGATGAAGAGGTCCCTGTAATGTGAGTAATAATTAAATTTGTCTGATCGAGACTAAGAATTATTCCTCTGTAAGTCAAGTAAGACTTTTTTCAAGCAAAGATAATATATTTTTCAGGTTCAGAGTGAAGGAGAGTAGCACACTGAGGAAGACAGACCAGTGAGAGATGTCCATGGGCCCATGGCATGAGCAGTAAGTGGAGGCTGGAACACTGGGGACTGTTTGTTTGGACTTTGTCTAGAAAACCTCATGAAGCAATAGGTAGGATTTAAATTGCAGGTACCCGGATTTAAGTTTTGCAGGTCATATGAGTTATTCCATGTCTTAGTTAAGGTTTCTATTGCTTCAATTCAATGTTATAAGAAAAAGCAAGTTGGGGAAGAAAGGGTTTATTGCACTTATGCTTCCATATTATAATTAACCCTCACAAGAAGTCAGGACAGGAACTCAAGCAGGGCAGGGTTCTGGAGGCAGGAGCAGATTCAGGTGTCATGGAGGAGTGCTGCTTACTGGCTTGCTCATTATGACTTGCTCAGCCTCCGTTCTTATAGAACCCAGAACTACCAGCCTAGGGACTGCACCACCAATAATGGGCTGGGCCCTCTGCCATCAATCTCTAATTAAGCAAATGGCCTACTGGCTTGACTAAAACCTTATCTTATGAAGACATTTTCTTAGTTGAGGTTCCTTCTTCTCAGATGAATTTATCTTGTGTCAATCCAATTGATATTAAACTATTTGGCACACTTTAAAACAAAGGCTTTCTCCCTTAGAATCATCCACTTATCGACAAAGACTGTTTCCTTACATTTGGTGCTCATGTAGCTAGGACAACAAAAATAAGACTTCAAAAAGATACACTCTTTCTGTCTCACTTCTTCAATAACCTCTGAGACTTGGGAGGAGTGGGTGTGCTATAGATGTCCTAGTTAGAGCTGAGTAGTATCTCATTCTCAGTGCCTTAATCCATTTGAGTCTCCATGTTAATTAACACCTACTGTAAAAAGAAGCTTCTCTGATAAGGCTTAAGAGATGAGAATGATAAATATACCTATGTGTCAATGGTAAGTCATTAGAAGTCAGTTTAATACTAAGTCCATTCAGCAGGATAATAGTATAGGCTCTCCCCTATGGCCTATGACCTGCCTAGCCAGAGTTGTTTTGGCAGATAATGGTGCTAGGTTCCATCTTGTGGAATGGGACTTAAGTTGGAAAGTAGTTGAATACTCACATTTTGTTCATGTCATTACTAGGCATGTCTTTCCAGGCCAGTCATTATTGTAGCTTATGTGGTTGACAGAAAAGCAAGACCATTGACTGCTTTTGTCCTCTGGTAGTATGAACAGCACCTTTCAGCACTAAGAAAGCTAGCCAGTAAGGTTGGAGTTTCCAGGTTAATATCAGCTTGATTTGTTAGTATAACATTACTCAAGTATGTAGTATCTTTAGCAATAAAGTCTCAACATCAACATCAAGTTCTGGAGGTAACCAATAGGATTGGCAATATCCTGTAATGTCTGAGGGATTAAGAGACCTCACTGGCCAACAGCTGTAAAAGAAATATTTCATGCCTAGAACCCAGGTTATTTATTTATTAATTGCTTTATGGTGTCTGGTATGGTGACTCCATTGAAACTCTCCCTGCTCTACTCCGTGAAGCTTCTACAGTAGTAAGTTTCTATATGTCTATCTTAGTTAGAGTTTTATTGCTGTGAAGAGACATCAAGACCAAGACAATTCTTATAAAGTAAAACGTTTCATTGGGGCTGGCTTACAGTTTCAGAGGTTCCTTTTATGGAAGAAAGCATGACAACGTTCAGGCAGACATAGTGCTGGAGAAAGAGCTGTGAGTTCTACATCTTGATCTGCATGTATTGGAAGTACTGGTGTGTGTGTGTGTGTGTGTGTGTGTGTGTGTGTCTGTCTGTCTGTCTATGTCTGTTTGTGTGTGTGTCTGTGTCTGACACTGAGTGTTGTTTGAGCATTTGATACATCAAAGTCCTGCCTCAACAGTGACACACTTCCTCTATCAAGACCATACCTCCTCCAGTAAAGCCATACCTCCTAGTAGTGTCAATCTCTATGGCCGAGCATTTAAACACATGAACCTATAGGGGCCATGCCTATTTAAATCTCCACAATGACATTTTTCAAAAGATCTTTAGTATTAGTTCTCTCTCCTTATTCTCTCCTCTACTGTGTCTTCCCATTCACATCCTAATTCAACTCTTTCTATTCAATTACTTCTTAATAATTTTTGTCATGGTATTTTATCTTCCTTCCTTTGAAAGTCCCCTGTACATGGGTCTTTACTAACTTTCTAATTTTTTTGAGTATTCCAAATGAATCACATAACTGAAGATTCAAGGTTAGCTTCTACAAGTGAGAGAAAACATGTAATTTTTTTTCTGGGTATGGGTTATCTCATTCCCAATAACTTTTCTACTCCATCCATTTCTCTACAAATTTAATTTTTCTTAGTAGCTGAATAATATCACTTTTATTTCATTGAGAAATGTCCCCTGAACACTTATTCTGCTGGCTAGTTTCATGTCGACTTGACATAAGCTAAAGTCATTTAAAAGAATGGAACCTCAACCAAGAAAATGTCTTCATAAGACTGGGCTATAGACAAGCCTGTACACATTTTCTTAATTAGTGATTGAGAGGGGAGGTCACAGGCAATTGTATATAGTGCTACCCCTGAGGTGGTGGTCCTTAGTTCTATAACAAAGCTGTCTGAGGAAGACATGGAGAGCAAGCCAGTAAGCAGCACTTTTTTATGGACTGCATCAGCTCCTACCTCCATGTTTCTGTTCCTTTTTAGCTCTTGCTCTACCTGCTTTTGATGATAAAATTGTGACCTGTGATATGGAAGTATAGGTAAAATAAATCATTTCCTCCCCAAGTTACTTTCAATCATGGTGTTTCATTACAGCAATAGTAATCTTAACTGAGATACCTAGTGTCTCAAGGACTTTTTTCATGAAGGAATGTTAGATTTTGTCAACTGTATTTTTTTGCATCTAATGGGCTAATCATATGGTGTCTCCCCTTGAGTCTATAAACTGAATTAGATTTGTTAATTTATTTATGTTGAACTTTCCCTATATCTCTGAAATAAATCTACTTGATAATGCTGGATAATCATTTTATATATTTTTGAATTTGGTTTGTGATTATTGAGATTTTATGTCTATAATGTTGTGGTTGTGTGGGAAGCTTTGCCCTTTCCCCATCTCACGTCGCCATAATAAGATGGCGCTGGCATCCGGCCGAGTGTTGTGATAAACAACTCAGTGCGCATGTGTCGGGGATTGTTCCCCCCGAGTCACCCCGCCTGCCTCGTCTAACGGCCTGACCTGCGGAGAACCAGTTAGAGGTTGCCACGTCCTAAGCGGGCTTTAGGCTCTATTTAAGGGCTGGGGTTTTGGCCCTCGGGGTCCTCCTCTTCTTCTTCCCAGATGAAGCTTGTGCTCTCCCTCTCAAGACACATTAAAGCTTGAACTGCAGAAGGATCCTGTGTGTGCCGTGTCATTCCTGCTGGCGGGAGGTAGCGCTGGACATTTGGTGCTGAAACCCGAGAAACTAGACCTCACCATCATCAGCACCTTGGAGGACCCCTCGACAGAGGAGGATTCAGAACTGCAGGAGGTAAGTTCAGAGAGGTATGTCTGTCCCTGAATCTTTCGGGTTGTGCCTTGCCGTCATTTTTGTAGTTTTGGTTTCGCTTCTTCTGACTCTTTGATTTTACGGTGGACATTGCCTCTTAGCTGATTAAGTCTGAGGTAGATAACCAGCACCGCTTTCTTTGTCCTTAAAAATTAGAGTGTTTTATTCTCAGCCGTCAGTCGGATGTAGATAAGCCGCAGGTTCGGGCCGCTGTACTTTCATTTTGTAACAGCGGTTCTAAGTCAGACGTAGATAAGCTTTGTCCGAAAATGAGATCATCACAGTCAGTAATCACCACTCTTGAGGCTGTACTCAGACAGTGGGATATCAAACTTGGACAAAGGACGTTAAAGAATTTTGTGAAAGAGGTGGATAGGGTTGCTCCCTGGTATGCTGTGTCAGGCTCTCTGACCCTTGCCTCCTGGAACAAACTGGGGAAAGACCTAGAGGGCCACCGCGACAACAAAGATCTTAGACAGGGGACCCTTGCTATTTGGAAACTCATTAAGAACTGTATACAAGATGAAAATTGTAGGGCGGTAGTTGAGAGTGGACGGGCTACCCTTGAGGATATTCAGGACAGCATGTCAGAAACTGAACGTAGTGAGAGGATGTCGCTCGTAGGAAAAAGGTACCGAAACAAAGAGAAAAGGAACACCCTTCAGCTGAAAAAAAGAACCCTCCTAATAAAGGAGAGATACCCCCTAACGGGAAAAGCTTGCTTTACCCCAACCTAGAGGCACTGACTATCGACAGTGCAGAGAGTTCCTCTGGGGACTCAGGTGAGGAGTCATTAGATTCTACAGAGGAGGCGGAGTTAGATGAGGAGGCAGCAGAGTACGAGGCAGAGAGATACCATCCTGATGAGCGTAGAATCAGAAAGCCTCTGAGGAAGCCCCCTAAGAAAACGGTTCCCTCGGCCCCCTCAATTCCTCCTCCCCCATACGCTCCTCACTCGGGATATTCCCTGCTCTCAGAGAAAGTTAGGAAGAAGCTCAGGACAGCTTTCCCTGTTTTTGAAACAGAAAATGGAGGGCGAGCGTACACTCCTGTAGACTTTACTCAACTAAAAGAATTGGCAGAATCAGTTCGCAAATATGGGCCCAACGCCAATTTTACTTTGGTACAATTAGATAGACTTGCCAGCAATGCCTTAACTCCCGCAGATTGGCAAGTGATTGTTCAAGCAGCCCTTCCCAGCATGGGTCAATACATGGAATGGAAGGCATTATGGTACGAAGCCGCACAAATACAGGCTCGCGCCAACGCTGTCGCTCTCACTCCTGAACAGAGGGAATGGACAATGGACTTGTTGACAGGCCAGGGAGCCTACGCTGCAGACCAAACCCGTTACCACTGGGGAGCCTACGCTCAGGTTGCAGCTACAGCCATTAAGGCATGGAAGGCACTCTCCAAGAAAAGAGAGGCCAACACACAACTTACCAGGATAGTTCAGGGGCCTCAAGAATCTTTCTCAGACTATGTGGCTAGAATGACAGAGGCTGCGGGGCATATTTTTGGAGATACTAGTCCGATGGAACCTCTGATTCAACAATTAATCTTTGAACAAGCCACACAAGAATGTCGTGCAGCCATTGCCCCACGAAAACATAAGGGGTTACAAGACTGGCTGCGGGTTTGTGGCGAGCTCGGCGGACCCCTTACTAACTCCGGATTGGTGGCAGCCATTCTCCAGTCACAGAGATGCCCAGCTGATAAATCTAATCCTAAGGTCTGTTATGGGTGTGGCAAGCCCGGTCATTTTAAGAGAGATTGCCCCACGGCTAACAGGAAACCAGGTGTTCCCTCGCTCTGTGACAGATGTGGCAAAGGATACCATAAGGCCAGTTCATGCCGTTCCATTAGAGACATGAAGGGCCGGCTTCTCCCTCCTTTAGATGACCAAAAAAATGGAATGGCGGGCCCTCGGTCCCAAGGCCCACAAAGATATGGGATCCAATGGAACAAGAGCCAGGAGGGCCAGGAGGAAGAAGAGGAGAGTCGGAGGATGCCCAAGGGCGACCCCGCCATATGGACCTCCGCGCCTCCGCCGACTTCTTATTGACACACCACCTAGGAGTTCAACCGGTCCTGGTAGAACCTGTAGACTTGGCCCCGGGGACAGTGGGCCTCATTTTAGGCCGAGTGTCACTCGCCCTCCAGGGTTTGATAGTCCTGCCAGGCATTGTAGATACCCAACATTCTGGAGACCTTCAAGTCCTTTCCTCTAGCCGTAAGGGAGTTTTTTCTATTACAAAAGGAGATCGAATCGCTCAATTATTGCTACTCCCAGGGATAGAAGAAAACCCAGGAATAGATACTAAACGCCTGGGATCCTCCGGAACTGATTCTGCTTATCTTATGATTTCATTAAGAGACAGACCTAAATTACATTTGACAATTCAAGGGAAAATTTTTGAAGGGATTCTAGACACAGGAGCAGACAAGAGCATCATTTCCACACTATGGTGGCCTAAGGCTTGGCCTATCACTGAGTCCTCTCATTCTTTACAAGGCTTGGGATATCAATCCAGCCCTAATATTAGCTCTACCATTCTGCGATGGTCCACTCCTGACGGGAAACGAGGACAATTTATCCCTTATGTGCTTCCTCTCCTCGTTAATCTATGGGGGAGAGATGTTTTGCAAGACATGGGCTTTACCCTCTCAAATGAAAATTCTGAACATTTAGAGGAGACCCCTATCCTTGGGTCTTACTCCTCACAAGCACAAGGCATGATGAAAAAAATGGGTTATAAAGGAAAAGGACTGGGAAAATCAGAACAAGGAAGGATTGAACCTGTAAGTACTACCCAAAAGTCAGACAGAAAAGGACTGGGTTTTTTCTAGGGGCCGTTGAGGGATTTTTACCCATACCGTGGAAGACAGAGGTCCCTGTGTGGGTTCCTCAATGGCCCTTCTCCTCTGAGAAATTACTTGCCATTACAAAATTGGTGGAAGAACAAATGAGACTAGGACATCTTGATCCCTCCACCTAGCCCTGGAATACACCTGTCTTTGTTATTAAGAAGAAGTCCAGAGGCTGGCGTTTACTCCATGACTTAAGGGACATTAATGACCAGATGCATTTGTTGGGGCCCGTCCAGAGAGGACTCCCGGTACTCTCAGTCCTCCCAAAAGAGTGGAGCCTACTCATTATTGATATCAGAGATTGTTTTTTTTCCATTCCTCTATGTGTTCAGGATAGACCTAGGTTTGCCTTTACCCTTCCTTCTATTAACCATGCCGAACCAGATAAGAGGTTCCAATGGAAGGTTTTACCTCAGGGGATGGCCAATAGCCCTACTATATGTCAGGCCTTTGTACAGGCTGCTTTAGAGCCATTGAAGACACAATTCCCTACTATTTTTATCCTCCATTATATGGATGATATTTTATTAGCACATAAAGATTTACAAGTTTCACAGAAGGCCTATCCCTACTTATCCCAAACTCTAGAACAGTGGGGTCTTAAAATCACCACTGAGAAAGTGCAGCTCTCAGATACCGGCAAGTTCTTGGGGACGGTCATCTCTCCCACCTATATACGTCCCCAGAAGGTTGAAATTCACTATGACCATCTTCACACACTCAATGATTTCCAGAAGTTACTGGGAGACATAAATTGGCTTCGACCTTTTCTAAAGATTCCCACGACAGAGCTAAAACCCTTGTTTGAAATTTTAGAGGGCGACTCTCACATTTCCTCACCCAGAAGTCTTACCCCCGCCTCTCATCAAGCGTTGGCGACAGTTGAGGTTGCCTTACAAGATGCTCAATTACAACACATTGACCCTTCCTTACCTCTTGTTTTGTGTGTTCTGAGAACGGCTAGCCTTCCAACGGTTGTGTTGTGGCAGAATGGCCTCTTCCTATGGATCCATCCAAATGCCTCTCCCAACAAGGTTATAGAATGGTACCCCTCCGCGGTCACTCAGCTGGCCCTCCGTGGTATTAAATCAGCCATTATGCATTTTGGAAATGAGCCGGCCACCCTCCTGGTGCCTTATACGGCCGCCCAGGTACAGGTCTTAGCTGCTGCCTCGGATGATTGGACAATTTTAATATCCACATTTTCGGGTAAGATTGGTAACCATTACCCTAGACACCCAATCCTCCAATTTGCTTCAAGACAAAGTATAATTTTCCCAAAAATCACCTCTACAGAGCCTGTTAAAGAAGGAACGGTAGTTTACACTGATGGTTCATCCAGTGGTACTGGAGCATATGTAGTAGGCGATAAGGTGGTTTCTAAACGTTTTGATGTAACCTCGCCTCAGATGATAGAATGCTTAATAGTATTAGAAGTGCTTAGAGAATTTCCAGGGCCCCTTAATGTAGTGTCTGATTCTGCTTATGTGATAAATGCAGTAAATCTTCTAGAAACAGCTGGTATTATCATGCCCGCCAGTCCTATTCAAAAGGTTTTTTTAAGTATTCAGTATGCCCTTCTGAATAGAAAAGCCCCTGTATATTTTACTCATATTCGGGCCCATTCTGGACTTCCCGGCCCCATGAGCAAGGGCAATACTTTGGCAGATAGAGCCACTAGACTTATGGCCGTGGCCCTGTCTTCCTCTTTTGATTTGGCTAAAGAATTTCATCACACTTTCCACGTGACGGCAGAGACATTACGCCGTCGTTTTCTTATCACCAGAAAGGAAGCCAGAGATATTGTTATTCAATATCATAATTGCTGTGAATTTCTTCCTACCCCTAACGTGGGGGGCAACCCTCGGGGCATGCGGCCTTTACAGGTCTGGCAAATGGATGTGACTCATGTCCCTTCCTTTGGAAAACTCCAATATGTTCATGTCTCCATTGATACCTGCTCTGGCATAATGGTTGCTACGCCTTTGACAGGTGAGAAGGCCTCTCACGTCATGCAACACTGCCTAGAGTCATGGGCTGCATGGGGCCGCCCTAAGCTCCTAAAAACTGACAATGGTCCTGCTTATACCTCTGCAAAGTTCCAACAATTTTGCCGACAGATGAATGTTACTCATCTCACGGGGCTCCCTTATAACCCACAGGGCCAAGGAATTGTTGAACGTGCTCACAGGACTTTAAAGTCTTATCTACTTAAACAGAAGGAGAGTTTGAAAGAACTCCTCCCCCGACCCCGTCCCTAGGGTAGCCGTTTCTATGGCCCTCTTTACCCTTAATTTTCTGAATCTGGATGACAAGGGATATACAGCTGCAGAAAGACACTGCTCTGAGCCCGACCGACCAAAGGAATTAGTTAAATGGAAGGATATGTTGTCTAACACGTGGAGAGGACCGGATCCTATTCTTATAAGATCCAGGGGAGCTGTTTGTGTTTTCCCACAGAGTGAAGATAATCCGTTCTGGGTTCCAGAAAGGCTGACAAGAAAAATTACGGATCCCAGCCATGCTGACTTGGAGAAGACATCTCCTGATGTTCCTGTGGACCCTCCATCTCCGGACAAATAGCACTTTGGGAACCCGATGCTGGGCCATCCTGTCAACATTTCCTACCCTTGTCCCTGAAATTGGTCTGCGGATTTTGATGCTACACTGGAAGAATTACGATTTGCCATTGCAGAGATAAATGCTACTCGTGTAGATGCTTTTGTATTAGAGGGCCTGACCTCGATGTTTTCCTCTATTTTTTCTTATTTTAAGGAATGGGTGGGGGTGGGATTGTTTGGAGCCTTGCTCTGCGGTGTAGTGCTGCTCCTCCTCTGGCTCTTCTGTAAACTCAGGACACAGGGCAAGAGGGATAGGATGGTCATGGCTCAGGCACTTGTGGCACTAGAACATGGAAACTCGGCAAATTTTTGGATTGCCATGCTGAACTCTGACCAGAGACCAAGGCCGTCCGGCCTTTAGTTTTGGACACATTTCTCCTCACTTCTCTTAGACCAATGGCCATGCACCTCTAGGAGTTTCCTCCATTGCACAGAGTTGGCATTGGTCTCCTATCCACCGTCCCTTAGCCCCTGCACCCAGAGGGCCCAGCTCCCATTGCACCTGGTTTGGGTGAGGGACATTTTCTGTATTCTCCTCTCCTACCTATATAACCCTGCCCACTGAGGCGTCCCTCTCATGGTTAATTAAATAAAAATCACTAGAGCGGACGGATAAGCCTTGGCCACCTAAGACAGGGCAGCCTCGTGTGGGGAGGCTGGCCCAATGACGGGTAAGAGCTCGAGCACTGCCCTCTACAGAAGGTTTGATCTACCGTGGAGTAATACACGCCTTTCCAGGGGACTTTTACTACTTTTTCTTAGCCTTGATCACTCGTCCCTCCAACAAGAGGGGACCTGCAGAATGGCTCCTTCTTCTTCCTAACTTCACGTCCACTCACGGACTGGTTGGTCCCAGGTCTCCTGAGTCAAGGTTTCGCCTGCCCTTTTAATAAATAATAAAGGGGGAGATGTGGGAAGCTTTGCCCTTTCCCCATCTCACGTCGCCATTACAAGATGGCGTCGGCATCCGGCCGAGTGTTGTGATAAACAACTCAGTGCGCATGTGTCGGGGATTGTTCCCCCCGAGTCACCCCACCTGCCTCGTCTAACGGCCTGACCTGCGGAGAACCAGTTAGAGGTTGCCACGTCCTAAGCGGGCTTTAGGCTCTATTTAAGGGCTGGGGTTTTGGCCCTCGGGGTCCTCCTCTTCTTTTTCCCAGATGAAGCTTGTGCTCTCCCTCTCAAGATGCATTAAAGCTTGAACTGCAGAAGGATCCTGTGTGTGCCGTGTCATTCCTGCTGGCGGGAGGTAGCGCGGGACATGGTTGGGCCTTTGTCTGGTTTTGGTATCAAGATAATCTTAATTTTGTAAAAGAATTTGAAAACGATCCTTAATTTTCTATTTACAGAATAACTTGAAGAGTACTGATGGTCTTTTGTTTCTTTTGAGGAAGTGCTTTACTCTGTAACTCTGACTTTCCTTAAACTCCTCTATGTAGACTAGTTTGGCCTTGAACTCACAGACATCTACCTGCCTCTGCTTCCCATGTGAAGAATATGCTGTGCTATATCTTTCTAGGGCTTCAAAATCACATTCTCATGCTTACACATGGAGATCTTACTGGATAAGTGAACTCCCTAGCTCATCAAAATCAATATTTATTATTTTCATTTTACAAAGAAATTAAAGAAGCATAGTGAAGCAAAGTGTGAGTAATAAAATTGCCCAAGGTCATTAAATTTGAAAGAATTTTATTGTTTTTGGTTTTGGGTGTTGTTTTGTCATTGTTGTTGTATTGAGGCAGAATTTCTCTGTATAGTCCTGGTTGTATTGATTCTATCTCTGTTTACCAGGGTGGCATAGAGTTCAGAGACCCACCTGCCTCTGACTCCCAAGTGCTGGAATTAAAGCTGTGCATCTCTACCACTCAGATTGAAAGATACTTTAATAGACATTACACTTTTTATTTATAATGCACACTGTCTTCCCAGACCTTGAATTCAGGTTCAGGATTAAGGCCTTTAAAGGTCTGATACTTTTAAGTCCCAGAGTTTTAGCTGCAATGGAATCTTAATGTATCTGCCATCAAATATCACAGCAAATTTCAGAAAACTGTGTCTTTCACACAGCACTCTCTCTAATTTGCTTCCACTCCACTTCAATCAGCCATGAGAACTCTGGTGATCTAAGGCTATTGATGAAATGTGAACATAATAGATCCTTCAATTTAGAGATCAGCAGTCATTCTAGTGCCAGGATAATGATGCAGCTCTTAGAGATGAGTGTTTCAGTTCTACGAGCATCTTACTCCCCCCCCCTTTATATAGTTTTCAAGAAATAGACTTATTTTTATATTTCAACAGGGAGATGCCACTCAAGAGCCAGTATAAAACCATAGAGGATAGCTGCAATTGTCACTGTTAGAAAATGCAGAGCATTTTCTAGCTCTAAAGTGGAGATGAAGCATGGCTTTCTGCATTGCTTGAGCACTTCCCTAAGTCCCTTTAAATAGAGTCACTTAACCAACACAGTATGGATATTTAAAACACTAAAATGAACATATTCTGAAAGTATTAGAAAAACAAAAATCTTTACTTTCTGTAATTACAGTGTTTACAATCATATTTCCTTTAGTGATCTCTAGTATATTCAAATCCAGATGCAGTTGATGCTCTGTTTTTTTCTTTGAGGTTTGTGCATTTACCAAAGTTTTAAAGTGTTGTCTATTGAGCCAATCAATGTAAGTCTATCAGCAAATATGGCCTCTTCTATGGCATAGGAAGAACAGACATGAGTCCTCAATGTTATTTTTGAGGAGGGGTGTTAGTATTCTGTCTAAACTTCACCCCCACAGTTTCCTGGCAACAGCCATGTAGTCCTGACCCACTATAAAAGGGGCTGCTTGCCCCCTCCTCTCTCTTTTGATCTCTTGCCTCTTGCATCTCCCTGTCCCCTCACCCCTTCCCTTCCCCCTTTCTCCAAGTGCTCATGGCTGGCCTCTACTCCTCTACTTCTCTACTCTTTCTCTCTCTGCCTGTTTCTGCCTCTACTACCCTCCTGGCTCCACTCCATATGCCCTGAATAAACTATTCTATACTATACAGGTGTGTGGCCGATCCCTCAGGGAGAAGAGATGCCTTGGCATGAGCCCACTGAGACATCCCCTTCCCCCATACCTCTCCACACCTCCACAGAACATACACTCTTTATCTCTTTATCTTTTTATAAACACATCAAGGGGGAACAAATAATACATCAAATAGTATGAATTCAAAGCCCACAAAGCTGTTCTTATGAGATGGGTTTAAGAAAGGTCTGTGACACTGCAAAGGAAGCCAAAGCAAAGCAAAACAAAGCAAAGCAAAGCAAAGCAAAGCAAAGCAAAGCAAAGCAAAACAAGGCAAACAACAAGCAAGCAACAAGCAAACAACAAGCAAACAAACAATCCTGGGATTTTCACAAGGAAGTATAACTAGCATCTTAAACACTAATTTTAATTTTAGGAATCAAACATCTGGGAATTATAAAGTCTTCAAGAAATACTGGATACATTAATGAAGATATATATGCATGGGGGGACAGGAAGAAAGAATTCAGGTTCCAAGGACTCTACCTGAGAGTTGGCTTTCTGCATAGTTTATCCTTCTTCTAAGAAATTCAAGTGGTAATACTATAAGAAAGAAGCTTGAAAATATACACTTTGGTGTAAGAAATGAGAAAGCAATTGGCTCTGATTTTACACATTGGACAAATATGATGTTAAGACAATATTTCCTCTTTCTCTGTGTTTGGGGAAAGAGATACTACTGTGAATTCCACCAGCAAATAGGATTCCTAGATACAGCCTTTGACACATCCTTTTTATCGAATCCTCTATGAATTCCATAGCTGTCGAATTCCTCTATGAATTCCAGGACTCTCAAAGGACCTCTTTCAGTTTTACCTCCTCTGGTATTTTTTTTTTTTTTGCCTTGAGTTCATAAAAGATTACTGATAGAGTAACTTTATACACTTATGGCATATAATATGTTGTTTTAATACACATAATCATTATATAAAGATCAAATCAGAGCAATTAGCATATTATAAGTACTTACTATCTCTTTGTTGTGAGAACAAATAAACTTTTTTCTTATTTGTAAAGTACAATGCAGTCATGAAACTTCTCTGTTATAAACCCTCAGAAAATGTTTCTTCTATTAATTTTAATTAATTGCCCAATCTCTCCCCAGTGCTCTTCCTTCTGTCTTTCTCCAGCCTCTAGTAACTATTCTCAAGCTTAATTGAGTCCCACTGCTATTGACCATAAGTAGGAGTGAAATGGCATGCCATGCTTTCCTGTGCACTTGCCTTATTTCATCTAATAGTGTGCCCTTCAGGCTTAGCTGTGTTCTCGCAAGCAACAGGATTTCATGCTTTTTATCATCAAATAATCCATTCCCCACTTTACTTAAAAAGATGCCTGCCTGACCCTATTGCTCATTTTAAATTGGATTATTTATTTATTTTGTTATTGAGTTGTCTGTGATTTTTCGCAGCCTTGGGGTATTAATTCTTTGTTGAACTATAATTTGTAAGTATTTTCTTCACTTTCTGTTTCTTTTATCATGCAGAAGTTTTAAATTGTGATTTAATCCCTTCATTTTTTTATTTTGCTATCTATGCTTTTGAGGTTTTAAAAATCCTTTCACAGACTGATATTATGCAGTGTTTCCTGTATGTGTTTGGTTCATGATTTTATAACTTTAGGTGGTTCATATTCATCAACTTTGAGTAGATTTTTGTAAATTTCATGATATGGTGCTAGTTTCCCTGTTTCCACAGTTGTCTTAGGGTTTCTATTGCTATCAAGAGACACCATGACCAAGACAACTCTTAAAAAGGACAATATTTTATTGGGGCTGGATTACCGGTTCTGAAGTTTAGTCCATCATGGCTGGAAACATGCCAGTGTTCAGGCAGGCATAGCACTGGAGGACCTGAGAGTTCTACATCTCATTCTGAAGGCAAACAGGAGAAGACTCTTAATCACACTGGCCAGATTTACCCATATATATGAGATCTCAAAGCCACAGTGACACAATTCCTCTATCAAGGCTAGACCTCCTCCAATAAAGACATAGTTCCTAATAGTGCCACTCACCATGAGTCAAGCATATTCACACTATTCATAACAGTATCTAGCTTTCCTAGTAGCACACATAGGTTTTGTCTTTTTATTTTTTTATTTTTATTTTTTTTGCTAAGTATACATTACATTTTTGTCAAAAAGGAAGTCGGCTTGAACTGAGAAAATGGCTTAGTCAGTAAAGTGCTTGTCATCTAAGCACAGGGGCCTGAGTTCAAATCCCCAGCACCAATGTGATAACCACATGTAATGAAGAAACACTGTAGCTATAGCACTAGGGAAATGGAGGCAGAAAGATCTATTAAGTTTCTGACTAACCCATGTAGCCAGTCAGTGATTTCTCAATTCAATTAAAGATCCTATCTCAAAGCATGAGGAGAATAGTAACTAAGAAAGACCCTTATGTTTATCTCTGGCCTCCATGAACATTTACACACACACATACACAAAAGCATGTACATACACACACACACACACACACACACACACATGAACAAATGCAGTTGGCTCTAACTTCATGGATTTACTTATAGTCTTTGTATTCTGTTCTGTTGGACTTTGTGTCTTTTTTTTTTTTTTATTGCCAATACCATTCTATTGTGGTTGACTCAGCTTTGTAGAGTATTTCAAAGTTAGGGAGAATGATGTCTTGAGCTTTTTTCTTTCTATTCAGGATTGTTTTGATTACTTGGATTTCATGTATATTTTACCATTTTTATTTACAATTCTGTGTAGAAAGTCAGTGGTATTTTGATAGGGATTTGTTGACTCTGTGCATTGCTTTGGGTCATATGGATATTTGGACAGTATCAATTATCTCAGTCTGGGAACATATATCATTTTCTATTTGTGTTGTTTTTAAATTATTTCACCAATGTTTTATAGTTTTTCTTTTATTTGATTTTAGTATGTGTGTGTGTATAACATTGTAGCAGCCAAGTCTATAATGTGATTGCTAATAAACATGAAGGGATAGAGATACTCCAAAATCATAATAGAAACTTCTAGCTTGACTTTCACCAATGGAAAGATTAACTAAACATGTTATAAAGACTCAGATTTTAACTGTACTCTAGACAGGACGTACAAACACTTGCAGAATACTCCATCCAACATTTGCAAGTGTTGGATATGGTGGCACATGCTGGAGTTTCTTCTTAGCCACTTGTATTCTGAAGCACTGGAATTACAGACACCTCAGTATGGACATTTCTAGATTTTAAGTGGTTACGGGACATTTGAACTTGTTTCTTATGCTTTCATAAAAAGTGTTTCACCTACCAAACACTTTGCTTAGCCCATATAACTGACCTTTCAAAAGCAGACCTATTTTATATTTAATTATATATTTGTGTGTCTGTGTATGACTATATGCAAATGAATGCAGGTACCCATGGAGTACAGAATAATGTGTTAGGTCACAAGATACAGAGTTACAGGCAGTTGTGAGCCTTGCCAATGTGGGTGCTGGAATCAATCTCAGGTCTTTTGCAAAAGCAGTGTTTACTCTCAGCTATTGAGCCAACTCTCTATCCTTCCTGCAACTGACATTTAAAAGTAGAATAAATTCTCCTTCTTTGATGTACAAACCTTCTGAATGTGCTTTAAATTTTTAACTTTCCTTGCCACTGAATTATGAGTGTCATTTCAAAACAATTGTTAGGTGTTCCAAATTTCTACTTATTTGAAATAAACATAGAGGAAGACATAGTTTGAATTTACTCAGAAGCTTGCTAGCATTTTTTATAATTTTGAAATGTAATGATAATTAAAACAGGCTAATTCCAAAATTTAGAAATGAGATATAGCAAAGATTTATAATTAGCATATTGGACACATTTAAATGTGTGAAAAATAAATATAATTTCAGAAATATATAAACAAGAGAATAAAGAAGATTCTTACTGAAGATTTTCCAAGTTTGTTTAAAAATGCATAAAATTATATTTTGTCTAAGAATCATTTTAAATAGCACAAATTTTAGATGTTTAAAGCACAACCAAGTTATACTGCTCTGCAAACTCTGAAGTGGGAAAATTCATAGAGTAAAAAGGATCAAAACCTTCAAGTGTTTTATGATATTTTGAATTTTAATGTTGATACATCCCTAATTTTGATTACATTTTATGAGCTAAGTTAGAATTGAACACATGAAATAGTTAGATATTTTCACTTAGTAATTTCCATTGATTAATTGTTTTTCCACAATTTTTTCTAATTTCAAAAGTTATCATATTATTTACTTGATCTGTAATTGGTTCTAAATTATGCAGGAGACTCTAAGCTCCCAGTTAATCACATCCCGGTGAGCTCTTTTAAATAGCACTTGAAAATTTCGAGTAGCATACATTGTAAGAACCTGCTAAATTCTTCAGCATGGCCTCCATGAAGAGCTTCCATGCATGATTGATGACAGTGGGTTTTTGAAGTCTTTTCAATTCTGTGGTGCCAATCATCAAAGGCATCAGGCATTCATCTCTATTGAAGAATTGATTGAGTTTCAAAAACTTAGAAATATGCTAGTGAAGTTTTGGTCAATATCTTTTATCTGAGTTTCTTTGGGAAATTAAGACTCCTGGTCTAGATGATGAAAAAGAAGGCATAGAAAGTATCAGGACAAATCCATTTTCTTTAATCTGTGTTCATTTTATACTGACCAGAATGAAAATTACTTAACAAAATATATTAATAGGGCAAGGAATCTAATGCATATTTTATATATACTTTTATGTCATTATGTGACTATTGATGTTTTCTAATTTTCATTATTTTTATAAGTCCATGTGTCCTTATGTGTATGCATGTGCTGCAACCGTCATGTAGAGTGCAGAGGACATCTTGTGGGAGTTGGTTCTCTCATTCCACCATGTCAATCCCAGGGATCAAAATCAGATAGTTAGGCTTGATGGCAGAAGCTACTGATAGAGTCACAGTTGGTTTTTAGAGGAGTATGTGACTCAAAGCAATATCCCTATCTCATTTATTCATTTAAAAAGTAGCCTAAAATTCTGACTCAAAAAGATAAATTTCATTTCTCCTGATAATGCATCAAAGAGAACTAATTGTTTTTTTTTGTTTGTTTGTTTGTTTTTTCAGGATAGACTTATAGATTTTATTTCAGACAAGAGTAGAATCTGAGTCTAGACCATTACCTATTACAACCTTTTGAAGGAACTCTAACCCAATAATCTTTGTTGTACCCCCTAATAGTCACAAAGAAAGCAGATGAATAAGAAGTCAGCTACCAACCCACTAGAGAGGTACTAGATGACCACTCCCTACCACATACCCAAAGGGGCATTGCAGTAGCTTTTGCTGTCACCATGCCAATGATATTGTTAAGACACAGGGAGAACAACATGGCTACAGCAAGAATCACTATAAATGGCACAACACCAAGAAAAATACAGAGTACTATAAAACAGATGACACACAGTTATAAATAAATAAACTGCACATACAATGAGGATTTAAAACACTGCATGTGTTTGATATTAAAGAACTATTATTAATTTTTCTGTAATAAAAAGGTATGATTTCTTGAAAAGTTTTAAAACACAATTTTTAAGTTGTTTTAAAACTCTTATTTAGCATTGAATACATATGATAAACAATAAAATGGCAGGTATTTTATAATAATTGATGAATACAATTCCATGATTGCTATAGGCAAGCAATGGATACTTGGGGAAATCACTATACCCTCTTATGTTTCTATAATAAACAGTGAAAAATCATCTTCAAATTTTTTTAGAAAAATATATACCAAGGTAGGTTATACTACCATGTAAGGAAAGATGATTAACATGTATTACAACAAATAGAATAACTTATATTGGCTCAAATAAAATCAAAATGTAGTGAGGAAATGCAAACAGGTAAATCCTAAGTAGTTTTACAAATCCACTGGTAGTTTCGATTTTCAAAAGTATATTATTGTTAAGGTATGTCAAAAAGTAATTATGTATAATGTATGACCTTAAAAATATACGATTGCACAAAGGATCATCTACATAGCTAAGAACTCATTTGGGGTAAATCTAACTTTTAATGGGGAGCTTTCTTTATACAAATAAATATATTCAAAAATGTTTGAAATCTATTAAGTAGTAAACCCTGTGAGTACAATGAACGTGACAGAAGACTTGGCTTCTGGAAAATGATTTTCTAGTTGGAGTTGAGATCATCATAATAGCTATTATGGAAAAATGTAAAGTATACATCAATTTTATTTTAAACACTAATTCTGATGGAGATTGCATTTGATGAAAATAATTTATTACACATGTGCTATTCTCACTTCTGAATGCCTGGAACATCTCTTTATTCTTGCTTAAGGAACTGGAGTGATACTCAGCAGTTAAGAATACTGGTTGCTCTTCCAGAGGTCCTGAATTCAATTCCCAGCAACCACATAGTGGCTCACAACCATCTGTAATGTGATCTGATGCCCTCTTCTGGCACAGAGGTGTACATTCAGATAGAGCACTCATGTAAAAGTAATTTAAAATTCTTGCTTAAATGTTGTATTTCATGAAGTTCTTACAGCTGGTGTCCATAAAGACCCACCTACTATATATAATACTTATATTACTTCATACTTTAGCATAAGTTCATTTAATATTCACTATTTTTAGTTATGGTACTTACATTGCCAGGATATTTTATTTTGGCAGGATAATTATAGCAAGTATAAATACCTCTCTTTCTATAGTCTAAAACCAATTTAAAAAGAAAGCATACACCAAGATACAAAAATCTTTCATGCTTAAAGGCAAATGTATTTGGTTCCTTTCCTTATAACACGTACTAAGGTAACTACATGCTGCTTTTCCAAATTGAGTTTGAAAAAGGATCTTACATAGGGGAAAAGGAACATTCTTGCTAAGCTACACACCAACCAAGTAAGGAGGGTACTGGAAGAGTTAACATCTATTGTCTCTTCCAATATGTCAATATTGAGAAGGCCTGTATTAACCTTGTACCAGAAGAAGCCTATTAATGCCATTCAGGTTTGCTACAACAGGGAGGAAGGCACAAGAGAAGAGGAGGAAGAAGAGTGTCAATTGTCCTATATTGGAGTGTAGAAGCTGCTGTCAAGAAACAAACAACAACAATAAAAACAGAACAATGAAGTGAAGTTCTTAGGATGCCATGCCGAGCAGAAAGCCCCCAAAAAATCCTCCAGTCACTAGAACATTCTTCTTTACAAATGATACAACCTCCTCAGCTTTGCTCTTGACGTCAGTTGGTATTTACTTATTCTTACGAATCTACAGCTGCTCTTTGGCTTTTTTTATGTCTTTTTCTACTCTTTGCCAGTCAACTTTGATATATCCAGTATGGTTTGCCAGCTGAAGGAGAAAGAATCCACCTCCTACAGCTGTTGCAGCCAATTTTCCAACCTTCTGGAATACAAAACCAGTGCACCATCCAGTAACACCCCCAATTACCAGCTGGGTTGCTACACTATATTTTTCAGCTGACGGCCCAGATTCCTGCCCAAACAGCTTACGCCACCATGTTTGTTTTTTAGTTAATTCTACAAGATCCAGTGCTTCAAATTTTCTATCAAAGTTTCCTACTATGTTCAAACCTTCTTCCTTGGAAACATACTGCATTAAGATAACAAGTGTCAAAAACTCAGCATTCAAGACTTGACTGTTCGTGGCCATTTTGGGGCGAACTCATTGTTTTTTAATAATTTAATTTAATTAATAAGATGTTGTTGCCAACCATAAATAATTAAGTAATCCATGAGATAATGTTGTGGTAAGAGAAGGAAGAGGCATAAGCATGTATATGGAGGATAAAAGCAGTGGGAAGAATGTTGACATGAAGGCTAACAAAGTAGTTGAAATTCCAGTGAGGGTAGAGTCTATTCATGAAGCTAAAGAACAAAGGATAAAGAAAAATTAAAATCACAGTCCAGCCTAACTAAATAACATCTTTTCAACAGTTGATCCAAGTGTCCCCCAACCCTTCTACCCACCCTAATTCATCCATAAACAAGACAACTAACTGCTCTTACACATCCTAACTATAACAACATTGTATGCTAATAATTTTACAAACTTCATCCCCATGGAAAACATTCTTTCAACTGCATTTTTGAGACTTAATTGAAAAATTGGCCTCAGGTGAGGACAAAAAGACATTTTAAAGCTTGAAAATCATGATGGTTAGTTTTGATTGTGAAATTGACACCACCTAAAATCACCTTGGGGAGAGTACCTGTGGTGGCCATTCCTGGTTACCAACTTGACTATAATGAACTACAATCCAGACTTGGAAGGCTCACTTGTGATTCTGATCTTGCGGCATAGTGGCTAAGAAAAGCTTAGGCCTAGGCAAAGTAGTACACGCCTTTAATCCCAGGAGACATCTGTGTGTTTTAGGTCACCTGGGACAAAGCAAATTCCAGATCCAGACATGTTAGTACACACCTTTTTAATGCATAATATTTTTTTATTGGGAACTTTGCATCATGTAAACCAATTTCACTCATTTTCCAGTCCTTCTGTGACTACCCTCTCCCATGTAATGTATCCCACAAAATAAAATAAAAATAAAAATAAAAATTAACAACAAACCCATGTGTGTGTATATATGTGTGTGTGCGCGCGTGCGTGTGTGCGTGTTATCTGTTTGAAATCTCTCCCACCCCTCCAGGCAATGTCCTGCTCCTCTATCATCCGTCAACCTCTCACAGTATTACAGCTGTTGCATCTCCAGTTCTAACTTTCATATTCCACTTCACTACTCTATCTTTTTTTGCATTTCTATTATATAGTCATTCATTCATTCATTCATTCATTCATTCATTCAATGGTTCATTCATTCATTCATTCATTCAAAGTAGTGACATTGGTGCAGTGTGTCATGATATGTACTCTTTGCCCAAACATCTTTACTTGCAAGCTGCATCTCTTATCTTTCCATCTTATGTTTTGGGGTGCTACATGGTGATCTATCTCTCTTTGTACTAAACCCTCTACCTAAATACCATTTTTTAAAAATTTAGTATAGTTATTACAGTTGTTGGACTAGGCTTAAATATTTGAGTGTATGGTCTGCAGTTGGTGGCAATATTTGGGGATGTGTTGCAAATTTGCTGAAGGAGGAATATTATTGTGAGAGTCCATAGCCTGGACCCACTCCCAGTTTCTCCTTTTGCTTTGTGCTTACAGTTAAAGGTGTGATCTCTTAGCTTTCTACTCTAGCCTCCTGCTGTGCTCCATGTCTATGCTACCATTATGGACTCTTTCCCTGGAACCATAAGCCCAAATAACTTTTTTTCTTTTGAAAAGTTATCTTGGTCATGATATTTGATCACATTAACATAATTTCAGTGAAGATGATGTCCAAGCTGAAAATGAATCTGTCATCTATCTTTCTGTGATGTGGGTTGCAGGACTAAGACCACAGACTATTCCATACTTCCACATGTCAGGTCTTTCAGGACAGAATGTGTAGCCTTTAAACCATGAAAATCTCAGTGCCTAGAATAAAATCCCAAGAATTAAGCTCAATGTTTTGTTTTGACTTTCTTTTTCCTGGATCCTTACCAACATTCAAGGTATGCTCAAGCTCCATGATGCTAGGTCTTGGCTATAGGCTCATCTAATGTCCCCATGCTAATTTTCTGCCATGTGAAACTGAAGCCCACACCCTTATATCCCTTAGCTATTTCACTGCAACAAATGCTTGGTACAGGACTACTTCATAGTGGCCCCATACTACATTTCCACAAAGAGAAAACAAGACAAATTTTTTATTTATGTGCCTCATATGGACACAATGATAAACTGAAAGGCTCTATTTTTCTATGGACTCCTCATCTTCATTGACCAACATTTTCAGTAACAGATGTCCATGAAAAGGAATCAAAGAAGGAAATAGTTTGAAGATAGAACCAAAGCATATTAGACATCATCAAAATTTGATGACAGAGTCCCAAGATAAATAAATAAAATTTTATTAGGGAAAAAAATTCAAAAGGCTTTATCTCCTGGCTATCTGTGTAATTATTAAGACTGACTGATCTTACTGACTTCATTACCACAGGGTATGAACTTCTGATGAGCAGGTCAAGAAGTTCTCTTTATCTCTGTGAATAAACTGAAGACACTCAGCTTTAACATACAAGCATGGTAATGATTCATCACATTTGACTAATGCAGTTCACCAACTTCCAGAAGAATCACAAAAACCGAAAATATAGTCTTTAAAAGATCCATATTATTTGCTAAAAATCTCTAAAGAAGCAGTAATTGTGTTGAAACTTCCCAGACTGATGGAAAGTCTTTCCAAGTGGAACCAGAAAGGACTGTTTTATACATTGTTTAGAATTTGTTGTCCTCAGCAGTTTTTACCTCTGCTTGCTCTTGGTCCAGATAAAGTATTGTGAACTGTTATATAGATTGACTTATCATGCATGTTTGTGAAAGGTTTGCACAGTAACTCTTGGATGGAGAATGTTGCGGCAGCAACAGTTAAATTTTCTAAAGGACTGTTCAAATTTCATATGCATAGCATCATGCACCTTAACTGTCAGTGAGAAATCAGAGTGACAAGTCTTTCAACTATTTCTTGCTCTCAGATTTGTGGAATTTTCAGCCTGTCATTGGCATTAGGGTGGAGGACAAAAAGAGTTGCTTTGCCAAACTTTCCTGGGAAGGCCATATGACCTTAAGGGAATTTTTCTCTTTCAAGCATATCTGGAACTATAGGAACAGATCGAAACTTACTATACCTTGTAATTAAAAAGTAAATTTGCTACAGTTTGTGTTCTCACCTCACAAGTTGCATTTCTACCAAAGGCAATATTCTTCTCTGTACATTTGTTCTCCCTCACATTCATTTTTGAGAAAGTGTATGCCTCCAATAGAACTAATAGACATATATTCCTCTCACTTCAAAACCTAACACTCCACGGTTTTTAAAGAGCATTTATCATAAGTCTCTAGACAATCCTCGAACTTCAACTGAACCAATTAATTTTATGCAATGAAGAATCTGGAAGGAGTCTCTTTACTGCCTTTCTGACACTTCAAATCCTGAGATACTTCTTTTTTTTTTATCAATAAGTGATTGAGAGCAGCAAACATGACTGTTTTTAAAAATAGTATATGAAGATTTGACTGATTTTTTTTTGTTAGAGTAGCAGAATTCTTTTGTCTAACACTTACTCATTCTTTGAAGTCTTACCTTACTATGTCATATCAATATGTCATCCTCCATTTGAAAAAATCAGAGAAAGCAATTAGGATATCTGGAGAAAGGAAACAAAAATAAAAAGTCTTAGAAAAATGTTTTATCCATGGATCTTAGTCCTAAATGTCTCATATATTTAGATAATAAGAGCTATGGATGAAAACAGATTTATTTAACTATGGTTACCACAAAAATATATTTACTCTTTCTCAGAAGTCCATAATTTTTAACTTATTAAGATATGTTTCTCCAAATAAAGAGAACATGCAATTTACTAGCTTTGATGGACGTTAGATGAGATAAGGCTACCCCATTGTCTTTGGCCTTTTTTTTGCCTCTGGGAATGAAGTACCTGTTATTATTTACTATTATATTATTAAACAGTTGTTACTTAGCAAATGCCCCACTATTATTTTATTATTGTGTTATTATGCAATTGTTACTCATCAACTGTGCCATATTGTTTTCTAATCCTAGAATTTACCTTATAAAATTTCAGGGGCATTTAAAATGAAAGCTTTAGAGACATGGCTCAGAGTCTAAGAGTGCTTGCTCCTCTTACAAAGGACTGGAATTCAGTTCCCAGCATCCACACGGAACAGCTGACAACTGCCAGTAACTTCATATCCTGAGAATTTGATCATGTTGTCCCACCTCTGTTGATATTCATACATATGTGGTATACTCACACACACACACATATGCATTAAATATTTATTTTATGTAAATGTGTGTGTTTGTCTGAATGTATATATGGTGGGAGCACATGCATGCAGTATGTATAGACACAAGAAGATGATATCAGATACCTTGGAACTGGAGTTAAAAGTAGTTGTGAGCTGCTCTATGGGTGTTGAAAACTGAACTCTGGATGAGAACTTGCCCCTGGAAGAGCAGCAAGTGCTTTTAAGTGATAAGCCAGCCAGCCAGCCAATCCCCACAAGTCAAAGCTTTGAGGGTCAGTGGATCCTATCTCAATATTTAATAAAAACTAGCCTCCTCATCTAGTCTCTCAGTACACCCACACTAATCTATCTTTATGATGCTGAAAGACACCAGTCCACCAGTGTCAGAAGGTTCTTCCATTGCACTTCTTCCCATAAACTTAACTCATCACATTGCCTCTGACATCTGTAATTGTTTCTCTGGCTGTATACAGCATATTTATATTTCTCATCAACTAAAACGAAAGAAGATAATAATTCCTTTTTTGAATCTAGTCCATCTAATTTTCTCCTTCAGTTTGAAGACAAACTTCCTGAAAAGAGTAGGTGTTTTCTTTCCAGTGCTGTTGTGAAATTATTGTCCATATCTTAAAACTGTGTGAAGATGTGTGCCAGGGACCAGTCCCAATATTAACAGGTACTGCTAAGGTGGAACACAGTGTTGGATGAAGGCCAAAGACTAATGACCTCTGTTCTTATAACTCTCTCTTAGTGTTCTGGGGATCAGAAGCTGATGGCCTCTGAAAATTTAACTCTCTTTCTATTATGTGGCTAAAAGCCACAAAACTCCTGCTGTTAGCAGCAAAGGATTGATAAAAGAGGCTGATTACTTGGACTCATTTTTCCTTCAACTTGTACACCCCTTACTGATCAAGCATGAGGTTTAGAGTTCGTTAACTCTTTGTAAGCTATAGACAAATTAAAAAAAGAAAAAGAAAAACATGTATGCAGAAGAACACACATTCTGCATGAAGCTGAAAAAAAGCTGCACCGTCTTTTATTGCTGTTCTGTTTTTATACTTTCTATAAAACAATACCTCATAAATCTATCAGGATAATTGATTACTTAATTTTCTAAATAATTTTATATTTCAATACATTTATAATAAATCTAAGGCAATAATTCATATCATAGATTGGTAAGACTTAAGGAATTACAACAGAATTGTGTACGTCTTTCTGTTAAGAATAATGTCTGACTAAACATTCATTATCTGTTACTAGCCTCCCATAAGTTCATTACAAGTTTAAAGCAATAATTTTTATGTCACAAGTTACAACAGTTTTTCAAGAGACAAATTATATATCTTCTGTCTTATTAGTTTGGAAGTTTTGTCTAGTCAATATTTTATTTTTGGTCCTTGCACCTACAATAAACTGTCTCCTCACAGTTTATAAACTTTAGTAACCAGATAATTGTGCCATACCTAACCTAGAAGAAACACTTTCCTTGATCATGTCTTCCAAGCCTTCTTTCTTTTCCTAGTGCAATTAGTTTGTGATACAAGGTTTACAGAACTCTATTTGTAGCTTTTATTCTACAGAGAGCTTGAAATTAATTGTTTAAATTTAAAATTATATAAAATCACTATCAGGTATTATGAAATCATCAATTTATCAATACAATATTACTAGATGAGAGTACATCTTCATATTGATTCTGCAGAAAATCTGCTGAATAGTGTAGGCTAATGCACAGGAATCAATAGGCTATGTAATAGTGACAGGACAGGCATATAGGCAACAGGGAACAATCCTGGGATGAAGTCTCTAAAGATCTTGCATCTCAGAGCTCATTCATTGCAGGTAATGCAAAATGGTGGACTATCTTCAGAAAACTCACTTGTATGCTTCAGCCTTTTCTAGATGGAGTCTGACAGATGTGCCCAGATGTTTGTTTGTTTGTTTGTTTGTATGTAGCCTGTTTATTTTGCATACAGTAAAGTTACAGAGGGTATAATTTCCTTCTATTCATTCTGGAATATTGTCAGTCAAGATCTACTTTCCTTCCCTAATTCTTTGAACTTTATCTTTTGTGTTTCATTTCTCTATTTCTGTTTCATATTTTTAGTTTTTCTTCTTTAGATTCTAACAGTCTCATTTCCTTGGTAGTCTGTTCTTAAATTAACTTTCTCAGCGAAGTTGTTCCAAAAATAATCCCTGTATAACCTAAATATCACTTGCTTGTTCAGCATTCCTTGCTAACCTCTAATTAATTATTTTTCTAGCATACCACATGACCTTTTAAGCACTAAGTTTTCATAGACACAACCTTGATGTTTAGTTGTTTTTGTTGCTTTTTTTTGTTGTTGTTGTTGTTAAATTTGCTTGAATTATATTGGGTTTTGGTTATATTTACTTTTAAGCATCTAATAATTTTAAATATTTAAAAGGCATAATAGTTTAAAGTTATAGTCTTATATCCCTTTAATGTTGGCCTCGGAGTGTAGTGAGAAAATGTTTCCTGTTTTTCCATGTTATAAAGACACTGATTGCCTTTGGGTTACTTCTTTCATTAATGCTTAGTTAGTGCATCTGACACTTTTTGCATGAGCTCAATCAACTCTTTATTTAGTTTCTCTCATAAATATAGACTATACTGTTTATCAACTTGTTTCAGTAATTTGTGACTTAATTTTTTTCAGATTTGTTGGCCTAAGGTTATTTATAATATCCTCTTTCTATGCTTTGCATATTATTTGAGGAATATGTGTTGTTATCTTTTCCATTTATGACAAGGAGTTCTTTTTCTTTATTTCCTTTCTTTACTCTCTGCTGATAATTTTGAATGAATATAAAATATTTTGGAGTTTAATTTATCTTTCAATAGCTGTTATTGTTTGTGTTCTTCCTGATACCTTTGTGTTTTCAGGTTCATTAACTTCTACTCTTGTCTTTATTGTCCCTCCTTTTGTTCCTATAACATTTGATGTGTTCTCCTCCTTTTCATTATGGAGATTTATATAAAATATCTAGACATTTCTGGCCCATTGAAAAGGTGCGTGGGGGGTGCTTGCCACAAATTCTGAGGTCAATCTTACGGAATTCAGATGGCAGAAGGAGATAATTGACTCCATCATGATATCTTCTGCCTTCCACATGCATGCCATGGCATGGATATACCCTGTTCCCCACACACAAAATAAATAAAATCTAAAATTTATATAATTTAAATAATATTTAAATTGTATATATTTAAGTATTTATATAATTTATATAATGCTATTAGCTATAAGCATTGTTAAATATATATGTAAAACATTTTGTAAATAAGGTTTTCACTTTTTACTTAGTTCAGTAAATTTTCTAATTTTCCTTGGGGCTTCCTCTCTTATCTACTAGGTATTGGTTTTATTTTCAAATATCTGGAAATTTTCTAAATATCTTGCTGTGACTAACAAACCATTTGGAAGTATTGAGGTCTGATTATTTACTATGTGTGTTTTCAATTTGTTTAAACTCAGAATAATTTTATGAGACAGATAGTAGGAGAATGGTTTAAGTATGCTGTTCAGGTCATAGTAACCCTACATATTTTCTATCAGTCTCTGATTTCTGAGAAAAAAAATGAAGTTGGCAGGCTATAATTGTAGATTTACCCATGTCTCCTTTAAGCTATACTGCCTTTCTCTCATAAGTTTCTATACTCGGTTTTGGGTATATCTCCAGGTAAGTATGTCTCATTGTCTATAATATTGTCCGTGAATTCTTTACTAAAAATTCATGATCATTACCCCTTTAGGGATGCCCTCTGATCATTTGCCTTTTTTTCTCCTCCACCCTTCTTTCTCTGTTCTCATCATCTTCCTTTTTAATGTAATTAAACGGACTTGTAATTGACCAACTATTTTTCTAATAACATTTCACCTTCTGAGGAGCCCAATGAGTAAATATTATTTTTCATCCCTACTCCTTTTCACTGGCACATGCAGCTTTCTTTTAAAAGCAGCTTCATTCTGCCCATATAACTTTCATTGGCTCCTGACTGTGTTTTACATTAGCCCTGTCTCCTCTACTCTCCTCTCCCCTCCCCTCCCCTCCCCTCCCCTCCTCTCCCCTCCCCTTCCCTTCCTTTCCCTTCTCTTTTTTCTCTTCTCTTCCCTTTCTCCCCTACCTCTCTTTTTTCTTTTTGAAACAGGATCTCCCTATGCAGCTCTAGTTGGCCTCAAACTCACAGAAATGCACTTGCTTCTACCTTTTCAGTGTTGAGATTGAAAGCATGCCTCACCACGCCTTTATAACCTGTTTTCAACAACTATTTTAAAGTCTTATCTTATTTCTTCAATGTCCAGTACCTGTTTCTATCTGGGTCCAATGACACTATATTGAAACTTGTGTTCATCATGTTGTTCCCTTTCATCTGAGTCTTTACCACATTTTATTAGATGACTAAAACAGAGTAGGACTGACCTACAGAGTTTGAGACAAACAGCATCGTGGCCCCAGAAAGGACTTTGCTCTTATATAGTAAAATTCTTAGTGTGGAGAATAGATATACTTAGATCTGTGGTTGGCCTGAGCTTTAAAGTGTTGCTCAGTGTTGTACATATTTCAACACCTTGGTGTTAGCACCCATGAACTGGGGTACATTATGCTGCCTGGGAAACAGGAAGACTTTCTTTGCTCACCACTCATGTCTAGTCTTGGTTTTACTATGTGGCTAGGGCATCCCTTCTTACCAGTTGTCAGCATGGAGGCTGAACATTGTTCAGTTATTGCTTGTTGCTCAGTTTTATAGATGCAAAAGGGCTTAGGTCCTAACTTTTATTTTTGTGGCAGTATTGAAGATCAAAGCCTCATCATAAATAATAGGCAAATGTTCAACCACCAGGCTGCATCCTCCATCTTTAAGAAACTTTCTTTGTTTGTTTTTCTCATGGGCTTTATCCAAGTCTCTGTACCTGGGCCTATGGGGTAGTGTTTTCTATACCTCCCTGCTCTTTTACCATTGAAGAGAGCACCGCTCTGTCTTTCCAGGTGGTTTTGGACTTCTTGATTATCCTCCAGGGATGACAGATCTCTTTTGTCTGTGAGTGTACGGTGATAGGTTTAAGATAATGTCTTCCTTTCTATATTAGTTCAATTCAGCTTACGAAACAATGCCACAAATTGAATGAACTATTAAAAAATAGAAATGAATTTCTTAGAGTTGAGGAAGTCCAAAGTCAAAGTGCTAGAAGACTCGGTGTCTGATGTCCTGTCCCTAGACTTTATAAAGGCATGTTAATTTTTTTGCTTTCATACCGGTCATGATCTCTCTTGGTTCTCTTTATAACGGCACTAATTCCCTCATGAAGGTTTTACAAACATGATCTGATCCCATCCCCAAACAACTTTTTTTATACATCATTATGCTGGGGAGTAAATTTGGGGTAAGGAACAAAAACATTAAGTCTATTTTGCCTCAAAAGAAGAACTATTAAGTTTCTATGCCCAACTCAGTAAAGATGGATACTTGACTATGTTCTCTGGGAGACAGGCTTTTCTGAACTCCTGAACCAGAAGCAAGGTATCGCTACTGATAACTGAGAGTTGAAAGCTCAGTATCTGTACTCAGCAGATAATGGCTTTAGTTTTGTAAGAGAGAGCAACACAGAAATGAAGGCATAGCTTTGTCCTGGCTGGCAGTATCTGCCTATATTCTCCTTGATAGCTGTGTCTGGGAGCGTGGAGCTCTTTCTTCTCACCTACAATCAATCTGATCAGTACTGGCTAGAGGCCTGTGCAAAGGAAAATAAGAGTGATGTGTCCTCTCATGTGTCTGCTTCCACTGCCTACTCTAATAGACATGCTTGTCTAACAGACAGTTTTAGAACTCACTCCATTTTAGTTAATATGTCTTTTTAGATTTTAAAATTTAATTTCATGTATATGGGTGTTTTGCTTGCATGCTTGTCTGAATATCAACTGCATGCACAACCCATAGAGACCAGAATAGAGGGTTGGAGACCCAGGAACTGGAGCTAAAGGCAGTTGTAAGCCATCATATGGGCACTGGGAATTGAATCTGGAAGAACAGCCTGTGCTCATTATTGAGTCATTACTCATCTCTTATCTGATTATATTTCATTTGCACCATGGTATGCCAACGTAATAATGTCTGTATATTTTTATATTTTATAAAATTATATTATTTATCTACATTCCAGTCATTGTCTTCCCTCCCACAATTCCTCATCCAATTCCTCCTCCTCCTTGCCTCTAAGAAAGTGCCCTCTCATAAGGCCTCTCTCTTCCCCAAGGCCTAAAGTATCACAAGGATTAAACTCATCTTTTCCCACTGGGGCCTGACTAGGTAGACCTCTGTTATACTTATGCTAGGGGCCTTGGACCAGCTTGTATATGCTCCTGGTTAGAGGCTCGGTCTCTGGGAGCTCCCAGGGGTCTGGGTTAATTGAGACTGCTGGTTTTCCTTTGGGGTTGTTCTTCCCTTTAGCTTCTTCAATCCTGTGCCTAATTCAACCAAGGGGTCTCTGACTTCAGTTAAATATAACTATCTGCTTATCTCCCAGTCAGCTGCTAGTAGGGCCTCTCAGAGAACAGCCATGCCAGGCTTCCATCTATAAGCACATTATAGCATCAGTAATAGTGTCAGGCCTTGGTGCCTTTCCATGAGATGGATCCCAAGTTGGGCCTGTCATTGGACCACCTTTCCTTCAGGCTTTTCTCTATTTTTGTCCCTGCAGTTTTTTTAGACAGGAAAAAATCTGGATCAGAAATTTTGACTGTGGGTTAGTAATCCAGTCCTTCCTCTTGAGGCCCTGCCTATCTTCTGGAAGTGGACTCTTCAATTTCTCTCTTCCCAAGGTTGGACATTCTGGCTAAAGTCACCCCCATTGAGTCTTTAGAGTCTTTTACCTGCCAGGTCTCTGGTACTTTCTAGAGGGTCCTGTTACCTCTCACCCCTGAGGCTGCTTATTTTCATTAATTCTCTTGACCCTCTGCGCTTCTCTCTTACCCCTGCCCCGCATCTGGTCCTATTCTACCACCTCTAACTGCCCTCTTCCACCCAGGTCCCTCCCTCCCTCTTTCTCCCTAGATTATTTCATTCTGCCTTCTAATTGGGAATAAAGCACCCTAACTTGAGTCTTTTAGCATGTAACCAATGAACATGAATATGGTGGAGCATATGACCTGGTGACATGGTGGAACATCTTTTGGATATATGTCCAAGAGTGGTATAGCTGGGACTTCAGAGAGAACTATTTCCAACTTTCTGGGGAACCTCCATATTGATTTCCAAAGTGGTTGTACCAGTTGGTGTGGGAAGCGGCTCCACTGGTGCCATTACAAGATGGCGCTTGGCAAAAGGCCAGCCAGGATGACTGGGCACTGCTTAAGAGAAAAACAACTCCATATATGGAAAGCTTGCGCTAAAAGGTGTGGTTGCCCAATCATCCTGCCTCACATCATACGGAGTGACCAGTTACCAGTGTTCTCATGGCAGTTACTGATAGGAGCGAGGCAAAGCTTTAAGGGGCTGCAGGTGGTGGTGTATGTGGCTGCTGGCAGCACGAAAGAAGCTTAAATACAAGGGTTGCTGAATAAATGGCTCAAAGAAGAACACTATTGTCGTGGCCTTATTCTGCTGGTCGGACGCTGGGGAGCGACAAGTTGGCAATTCTATCAGTAATGGAGAAGTGTTCCTATTTCTCTAAATTCTCACCAGCATGTGCTGTCACTTGAGTTTTTGATCTTAGCAGTTCTGTTTGGTGTGAGGTTGAATTGCATTTTTCTAATGACTAAGGACTTTGAAGATTTCTTTAAGTGCTTCTCAGCCATTCAGATTCTTCTGTTGTGAATTCTGTTTAGCTTCGTACCCCATTTTTAACTGGGTTATTTGGTTTTTTGGAAGTTAATTTCTTGAGTTCTTTATATATTTTGGATATTAGTTCTCTGAAGCATGTAGGGTTTGTGAAGATTTTTTTCCCCTATCTATAGGTTACTGATTTGTCTTATTGACGTTATCTTTGCCTTACAGAAGCTTTTCAGTTTCATAAGGTCCTTTATCACTTGACATTAGAACCTGAGCCATTGTAGTTCTGTTCAGGAAATTTTCCTTTGGGCCAACAAGTTTGAGGCTCTTTCTCACTTTTTCTTCTTTTTATTCAGTGTATCTGGTTTTATGTTGAGATGCTTGATTCACTTGAACTTGAGCTTTGTGCAAGGTAATAGATATGGATCTATCTGCTACATATAGACAGCTAGTTAGACTAGCACCATTTATTGAAGATGCTTTCTTTTGTCACTGTATGTTTTTGGATTCTTTGTCAAAAATCAAGTGTCCATAGGTATGCAGATTTACTTCTGGATATTCAACTCTATTCCTTTAATTGACCTGCCTGTCTCTGTACCAATACCGTGCGTGTGTGTGTGTGTGTGTGTGTGTGTGTGTGTGTGGTGTGTTTTAATCACTATTGCTTTGTAGTACAGCTTGATATCAAGGATGACATTTTCCTTTAGAAGTTCTTTTATTGTTGAGAATTGTTTTGGCTATCTTGGTTTTTTTTTTTTCCATATGAAGTTGAGAACTGCTCTTTCAATCTCTGTAAAGAATTGAGTTGGAAATTTGATGGGGATTGCATTGAATCTGTAGACTGCTTTTGGTAAGATGGCCATTTTCAGTATGTTAATCCTACCAATCAATGTGTTAGTATTCTGTCTAAACTCCACCTCCACAGTTATCTGGCAACAGCCAGGTATGCTCCTCCCCACAGTTACCTGACAACAGCCAGGTAGGCCTGCCCACTATAAAAGGGACTGCTTGCCCCCTCCTCCCTCTCTTGCTCTCTTACTCTCTTGCCTCTAGCTTCTCTGTCCCCTCGCCCCTCCCCATTCTCTCCCCCTCATGGCCAGCCTCTACTTCTCCTCTTTCTCTGCCACCTTCTTCTGTTTCTCTCCCCCCACTTTTGCCCTATCTCCTGAATCCCCCCTCCGGAACCATTTGTTCTGGTGTTGTCTGTTCTAGGCTGCATGCACTGAAGTCTAACACTAGTGCATTGTCTGGGAATCGAACCCGGGCCTCCCGAATGGCAGGTGAGAATTCTACCACTGAACCACCTGAATATTTCGAGTACTGCGACCAGCTGGGCAGCACCTACCAGCCGCCAGCTGCTGTGACTGTGCAGGACCTAACTCCGCTGTTGCTGCTGCAGCCAATACCACCGCTACACCACATATACTACGTCCGCGGCTACCTGCCACCTGCTACGTTATTTCCACCACTGCGGCAGACCAACTCCAGCCACTGCTGCAAGGCTTACAAAACTTCCACCACATGAGCTGTGCTGCTGCAGCCCCCACGTGGTGCTCTGCCGCATGGGTTGGGCAGGCAGACAGGCCTACACAGACTTCACGATTCCACCTTTCCTGATACCAGACTGCACAAGCCTGCAAACACACACCAGGATATTAATTGGTAAGGATCTTCCAATTGGCAGGAGGGACCCTGGACACTCAGTTAGGGTCTGGCCAGCCTTCCCTGGGCTAAGGTGTTGGCTTTTCACTGCCCCAGTCCATATGACTGGCCTCTAGCTGATCTATAACTTAGGACATTGTTTACATTGGATGATTTCTCTCCTCAAAAGTAGTTCACAGCCCTCCCCCCCCCCAAGGTCTTACAGGAGCTGGAAATTCTGGTACCAGGTTGAGCTACTTTCTGGTGTTCTCTGGGAGTTCGCCCACCACAGCTGAAGCCCCTAGATACTCTCGTGACAACCTGGTATCTAGGCTGTTTGCCTGGTTTCATTGCCAACTTTTCTTTTGGGACACCAATACGAATAGCTCGGTAACAGCCCCTGTCACCCAATGGGCAATACATTGTCTTTGACTGTACCCACAGATGCCCCACTGGGTTGTCTCCTGAAAAACCTCAAATCTCTAAAATTAATGCCTGATTTGAGGCCTTCCAAATTGATACACCTCTGCAATAAGGTCTGGATACTCTAGATAATGGATTAAAGTGGCCACCTAATGGCATGCTAGACCCAATCATTTTAAACGGTCTTAACACATACTGCCAGCAGTCTGGTAAATAGAAAGAGATTCTCTATATCCAAGCATTCATCTAACTTCACTCTGATACCTCTACGTGGTCTACCTGTTCCCCCATTCCCCACTGGTCAGAGTAACCATCCACATGGTCCCAGGAAAGATTTCTTGAGCTCAGAGCTAACCCTGTGCTTCTCTGACCCTCATTCTAGGACTCCCCCTCCTCCTCCCTCATTTGCGGGCCAGCCAGTTTGCCTGAAAAGCTGTGGGTCCTAGACCCTGCTTGCTCCCTTCTCCTCTGTGGTTCTTAGCTCTGCTCTGGGTCTACTCCTTGCACCCTGTTAGGGACTCTCTCTGAGACTTGCTTCCCCACATGCGCAACCACTGGCGCGAAGTGGTTGGCTGCCCGAGCATTCCAGGGAGGTGCTCTCTCTCCCTCTCTGCCTGGAACCTGTAAAGTGAGTGCTAGTGGTGCCTTCTGCCACAAAAACAGCTAACAGAAACATTGCTGTGATATGGAACATGCTTGCTTTTCCTTGTCCACTGCAGACTAGCTGCCAGAGGCACTGGGCAATGACTTCCAGCCACTAGTAGGAAGTCCTGCCCTGTTGCTGCTGCGACAGACCTGACTGGCAGCGCCTGTAGCCCACAACCCCAACCCACCAGCCATATGATCTTCTGCCACTGTTGCCAGTTTTCTTAATCTGGTCCTAGCCAAATGTTTCTTTGCTAATACAAAAATGTGCTTTTCTCTACATATACAGCCTGCCAAAGTTACTTAAGACTCTTTCGTATCCTGTCTTAATAGATCTTTACTACTGCTATTAAAATGTATTCAGTTACAACCAATCCTTATGGCTCTCAATCCTGTTAGAAGTCTGTTAATAGTATATTTAAGCTTATGGCTGACAGATTTCCCAAAGCCTCTAACAGTTAACCCAAGATGGTTTCAGAAGACTTGGACACCAGACTCCTAGAAGATAGGAGTTTGGATTGTATGCAAACAAACACAGTGGACTAAACTAGATGCTCTGAATCAAATGACTCAGCTGCAACCATGGTAAGTCATTACTCATGTCATGCAAATCCATTTAACAGAGAAAAAGCCCTGCATCTTCTATGCTTGGAAGCCAAACTGACTTCGCCCAAGAGACTATGGAGATCACAGGAACTGTTGGCTAATGGACTCTGTCATTTTTAAAAATCATATAGAACTGGTAGATTATTGTTTATTCTTTCTCAGAATTCTGACAGCTAAGCTTCCACAGATATTATCTGTTACCTCATTACCTAAACTCAGTTGCCATCAATTAAATGCTTCATATTTCCTCTTCTTGCTATACCACTGTCCTAATATTATCTGAGTTCCTATAAACTTGCTTAACTCTAAGAAAACATTCCACTATAAGATCCAACAAAGGCTCATCTTAAAGACTGTTTGTGTTGTTAACTCATGCTGATATCTCTTTTGTAAACTTATAAGTTACAGGAAACCCACTCAGATCTACCTCGTATGGACCAAATAGATGCCATCCAGATAAGTATATCTGCCTAAAGTTCCCACTTACTACCTATTACAAAGGGTGGGATCCCTCTAGGTTTCAAATATACATCTTAGAAAAATTTTCTTTCTGCTAAATGTAATTAATCTTATTCCCTGCATCTTGTTAAGCCCAGGCATATCCAGAACAGCTTCAGAGAAGCAACTTCCAGATGCTCCAAATCTCCTGTCACACACACAGCTGCTTCTACTGGACATGTTCCTTCTGACCTATCCTCAGATAGCTCCATAGACCCTGGACAGCAGGAAATAGCCAACTCTAAGACTGGACAAACATCCCCCATACCCATTCTTCTAGGTTCCCCCTAGAGACATTTAACCCCCAATGCCAGCAGGAAGTAACCAGATATCACAACAACCCTATTCCTGCTTCGCTGTCACCTCTTTCTAATTTTTCTTTTTCAATGAAACCAAAACAGGGGAATGTTAGTATTCTGTCTAAACTCCACCTCCACAGTTACCTGGCAACAGCCAGGTATGCTCCTCCCCACAGTTACCTGGCAACAGCCAGGTATGCTCCTCCCCACAGTTACCTGGCAACAGCCAGGTAGGCGTGTCCACTATAAAAGGGGCTGCTTGCCCCCTCCTCCCTCTCTTGGTCTCTTACTCTCTTGCTCTCTTGCCTCTAGCTTCTCTGTCCCCTCGCCCTTATCTCCTTCCTTTCCCCCTCTCTCCATGTGGTCATGGCTGGCCTCTACTTCTCCTCTTTCTCCACCATGTTCTTCTGTTTCTCTCCCCCCAACCTTTGTAAATGTTGAGACTGACAGAAAAGACAGCGGGATACCTGAGTGCTTTGAAAGAGGAAGAGGGATGTCCCCAGAACATTTGTTTTAAAAAGTATTTGTGTTAGAATTTAAGGTCAGTTTTCACACTGGCTGAGGCATTTTTGTGACTCAAATTGGCCAGCCAAGTGCTCTGGGCATCACTGCATGTCAGGAAACTCTACTTAGACTTGGTTCCATGGGGGATGCTTGACCTTAGATATTATAATTTCTGGGTTCTCATGACTCTTGCCTATATTATCACAAATCTGCATCTATAAAGGATTCATCAGTGTAAGACAGGGGGCAAGTACATGTTTTCTTGACATGCAGTTTTTAGCCATTGTAATCTTCCAGATAAATGATTCGTTTTTTATGTACATTCAAATATAGCTCATAAAAAGAATTTTGAGTCAACAAAGTGGGGGAGATTTTATAATTAAAACTACCTGAAGCATGAATATTTTAGGAATGTACATATAAATTATATTTTTACATGTAATACCATAAGCTGACCTCTCCAAACTTGTTGTAAATACATTAAGGAAGAAAAAATCTAATAAATAGCCTTTCTTTCATGGCTCACTTATTCTTTCTCTCTCTGTAGAGGAAGCAAACTTTTTTAAGTTTTTGAAAATAAAATTCCCCTTCAAATTTAGAAGTTTATCAGAAAGCCTTTATAAAACAGTCCTATACATTTTGCTAATTCTCAGCTTTAAGTATTTTTAAGGCTAAAGAAGAGTATATCTGGGATAGAGGATTAACAAGACGAAAGCAACAAATGCAATAATGTAACAATGACAGGTAGCTATCTTTATAGTTAGCCTAGGGTGATCAACTCTCCCCCAGTCTACTGTCTAGACAGAGGCTTTTGTAGGAATGAAATCTAAAAAGCCATTCTATTTCATGAACTGTGAAAGGCAGACTGGATTGGTAAGCTATACTTTGGCAAATGGTTAAATGTCTTTCAAATATTCTCACCTCTATTTGAAAAGAAATCACCAGTCATACTTCAGACCAAAGAAATTTATTTCTATTGTAATTTTGCTAACATTGGTGGTGATTGGAAACAAGACATCTGAAACACTTATAGTACATACCTCTGACCCTGATCTCTCTGAGAGGTTTTTTTTGTTGTTGTTGTTTTGTTTTTTTGTTTTTTTTCGAGACAGGGTTTCCCTATGTATCCTTGGCTGTCCTGGAACTCACTCTGTAGACAAGGCTGGCCTCAAACTCAGAAATCCGCCTGCCTCTGCCTCCCAAGTGCTGGGATTAAAGGCATGTGCCACCACTGCCAGGCTCTCTGAGAGTTTCTAAATTCTTTTCTGTTTTGTACTATTCAACTGTTTGTTTGTTTAAGGAAGTTTCTGTCAAGAAAAACAGTGAAAGTAAAGCCAGCATGAAGGGACGGTGGATTAGTCTAGGCTAGAAAGCTTGAGAGGAACTAGTCAGAGCAGAGTTTCACCAGGCATAAGAACCTAGAGTCCTCTAATACCTGAGAACCCTGTGCTTTCATACTCTGATAGCTGAGGAAGTATAGGGAAGAGTCTCTGAATAATCAATACACCTTGTCTTGGATATACCATATCTCTAACTTCCAGAGCCTTAGACACAGCAGTGTCATCTACAAAGGCCATACTTAAGAAACAATAGGAACAATGCAATCAAGTTACAAAATCATATCTCATATACATCAGAGAAACATTTCACAATGTTTTAAGCAAATTTACAACTTAGAATTGGGTGCTTTCATAGCCATGTTGGTGAGTATGCAGCATGTAGGACAGAGGTTGGATGTACTTGAAAAAGGATACTGATCCAGCTTAACAATGCTTGGCTGTATGATAATCTTCTATTAACCAACTTTCTTGAGTCTTCAGAAAGTACACTTTGTTTTGATGTTTATTTTAAAGAAAGAAACCATGTAATCTTCCATTATAGACTTGGTCAAAGCAGCAACATTTAAGATTTTTTTCCAGGACTCTATAAAAGTTCCAGTTAAGTTCCTGTATAATCTACACTGACAAGGATAGACAAGATGTAAGTTAAAAGAAAAAAAAAAACACTCAAAGATTTAATTGTGCTTAGTACACCAAACTTACATAAACCAGAATGCGCCTCAATCTATTTTAAAAGTCTCAGTCTTAAAGGTTAAGGCAAAAAGAAGCCTCTAGTTAACCTTCAATTAGCTGTAGCTGCCTAGAGCTTTCTTTTAATCAAGATTTTACTCCTTCCTGCATTATTTTTATGACATCCAATTTTATTTGGATTCTTCAATATATTTCTCAGAGGTGAAATAGCTTTTCTTTACAGATGAAAAGCCAGTCTAGACACGAACGACTGGCTGTGTGACCTTCATAAAGTCATCTCTCTGAGGATCTTTTCTCACTTTTAAAATGGCAATAATGAGGTCTGTTTCACTGTGCTGTGCAAGCCTGGAATAAGCCCATAAGCCCAATAAGCAGGAAGCTGCTGGAATGACTGGAGGGTTGGGCATCAGAATAATGAATTTTCCATAATGTTCAAGCTATGGGACACCAGAGAAGGTGTTTCCTTGTCAATAAAATGAAAATGTAAATTCACTGACTCAGATAGAATGTCTGAGCAGAGAGACTCCTGTATCTTTCTGCCACCATCTCCCCAGCAATGAATCACAGGCAGCTACTACTGTGCCCAGCCTTTTCCATGGTGCTGGCAATTAACGTGGGTGTGCATGCTCATGTAGCAAACACGTGTGAACTAGAGCTGTTTCCCCAGCTCTTCCTCTACGTTTTGTTTTTAAAAATATTGGTAAAGGTTACCATTAGACTTTTGTGGCCTCTTTTATCATTCTTTTGCTCCTCTCACTGAAATGGTAAAAGCATGTTCATAGAGAAAGTCACCACTGCGGCATGAAACAGGCATGCCAAAGTCTCTACACAATATGTTTAGCACACAGAACTTAAAATCCTGCTTCTTGATTCAGCATATTGCAAGACCATCACTTGGATTTTTATTCATGCAGTTTTTTTAAAAAGGAAAATTGTTTCCAAACTGTGGCAAATATTCACAATATAATTCACCAACATATCCATTTTAAGCATAATGGTATTATGCAAATTCAGATATTGACAGCAATAGCCCATTTCCCTTTATCTTGTAGAACTGACATTTTATACATTTCAAACAAAAAGATCCCACTTCCTGACATCCATCATTATGTTTTCTGACTGAATCTGACTAATTTAGATATCTAAATGTAAGTGAAATACATACCCTTTGTCTTTTTATGATGGGCCCATGTCGCTTGGAACAATCTTCGAAGTTTGCTGATATTATAGCAAGGGCCACAATGCCCTTCTGTTGTAAGGCTAAACAATATTCTCTCATTATTTCTTCACCCAGATTTCTGAAGATGGGTGCTACCCAAGGTTATTTCAAAAGCAATCTGGAATATCATGCATTTTTGAGTCCTATTTGAATAAACTTCACAGTAATCTTTCCCTCTCCAGTTCCAATCTGAGTAGACAAGCAGTCAGAATGAGCACCAGCTGAAATTTGAAAGTGTTAAAATAATCAGCTTCAATTGCAAGGCCACTGCAGATATTTAATTAGGTAACTGGTGTTTTTTTGTTGTTTAAAATAAATCACATAAGAGAAAATAGGCAAAGCTTTAATATTTAACTAATGAAATAATTTTTCTCTTTTCTTCTGCTCCCTCTCTTCCCTCCCCCTCTTTCCCTTTTTCATTCCCCTCCTCTCTGTGTGTATGTTGAATTAAGACTTACCAAAATTATTCTCAATCAAAAACCTGTGAAAGCCATCTGACCCTCAAGCCAAGAATATAAAGTACATGTAGTAGACGAGATAGATAAAGTAAGATAATGGGACAAGCTTGACACATGGTGTGGAAATACAGTATTTGTTCTTTTGCTCTGGAGACATATAGAAAAGAATAGAAGATTCCCATGAGCTGACAAACTCCTCGCTTTTCATTGCAGATCTGAATATTTCTTAGAATTGTGTTATTTTTATAATGCTATGTCAGGAGTTAGAGGTGGATTTTGTACCACTCTTGCCTACTCATCTTTTATAGACTATGGAGCTAGACAAAGAATTACAAGTGGCTTTGATGAAGAGGTATGGGTGAATATCTGCAGTAATGCAGGACGCTGTCGGAGCTCAGAAAACACACCACCCATAGCGAGGCTCTTTCCCATCTTTGGCATTTTTCCTCAACCATATGCAGATTTTAAATGATTGTGGTAACTTCTTTCATGTTATTGAAAATATGCAGCATGTATTTATCTAAAATAAATATGATTTTACTTGGTATGTTTTTGGAAATAATAGTATACAATATGTACCAGAAAAATAAGGCAAATGTATAATAATAAAATTATTTGCGAGCCACATCTAATTTTGCCAGAGTTCTTAAAAGATATATGTTTAACAGATATAAATGTTTACTCAGATCATATGGAATAAAATTATTCATCTGTCTTTTAAGGGAGTATATCCTGTTTTGTCTCAGCCAAGTTTTTTAAAAGTACTATAGTGTCTTCATGTGACTCACCACACTTTCTGCTAGCTACTTGACAGTGACATTGGCGTCAAAATAAGTGAACTCAGACATTGTTTTAATTAACAGGGAATATGGCAGCATAAAAAGATAAATGGATAGATGGAGGTATAAATAGGTAGGTATCAATGAACCAAAGTAATGCTGCTCAAATATCATTAAGGACATAGATCATATGCAGAACCATAATGCAAGCTTGTAAGAACATCCTATATTTTGTAGCTTCATAATATTGTAAAAGGAAAGCTGTGCTCAGCTCTTAGAAGGGAAATCAGATGTTGAAATTAAGAATCTCACTGAATCAAAGACTGTCAGTAGACAGCAGTTAGCAGTCAATTACTCAGGAGAATTTAAGTCCAGGTGCTACCACACTGCACTGTTGTGTGAAACAAGCAGAGACCCAATCCTGCTCCTTTACAATTCCTCAAAGCCACTCCTCAAAATTTTGGCAAATACTTCTGAACAAATGCTCAAGCTCCAGGAGTTGCTAATAATAACAACAAAACTCTAAGTCAAACATAAAAGGCACCAACATTTTGCTCCTTCCCTGTAGACAGATATTGTCAAGGAGGGGCAGCATTATCCCAGGGCTGTCAGAAGATGCAGATTCCCAAGCACCATGAAGGATCTAGAACTGTACTGGCATCTCTTTTTACTCATGGCCCACTGCTGACTATGCTCCGTGGTGGATTGGAGAGCTGTTACCGCAGAGAGATACTATCGGAAAAGTAATTGTTTGATGAGAAAGCACTCAAATATTAGATCAGCCTGCTCTTTATTTGTACATCAAAATTTGTAGTTCTAAAAAACTAACACAGATTTTACATAGTCAAAAATGTGTGCAAATGAGGAAAACTTTTATAATAAGGAAAATACAAATATAAAGAATTAAGGGGACAGCCCCATGGAAAGACCAGCTCTCTCAACTAACCTGGATCTCCCAGATCTCTGACACTGAGCCACCAACCAGGCAGCATACACTTGCTGACACATACACAGCACCAGAATGCCTGGTCGGGCCTCAGTGAGAGAAGATGCACCTAACCCTCGAGAGACTTGAGGCCTAAGGAAGTGGCGAGGCCTGGGGGAGTGGGGACATCATCTTGGAGACAGGGGAGAGGTATGGGTGGGGAGCTGTGGGGAGTGGGCAGACTGGGAGGGAGATGAAGTCTTGACTGTAAAAAGAATTAAAGAGTAAGAAGAAAAAATATAAAAAAAGAATTTTTAAAAGAATATTTGCTAGCAGTGAGAAAATAATGGCAAGTTATGCATTTGCAGCATGTTTAAGCCTTCCACAAATATAATTTTCACAGGCAGCACTGTATTTAACAATTTCCTAATACTCCATTTCCCAAATTTTTAAATAAAGATCTTGCCATCATGTGGTCTCTCCATAATCCTTTCAAACACTCTCTTGCAGGTAAATGCATGATTCATGTTATTTTGAGATAGTGTTTCACCAGCTAGCCTAGAACTCATAAAGATCTGCCTCCCAAATGCTGAGAAGCACCACCACACCTGGTAATTTCTGAATTCTTCAATGGTAGTGCATTATCTTTCTTCTTGTCATATTTTTAGAGGTGTATCTTTAAAAAATACTTAGTAGTTGTGTCATAGAGTTTAAGATGTAAATAAACATTTAGTTATTTTAGATCTTCCTAAATTTCATCTTCCAAGGGTTGGGATTATTTCCTTTCCAACACTGATGTATAGAGGGGCCTTTGTCCTCACAGCCCTTTTCTTTAGGTTTTACATCTGCTGAGTGAGAGACAGGCTCTTGGTATTGGTTTGATTTGGGTTTCCCTGTTTTATGTTTATTTATTTTTACATTTTTGGCATGCAGCTACACACACACACACACACACACACACACGTCTCTCTGTATATTGTCGGTGTACAAATGCCACACCATACATATGGATGTCTGTTGCACCTTGCTACTAAGGTTGTAGTCTACTATGTCCATCAGGGACAGATCCATATGGTATTGTTCACCTAGTAACTTATAGGGAAACCTACACAATGTTCAGAGCTAGTTTTGTCCTGCAGATGAAGAAAGAGGATGTTCTCAAATATCTTGCCACAAGAACCCACTTAGATGGCGCCAACGTTTACTTTCAGATGAATCAGTACATCTACAAAAGGAAAAATGACAGATATCTGCATCATAAATCTGAAGATCCGTGAGAAGCTGTTGCTTACAGCTCGGGCTATCACTGCCACTGAAAACCCTGCTGATGTCTGTGTTGTCTCCTCTAGGAACAATGACCAATGAGCCATGCTGAAGTTTGCTGCCGCCATTTCAATTGCTGGTCGTTTCTCGTCTGGGACGTTCACTTACCAGATCCATGCAGCCATGGCTTCTAGTGGTGACTGGTTCCAGGGCTGACCACCAGCTCCTTGCAGAGGCCTCTTATGTCACCATGCCCACCATTGCTCTGTGTAACACAGAATCTCATCTGCATTATGTGGACATTGCCATTCTTTGCAACAAGGGAGTTCACTCAGTGGATATGATGAGATTGATGCTGGTCCGGGAAGTACTACGCATGTGTAGTACTATCTCTTGTCATAATGAATTATGCCTGATTTTTACTGCTATAGAGAGCCAGAGGAGTTTGAGAAGGAAGAACAGGCTGATGCTGATGCTACAAAGGCTGTGACCAAGGAAAGAATTTCAAGGCAAATGGACTACATCAGCTCCTGAGTTCCGTGCTGCTCCACTAGAGGTGGCTGACTGGTCTGATGATGTGTGGGTATCCTCTGTGCCCATACAGCATTTCCCTACTGAAGACTGCAGCACACAGCCAGCCACTAGGGACTGGTCAGCAACTCTCATAGCACAGGCCACTGACGGGTTGGAGCCATCACTGAGTGGCCCTGAGTTCCTCTGCAGACACTTAAGCAAGGGGTAAAATGGCAGAAAACTAGATTGGGCTCCCCAGATCAGGCAGAGCAGAAGAAATCCCACTAAGAAAAGGGAGTTCTTCATTTTGCACTGAGCTCAGGAAAGCCGTTCACACATGGTAGCTACAACCTTAGTAGCAAGATGCAACAGTGGTCAGAAGACAACTTGTGGGAATTGGTTCTTGTCCTGTACTCCATGAGTCTAGAAATCAAACTCAGGTCATCATCGGCCATAACTGGCTGAGCTGCCACACCAACCCCATGGTTTACATTTCTCATTTCTTGAATTTTTGAGTTAGGTGTAACATCCAAGTCTATGTTTATAGTTATTTTTTCTAATCTTTCTTGTGAATTGACAGTTTTAGAAATAGAAAACTGGAACATTCCAGTTCTTTCCAGGTGCGACTGTAATTTCTCCAAATCAGATTCTTTATATACAAACTATATTTTTATAATTAATGTAAGTGGTACAATTATATGAACAAACTTGAGTAATGACATACTATTCCGAATGACATATTTAAAAGACACATGCTTTAACTTCTCTAATTAACTTTTCTAGCTGAAAAAAAATTACTGAGCCAAACCCATAATAAGCAGTAGAAATAGTTAATAAATAATGATTTTAGTTCTTTATCCTAGAAGACAAGTTGTCTTCTGAACACTGTTGCATCTTGCTACTAAGGTTGTAGTCTACCATGTGTAGCAACAAGTTTGTTACTTTATGTTTTAGAAAGCATTTGGGTATAAGTGTGGGTACCAGTGTGTATGTGTGCAACTGCCTGTGGAAAGGAGGACAGGACACTGGGTCCCCTAGAGCCCCAAGATGTGGGTGCTGAGAACTGAATGCATGTTATCTGAAATCAAACACACAAACAAAAAACAAAAACAAACTATCACATGCTCTTAACCACTGAGCCATCTGTCCAGTCGCAAGTTAATACCATATTTCTTGCATGATTTCAGATTCATGTATTTGGTTCTACAGAGTTTTTGGAATTTCTATAAAAATCTAGAATTTTCCACTGTTATGTAATATTGTAGTAATAATTATATATTAACAAAATTGTGTAATATAATAAATACATGTAATAGATAGTAATGTACAAAAGATAACATACCACAAACATTGCTTGTGTATATTGCATCAGTGGATATTTATATTTATTTAAAACTAAAGTTTTGGATATTCATTTTTTTTTTGGTTCTTTGAGACAGGGTTTCTCTGTTTTGTCCTGGCCTGGTCTACAGAGTGAGTTCCAGGAAAGCCAGGGCAGAGAGGCAGGGGTATCTCTGAGTTTCAGGCCAGCCTGGTCTACAGAGTAAGTTCCAGGACTACACAGAGAAATCCTATCTTTTTTTTTTTTTTTTTTTTTTGGTTTTTCGTCGAGACAGGGTTTCTCTGTGTAGCCCTGGCTGTCCTGGAACTCACTCTGTATACCAGGCTGGCCTTGAACTCAGAAATCCGCCTGCCTCTGCCTCCCAAGTGCTGGGATTAAAGGCATGCGCCACCACTGCCTGGCTTGGATATTCTTTTATCATTTCCTGTCTAGCGATTGTGCTTGTAGTTGAGTATAAATGGTTTTGTGTTTAGTGGTGTGTGTGTAACTGAGGTATCTTTAGTCACTGATGCTATATTGGCCCAGAAAACATACAGATTGTAACACATGTAATAGAAAAGAAAAGCAATCTCTTTGACTTCAGATACAATTGAAGGTTTCATTGTCTTCTATTATTTGGAAAATTGGGGATATAAACAGAATTCTCTATAGTGTTCATACAATGAAAACAATTCAAATGAGATAAAAAGGAGGATGACACATGGGTGTCAGAATACCACAGTGAATCTGTGTCCTTGTTGCTGACCTAGGACAATCATGAAAATTTTGTGTATTTATCAATAATTTTGAAGTTCAAAAATGAAGATTTTACAATATTGTGCTTTAAGATATGTAATTCATACGCAAAAGATACCACTTAATTGTATTGTTTGTTTGTTTTGGAAAAGTTAATCAGATCATTACTTTAGGGTTTTAGTACTTTTCTCCTCAGGTGATATGCTTTTTTTCAGCTCTAAGATGCTTTCTGTTTCAGTCAGGATTATATGATAAAAGGAATCAAAAAATAGTAATATAATGTTATTTACACAATGTGTATGTAAAGATTTCACAATGTTAAAAAGATGAGATATTGAAAATTTTAAGTATTTTTATATTTTCAAAAGTTTTTCTAAAAAAGCCCTAATGCATCATTAATATATATTAACATTTTAAGTCAAAATGCTTTATAACGCAATCTTAAAATTTAATAAATTCTAATTTTTTTCATAAAATATTTTTATAAAATTGAAAGTATATGCAAATCTATTTTCTAGTGAGGATCTTGATTCACATAGGCTATATACATACACTTTGGCTAATAAATTACCCAAAATTGTAAGATCTTTTCTTAGCATTATGTGCATGAACTGTAAACATAGCAGTTATCTGTAGTTCCAGAAACATGATTTGGAACAATAAGAGAGTCTAGACTTGGAACTTGTTCATTATGCAGTAGTGTGTGATCAGCATGGTCCAAGGGCAAGGAAAGATTTGTCCATCTGCCCTCAACGCCTCCCAGTTTCCAAAGTAGTGTGATCCCTGTTTACAACACGGGAAATGTTACTTTTTGTTTTCATATAAGAAGAGACCTGAAGACTTCTCTAGGGTCTTGAGCAAAACTGGTTGAAGGGTTTTAAGACAAACAGGCTCAGAATAGTGCTCCTCAATCCTGGAGAATAAAGGAACAGATTTATCTCCTGAACATGGTCTATAATGTATATTTTTCTTGCGGCCTCTAACTAGCCCTCAGCTATGGGACAGTGAAAGGATAGCTTGGTTTCTGGTAGAGCACTGGCTATAAATGGCCGGAGACCCTACGGGGGATGGAATACATTTCGCCACTCTCCCAGACTCCAAGCTCCTGACACGCGGCCGAAGACGTCCATTGATCTACGCCTTTCAGTCAGGTAGGACAATGCCCCTATCAGCCCCTCCCAAAGAGGTTTGTGTCACCTAGCACAGGTAGAGGATGTGACTACAGGTGTCAGCCTCGAGAGATTTTCATATTAATGAGATACCTGAAGGCCAGAGGGCATAGCTAATTAAGTATTCCTTCCAAGACCCTCCTCCTTACAAATAATATTTAACCAAAGGCCCACCCTGGGGGTGCGGGGGTACAGCCAGATTCATCCACTTTCTGCCATGACATAAACCTTTTAAACTATGGACTTACCTGTGTCTTTGGGGCCTGCTGTGGGGAACTGTGGAGAAGGCCTTTGACTACTGAGCCACTGTTTAATCTCCCACCAGAAGACTTCTCTATGTTCCTACCAGGAAGGCCTGCCAACTCAACCAAGCTAGCCGAGCCAATCAAGCGAGTGCCAGTAACAAAGAGTCTCAACCTGTGGGGTGTTGTTGGGGCTTCTCTCCCCCTCATTTCTCTCTGTTGCGGGCTGGTCCAGGCCATACATCCCCAGTCTCTGTTCTTCTGGGGCTATCAGCAGTGTCTGGGGGCCCAAAGACGGAGACCACTGGTCTCTGGGTCAGCCAACGCCCCAGAGACCATCTCTCAGAAGCCCTGCCCCCTTGGGACCTCAAACTGAGGTCTCCTCAAGTCTGGGCGGCCCCACAGCATTCATTTGGTGCCACATGGATTAAATTCAGTCAAATCCTTGTGCTTCTGCTCCCCAGAGCCATGAGATCCACAACTCTGCCCAGCAGGAGCCACGCCTGCCCCCACGTGCGAGCTAACCACCCCACACTCAGCTGTAGAGAGAATAGCTTGTGTATTATATGGTTGCATCACATGTCAATTAAAAAACTTATGTAGCATAGAAGGTGGGACATCTGGGAAGCAGAAAGAATTCTGAGATAGATCCCAGCAGGAAAGAATCAACCAGGAAGATGTGATAAGAAAGACACATAATACCTGAGCATAGGTAACCAGCCTGTGGCAGAATGTAGGTTAAAGTGAGTCATAAAAAGTTATCAGAGAAGAACCTAACTATATGGCCAAAGTATTTATGAATATATTTTGCGTCTGAGCCTTATTTCTCGGAACATCGGCTTGGCAGGAAGAATCAGGGCAAACTTCTACACTCAACTTTGTCTTCTAGACGATATTGCTACGGCAAAGACATTTGCCTTAAAGACTCTGGAGGAAAATCCTGTTGAAAAATCGATATTTACCTTTTCAGATAATTAACACAGCAGCTTGGGAACAAACAGTTGTTAGCCAGTCTGGGTTATTCCTAGGTCTCTGGTTAATGTGTTTATTAATTAGGCCATTTATTTTCCACATTCCTCTAAATAAAAACTGAATTGTTTTAAAAAAAGACTCACAAGAATTGAAACAATTTCACTATATTCATGTCAACCACCTGGAAGGAAAGATTGAAGACAGTTAATTATTCTCCTGAGTGCTTTATGGTGTGGCCATTGATTTGGATTTAAAAACGTGGTTGACAATGCTTTGTCCAAGCCTTTTTCTTTCTGCTATAACTTTCACACCACATAGAGGACTAATTGATCTAACTGAGAATCATATCTTGGGGAGACTTGCCTTTCTACATTTTAAAACCCTGCACGCTCCTTGAGTTCCTAGCCACAGGGTTGTTTGAACCAGAGGTCATGTTTTTTCCTTTCTTCCTCTTTCTTGTTTTTATTTGTGGATTGGTAGTTTCATGCACTTGTATGTGTCTGTTCTTCGAGCGGACTCTGTACACTTGCACATGTTCTCATGATTGCATCCTTTTACTTCTAGATGAAGGATTCCTTGTTTCTTTAATTAGCTCATTGTTTTAGTAATAACATGAGAACTGAAGTTTGATCCCTGGAAATCTTATGAAAAGCTGTTTTTTTTTTTCCTGAGTGTGCCTGTAATTCCAGTACTACAGCAGAAAGATGAGACCTGAACATCCCTCTGATTTGAAGGAGTACAACATGACAGGTAGATGGTGCCTGAAGCACAATGTCTAAGGTTAATCTGCTGTCCTACACACACACACACACACACACACACACACACACATACTCCTTATTCTTATCTCTGATAGCTGTTAAAGTTTTATATTTGGACACTGTTCCAGACTGAAAATCAGGCAGAGACATTTCTAAGCTGTCCTGGTTAGATGAGATATTACAATTGCATTGAAGGTCTATGTAGGGAAATCTTTTGCTTCCTGCTAAAAGAATGAAATCAAACCCTATGTGGAGATATGACATTGTCTTCTCCCTTAGAGTTAATTCAGTTGAGCAGGCCAGTCACTTGGCCCAAACACCAACATAGAGAAAGGTGGGTTCACCTTAAACCACACTAAAGAGAAAGAAGAGATGGTCATTTCTTTAATAACACAAAACACGTTTTCATCACAGATTTTTCAATCTCCTATGAGCCACCATGAGGTTCTGGTAAGTCTTTTCACTTTTCTGAGTCATGACTAATAAAGGCAGAACTTTACCTTTTTCTTCTGTTTTTCTTTCATATGGTAGTAAGAACCTAAGTATGATTTTTGTGATGTTTTGAGCTGCGGTATACAAACTGGGTTCAGCTGTGGTCCTGCCTCTTCCATTTCCTTCTTCAGGGTATCCAGATACCCCTGTACAACAGGCTAAAAAGATAAAAGAGGAGTCTTGAATGGGTGGGGTCGGCAGGAGCCTTGTCTGGTTGGGAATAAATCTGGGGAGGAGGTGCACATATACTTTATTTGAGATTACTAATGCCATATATATAGACACAAACCATGGAGAGTGGGAAGGCATTTTGGGGGTGAATGAAATTACTGGCTACACTTTAAAGGTCTGTGCATGCCTCATTTGTGTCGAGACTCATTCCTAGAATACCAGGAACTTGCTGAGTGAAAAAGAGGAAATTGAACTTAGAGGTTTGCCAAGGACTCTGTGACATTCCTCATGTAGCAGACTGAGTTGGGCTCCAGATACATTGGAGAAGAAGCCTAGCCAAAAAAAAAAAAAAAAAAAAAGAGTCCTCCATTTTGCACAGAGCTCAGAGGACACTATAGACTGCAATCTTAAGTAGGGAGGTGCAGAGGTGCAAAACTGAGTCACTTTACTTTTTTCCTCTTATTCTTCCCTCCCCCTCCACAACACATAAACACATAGATATTTGTCTAGCCATGTAACTGATTTCCAAACTCAAACAGCAAGGCTCTCTCTCTCTCTCCCTCCCTCCCCCTCCCTCCCTCTCTCTCTCTCTCCCAACTATTATAATACACTTCTCTCTAAATATCATCCTCTATATGTAGTCACTAAATTTCATTTTTTTTATCATGATTCTACAAGCCAAAAACCACTTATCCATGTGGTTTCAGTATCCATTGAGTTTCTAGGATATTCTCACATTAAAGAGACTTCTATTCTTTAGTGAGATGGAGATTTTTATTTTAATTTGATTTTCTATTTTGCCACCAAGGTAGTCAAGGCTATATGTTGGAAAAGCGTATACGTCAATCATGAAATCAGTCACGTGGGTTATTGCAGGAAAAAAATAAGCCTTTCACATTTAACTTCTTAGGAAAGGAACATATTTATTGCAAACTACTTTTACTTCTTTTGAGACTATTGTATTATATTTAATTTACAGAGTAAAATATATGTTATAATTGAAAATATGCCTTTTCAAAACACCCAAATTTCTATAATGCTGGATCAATGAGGGACCACAGGATCACAGAAATGTGGAATTTATGTGCACTTTGTAGCTCATAACAAAGCTCATAACAAAAGAGATTTTGAGTGTAATGCATGAGTTTGGGCCATGCACATTTTAAGTTCTTAAATTCAGAGTGAGGTGTGAGTACTTCTAATTCTTCAAATTTTAGAATTAATGTAACAAGAAACTGCAGTTTTAGTTTTAAGATCCAACACTTCAGTGAGCTGGGGCAACTCCTGTTGGAGTAATATGACCCTTCTTGGATAGTGCAATACACAGAACCTCTTCCTGTGAATAACTTGGGATCTGGAGCTTGCTGTTAAAAGAAACATAAAATTTTATCCTGTACTGTCAAGAACAGTGAGGGTGATTCTCTCCTTGAAGAGACTGACCTATTTACCGTCTCATGTGTATGTATGATGTGGGTGCTTACCTATGCTTAAATTATAGGATATACAGGATGCACTTGTGAAGATGATCTGAAGTTAAATAGCAGCCCGTATGTCAAACAAAGTACATATCCACACATTATTCTGCCCTGGAGGTAGGCCCTTCCTTATGCCTACAATTGTAAGTAGGATCCCCAAATCAAACCTGTGGTGTTTGCCCAGGCCCACTCCCATTCCAGGGAATCTATGTTTTACTTTATTCTCTCATTTTTAATAAATCCATATTTTCATTCTTCTTATTTATTTCTTTGTTTGAGACACAAGGAACATAGACATTCTATATGGGAAAACCCAAGGTCTCCCTTGGCTAAGAATGGCACCCTTCACATCTTCATCTTCATTACTAACCTTGTTTAAGTGGTGGCATTCTCTGTTTACAGAATTTTCTATTGGCACATCCAATGAAGCTACTTATTAATATCAGCAATAACTGGGAAAGGGGACAATTAAGACTCTCAGATTTGTTTAGGTATCATTTCAACCACAAAGACAACATAAGCTGCTTCCTTTGTCACTGATTCTGTCAGGTAAGAGCACTGACTTCTCTGCATCCTGCTACCTCATGACCTCACAATAAGCTATAATTCATTAAGCAAATAATTGAGTCTTTTAGTGCTTTTTTTCTTTATTCTTATCTCTATCACTCTGAATTCTGGCTTCAAAATTTACTTCATGATAACAGTGTCAAATAATCTTCCTGATCCTCTATCTTTGTCTTGGACCTAGGCACTGTTATAGTTTGCCTATCTCTTCCTTTAACTTTTGTGTATGTTATTAACCTGATAAGGAAAGTAGAGTTACTTCTATAACCCCAGAAGATCCTAGTAGGATAGCAGTCACTGACAGTGTCAGCTACTCTTCTGAAGACAAAATATGGGACTCGGTTCTTATAATCTACAGTAAAAATTTTGAAAAGAAGTTAGAATTTTATCTCTGTTTTGATTATTGTTATCTTGCTTTTATTTTATCTTTAATAGTGAGGATGTATAAAAATAAATACTTTAGAAAAGCAATAGTATAGTGATAAAACAGAGATTTATTCAACATGGTCACATTGAGAGGATAAATATGGTGGTCTATTGATCTCATATGCCCATCTTTAGTACATGATGTGAGATTTAGCTTAAATTGAGGCACAAGACTTGTACAACTAAGCAGCTCTGGTCAAGACATGGCCCTATTCAGCATGGTTGTCTCTACTCTAGCTTCTCCTGCAAGATGGTCTGACAAGTTGTCAGAACAGGTGTGAAATCTCTTTCCTGCAAAAGGAGTATCTTTGGCTAACATCAGACTCCTGAGATTTTCTTTCACCTATGAGATTCCTTGAGAAATTCCAATTTCTTGCTCCATTGTTTCAATTTTCTGTTAGCCAAAAGAAGGGGCATAAGTGTCTCTACAATATCATCACTTATACTACATGGCTATACTTGCCCACTATTGACTTTTAGACTTCAGTCTTGAGGAAAAATTTGCCTGTAAAATACAAGCAGATATATTCTGATATTTGATATTTCATGAAGATTTGTTCCATGTTAACATTACAACCAATTTCTCTTTCCTGCTTTCAACCCTAAATAGAATTTTGTGTTTCCTCTGAGGTTCCTTTGGATCACTCATCTTCTAGGAAGAGGAAAACACAGGGTGTATACATTCAAACTGTCTACAACTTTCTCTCCCATCACTGGTCACTGCATACTTGCTTTATACACAATCTCCAACAAAGATTTTATTTGTTCAAAATATACTACAATTATATTAGCAGTCATGAATCTTGTTAAATCAATCAGTCTTCATTCATTGAAATAGTCTCAAATAAATTAAAAGATTAGTAGATAGAAATATGGTAAAGACTGTATCAAAGTTTGTCTTTTTCTGGGCTCTCATCTGAACACATCCTCCACCCCCTAATTCCCCTGCTGATAAGCTATGCTACTAAGCATGACTTTCCATGGATGGACACCATACTGACACTTTCTGAGCAGTGTAACAGGTGATGAGATGTCACTTTTTACTTACAAAATGTCCTCCAATCACAAGCTTACAATTAAGGCTCAAATCGCTGAGCATTCTTAGAAATTAATATACATTTTATCGCTGCCTCCCATAGAAATCTAGATAGAAAGGACCTCTTTGGTACTTAACATGGAAGGTAATTTAATATAATTTGTTTCAATGAGTTTAATCATTTTAATACAATTTTAGCAACCAATATGCCAGGAATGAATCTTAACATCCTTTTTTATTCAATTACCTTAGCAATGATATTTTTATATATGTCTATAAGCCTCATAAATGTGAAATTATAAAAATAAAATTATAAATATATTAGGAAGCAAATGTCAGGATTTTATTACTTCAATTATTGGAAGAACTGTCATTGCTTTCTTGGCATTTTCTCTGTTGCCTTACAGAATTATGAAAAATAGCACATAATTTCTCCTAGTTGTATTTATTTTTATTATTTAAAGCAATTTTTAAATTTTAAATATATTTTGTCTATATTTCTCCCCTCTCCCAAGTCCTTCCTGATCCTATTCCCCCTGCTCATTATACTCATTCTTACTCATTATAGAAACAAAATCTCAATATAACAACAAAACCCACCAAAATGAAGAAAACAAATGAAAAATTCAAAGAACAACAAAAAGAAACCTTACCAAACTATAATCAAATAAAAGCATGTGCACATACCTACACACACAGATACATAAACAGACACACACACACTATAGAGTTCATTATATATTGATCAATTTATCCTCAAGATGAAGTCTACACTGGTGTGGTTGACATATCTGATGTCACTCCATTGGATAAACTGACTTTCCCCCCTTCAACAGGTATGTCAGTTCAGTTATAGCATTTACCCTAGTGGCTAGGTTTTCATTCATTCATTCATTCATTCATTCATTCATTCATTCATTACTCAAAGTATAATAAAATAAAATATAGTAGGACAAAACCAGCACATCAAAGTTTGACAAGACAAACCAACAGAAGGTAAAGAACTCAAAAGAATATTCAAGAATTAGACACAAATTTGTTCACATACTTAGGAACCTCATAAAAAATTTAAATTTCTCCATTTCTCTTTTCTCATACATTTATCTATTTATTTATTTATTTATTTATTTATATTTATTTATCTATAGAAGTAATTTATTGCAGAGCACAGTTCTCTTAGTGAATTTGAGGAAGAGAAGAAATTGCATAATACTAAGCAGGTTTTTTCATAAGCTGTTGCTTAGCCAGAGATAAGGTTGGGACAGGTGAAATGTCTCTGAGTCTTGGTGTCCCAAGGTGCTGTTAGGCATCAGTTACTGTGTGTCAGTGTGCTCAGCTGGTGTAAAAGGTCTAAAGTTCAGATTTTCAAGAACTCCTAATGAAGACACAAGAGCCATGTTCTTCATGAGAGAAATGTCAACTCTTGTTTAGTCTTTTCTCTGTAAAATACACTTCATTTCATAGAACTGATTTAATGTACTTTGCAAATGACTTCATAACATTCAATTTGAGAATCCTCTCCACACTTTTATTTATATTACATAGAGAAATTAGCTGAAATATTTATCTTTGCTCCTAAGTTTTATAGCACTAGTCTAAAACTAATTAGACTTTTACAAATTCTGCATGCATTTTTTAAAAATTTTATTTAATCTTTTATTTTTCTTTACACTCCTGATTATACCGCCCTACTGGTCCACCCTCTGACTGTTCCATAGTCCATATCTCTTCCCCAACTCATCTCCACGAGGATGCCTGCGGGGCTGATAGCTCCCATGTGGGCGCTGGCGTGGATCCTGTTGGGCAGAGTTGTGACTCCCGGGTGTCTGCTGCCCCAGGCTGCTGGACATGGCTCTGAGGAGTGGAAGTGCAGAAATTTGACTGAGTTCCCTCCATGTGGTGCCGGGCGGATGCTGGGCTAAGAGAAGCTGCTCAGGGCTCCACCCAGGCAGGGAGGGGTCACTCAATGTGGTACTGTGCAGATGCTATGCTGAGAAGCTGCTCGAGGCTCTGCCTAGGCATGGAGCAATCTCAGCCTGAAGTTCCCTTAGAGGCAGGGCTCCTGGTCTTTGTCCTGGGGCTCCCAGATGCCACCAAGAGTTACAGCGGAACTGAGATACAATGAGGGGAAGAGAAAGCCATGACACCACCCCACAGGTAAGAGACTCTGTTCCTGTATTTGTTTGCCTGGGTCAGCTAGCTTGGTTGAGTTGGCAGGCCTCTGCTGCTAGAACACAGAGAAGTCCTTCACAGGAGATTAGGCAGTGAGTTGATACTCAGAGGTCCCCTCCATGGTTCTCCACGGCAGGCCTCAAAGACACGATGAAGTCCATAGTTTTACAGAGTTTATTGTCATGGCAGAAAGTAGATGAATCCGACTGTACCCCCCAAAACTCAGGGCAGAACTGGTTTAAATAGGGAGGGAGGAGGAGAGTCTGGGAAGGAATACTTAATTGGCTATGCCCTCTGGCCTTCAGGTATCTCATTAGTATGTAGATATCTTGAGGCAATGAGGCCCTCTCTCTACCTGTGGAGGGGCTGGTAGGGGTGTTGCCCTACATGACTGAAAGGTACAGATCAGTGGAGGTCTTTGGCTGCATGCCAGGAGCCTGGGATCTGAGAGCGTGGCTAAATGTACTCCATCCCTTGCAGGGTCTCCAGCCATCTCTAACCAGTGTTCCACCAGAAACCAAGCTATCCTTTATGGTCCCACAGTTGCCCAACCCCAACCCCATCACCCAACCAGACTTCTCCATTCCCTGGAGCCTCCAGTCTCATGATGGTTAGGCATCTTCTCTGACTGAACCAAGACACAGTGGTCTTCTGCTATATATGTGTTTGGGGGCCTCATATCAGCTGGTGTGTGCTGCCTGCTTGGTGGTCCAATGTCTGAGAAATCTCCAGGTCCAGATTAATTGAGACTGATGGTACTCCTACAGGGTTGCCCTGCTCCTCAGCTTCTTCCAGCTTTTCCCTAACTCAACTACGGGGGTCTGCAGCTTCTGTTCATTAGTTGGGTACAAATATCTACATCTGACTCTTTGAGCTGTTTGTTGGGTCTTTCAGAGGGTAGTCATGAGAGGTCGATTTTTGTGAGCTTTCCATAGCCTCAGTAATAGTGTCAGGCCTTGGAGCCTCCCCTTGAGCTGGACCCTACTTTGGGCCTGTCATTGGACTTCCTTTTCCTCAGGGTTTTCTTCATTTTTGTCCCTACAGTTATTTGAGACAGGAATAATTATGAGTCAGAGTTTTGACTGTGGGATGGCAACCCTATCTCTCACATGATGCCCTGTCTTTCTGCTGCAGGTGGGCTCTTCAAGTTCCCTCTCCCCACTGTAGAACATTTCATCTAAAGTCCCTCCTTTGAGTCCTGAGAGGCCCTTACCTACCAGGCCTTTGATACATTCTCAAGGGTCCCCCTACCTCCTACCTCCCAAGGTTGTCTGTTTCCATTCTTTCTGTTTGCCCTCAGGGCTTCAGTCCTTTCCCCCAATCGAATACCTGATCATGTTCCCCTTTTCCTCTCCCTGTTCCCTTTCCTACCTAGGTCCCTCTGCTCACCTCCCTCCTGTGATTGCTGTCTTCTCCCTCCCATGTGGGATTGAGGTGTTCTCACTTGGGCCCTTCAGCTTGTTGCCCTTTTTGAGTTCTTTGGACTGTATCGTGTATATTCTGTACTTTTTTAAAAAAACATTTTTGGCTATTATCTACTTATTAGTGAATTACCTCACTCAGGATGATATTTTCTAGCTCCATCCATTTGCCTGCAAAATTCAGGATGTCCTCATTCTTAATAGCTGAGTAGTATTCCATTGTGTAAATGAATCATATTTTCTATATCCATTCTTCTGTTGTGGTACGTTTGCGTAGTTTCTAGCTTCTGGCTATCACAAACAAGGCTGCTAAAAACATACTGGAATACACGCCCCTGTGGCCTGGTGGAGCATCTTTTGGGTATATTCACAAGAGTTGGTCTTCAGGTATATCTATTTCTAATCTTCTGAGGAACCTCCAGACTGATTTCCAGAGTGACTGTACCAGTGTGCAATCCCAGCAGCAATGGAGGAGTGTTGGTTTTGGCAGGATTTTCCCTGTCCAATTAATTTAAATAGTATTGCAGCAGGAGGTCTGTGATTGTACAGGGAAAAGGGAGGCTGCACAAAAGAGTTACAGAGACAGGGAGCAACAGAGGTGGTAGAGGAGAAGAAGGAAAGATGTTACAAGGGGTAGACGATCCAGATTTCGAGTGGCTTTAAATAGCCACAGGTAGCTATAAATATTAAAAAGAATGGAATAATTGAGATAACTTATCTAATCTAGGTGGGCATCTTGTATCATTATCAATTATTGTGTGGGAAAATTGTAAATTGAGAATTTATTGGTATCTAAATCTGATTAGTTAATTATAAGCTTCTAGAGTTTTGTTTTACTAGGTTACTGAAATGTGGGACTGCTGACCACAGGGCGTTTATGGCAGAGAAGTTACAGGGAGCACTGAGACAAGCTAACCAAAGCTGGGAATCTGGGACTAGCTTAGCGACAGAGGCAGCAAGATAGTTGCTAAGGCAGAGAGTAGCTGGGGGTAGCAGGGGAACTTGCCATTCTTTTTAATTCTTCCTGCAGTAGTTTCTCTTCCTCCACATCCTCACCAACATGTGTTGCCAACTGAGGTTTTGATCTTAGCCATTCTGATTGGTGTAATGTGGAATCTCAGAGTCATTTTGATTTGCATTTCTCAGAGCACTAAGGACCTTCAACATTTCTTTAGGTGCCTCAGCCATTCGAGATTCCTTGAATTCTCTGTTCAGTTCTATACCCCATTTTCTTTTTAATTGGGTTGTATGATTTTTTGGTGGTTAGCTTCTTGAGTTTTTTATATATTTTGAATATTAGCCCTCTATCAGATGTGAGGTTAGTGATGATTTTTTCCCAATCTGTAGCTTGCTAATTTGTCTTATTAACTATGTCCTTTGCCTTACAGAAGCTTTCCAGTTTTATGAGGTCCCATTTTTCAATTCTTGATCTTAGATCATGAGCCATAGGAGTTCTGTTTAGGAAATTTCCTCATGTCAATGAGTTCAAGGTTCTTTCCCACTTTCTCTTTTATTAGATTCAGTGTATCTGGTTTATGTTGAGGTCCTTGACCCACTTGGACTTGAGCTTTGCGCAAGGTGACAAATATGGCTCTATTTTCACGTTTCTACATACAGACAGCCAATTTGACAAGCACCATTTATGAAGATGTTTCCTGTTTTCCATTGTATATTTTTGGCTTCTTTGTTAAACTTACTACTCACTATGCAACTCCTTCTCTTTATATATGAATGTGATCAGTTTAACATTAGGGAATTTGATTTGTCACTCTTTTAAATGTTAAGTTTATTCACTTTTGTGTGTTTGCAGATGCTTAGGAACAAATAAAAAGAAGGGAATCATCCATTAGAAGTAAGCATATCATTATTCATGACTCACTAGTTATGATGGAAAGCTTGGTTGTAAAGGAGAGTAGCAAGAACATGATTTACACCCTTTTATCCACAGTTTTTACATGACAAGTTGAGGACTGCTACAACAAGCTCAAGTTCACTAGTAATCTACCAGCTCAAGGCCTGTAGGTATCCCTTTCTCTTTAGGGAGTCACAAAAGAGATATGTGTGTCGTGGTCTCTCTCTGTCTCTGTCTCTGTCTCTGTCTCTGTCTCTGTCTCTCTCTCTCTCTCTCTCTCTCTCTCTGTGTGTGTGTGTGTGTGTGTATGCCCATTACTCTCCTCAATATTCTCTTTTGGAATTATTAGATTTGATTGTTATCTTAATTATTATGAGTTATACGTCTGCTACTACATGTTAAAGTATATGTATGTGTAAGCTTCCTCAATCAAGAAGTCACACTCATAAGGAAGTTATATTAACTGCTTGAAGCTAAGGGTGAATGCTTTTTTCCTTTTCCACTGATCTCTTCACCATTGCCTTTGCAATTCCTATGGAAAATTGTGAGGGCCAAGATGAAGGCATAGCCTATCATCAATAGTGCTGATAGTTTCATTTCTAATCTTCTACAGGTTTTCAAGTAAAGTTCAAATACCTTCATTGTTACTTGAATAGTATTTTGCTAACTTCATTCTTTTAGATACATTATTTTATAGTAATGCAGCTTTTAGAATATATATCTTCAGAATTACTAGCTATCTGTAGTTGGGTTTTTCTTTTGTACGGAAGGCCAGTGTTTATTTTCCATACTTTAAAGTAAATGGGAACAAAAAGTTATGATATAGTAATAAACCATAAGTGAATACTTTGTTCTTCCTGGTCAACATGTACCAATTGCATAATGTAAACTGCCTAGAAACACATAAGCATGGAGGAATTAGCACTGAGATTTGAATAATGTGGGCAAGAGAATGCAGAGAAGACATTGGCAGTGTTGCCTCTGCAGTCACAGCCTACTCATCACCACCATTACTCATAAGCAGAAAAAGGCTGCGATATCAATCTACACCCCTCAGCTATTTAGATTGTAACAGCCTTTTATTCACCCAGTAACTCATTCAAGTCATTGCTTGCGCTCTGTGACAGCTCACTGCACTCATCCGGTGGACGAGCAGAGACAGATGAGAGGAGATTTGGAGACTACTTATGCCTACAAAGGGATTAAACATCTGTCAATGCAAATGATAAAAACATATTAGGAAGATAGGTCATGCATGCACTAAGGAAGTCTGAAAGAAGAAGAAGCCTATACCCATATGTGTTAGATGAAGAAGTGTGTAAGTATATTTCAAGGTTAATAGAATTAGAGTTGCCAAATTTTTGAAATTTAAGAAATTCCATTGTGCATAGTAGGCAGAATTCTTCTTGTTCACTAATATTCCTAATTCTTTGAGACTATGTCCCATATAATTATTTTTTGGGGTACAGATGGAGCCATGTGGTAAATCAGGTACCATTCTATGATTGGGTTAAATTTTATGGAGAAAGTGAAGCAATTTTGCTGATATAATTATGGGTACTATATTGTTAATTTTTAACTAGTTGAAAAAGGAAAGAATTCTAGGTGAGTCCAGCCTAATAAATTGACCCTTTTGAAACAGATCTTATTCAAACTTAAATCAGCATAGAGCACACACTATGCTGACCTTTAAGAATTAAGATACCCTGAATACCTGGCATGTAGGGAAATTACATCTGTGAAGACACTTGAGTTTGAAAATGAGTAAGTCTTGCCTGAAATGACCTCCAAATGTATCCTGTAAGAACTGAAAGAAAAAAAGATATGATACATATATACTGTTGACCCCCAAATCCCAAAGGATAATAAACTTATCTGTTTTAAGTTGTTACACAGAAACAAAGAGTAGTATACCTGTTCTAGGAACTTTTCCTGGACATATGAGCAAATGCTTATTCACCCCAGATAGGAAAACAGCAGACCAAAACAACAATGACAATGATGATGATGATGATGATGATGATGATGACAGTGGTGGTGTTGGAGGTGGTACTGAGAAACTAATAATAATTTCATCAAAGTCTGTCTTTGTGTTCCATGAAGTTTTGTGGGTTTCTCTGCACCCATGACTGGACATTAGTGGGCCTAATCTTGTGTATGTTTCCTGTGGGTTTGGCCTGAGAGTTCAAGAAGCCATTCAGGGTTTGCTTAAAAGATACTATTCCACAATGCATGCCAATACAAAGCATAACAGTGCCTTCAAACTAAAGCTCAGGCTTTATGGATGGAAAAAGCCTTTTCAGAGTTTTTCAACTACATAGTTCTTTTAAAATAGTCATTCATTTTTTAGATTCTCGGGTCTCATGTCTTTGCTGAAAGCCATGCTAAGTTTCATGTCTTTGTTGAAATTCATTTTTCTATGCATCTGCTTTTTCTTACTACTCATCCTAAATCTTATAGCCCCTTTTCTGTCATTGTACATTTTTGGCATGTGACAATCATTCTGAATATTCTTCCTGTGTACATATTTTGTACTGAAAATCCTTTGTGGTGCTATGCAGAAAACAAAACTATTTGAAGGGCTTGGTCTAGAGAGCCTACTAAGTCTATTTGACTCTGCCCTGTCAATAGTTAAGAGTAGACCTCAAAAGTAGACTTGTTTTGAACCCCCAGCAGAATATCAATAAGAACTTGAATGCTAGACAAACAATTGTAAAATTCAGTTTTTGACCTGGACCATCAGCTTGTTCTTCAGTGAAAAGGTCATCAGGGGAAGATCCAGGAAATGAGAAGATAGAATAGAAGTTTAGAATCAAGAGATCTTATACAATCTTATGCCTCACAAATCTATTTCATTAGGAAATACAGCATCTTATATATGACTTGTAATGGAAAAAATGTGGCAGAGTCAGGAAAAACTATCATACAGTGGAACAAGGTTAGCAGGAAGCCACCCATGCAATGTTGTACATAGGCAATATCTCAAGTCAAAAACAGAGCACGTAGTAGCCTCAGGACTGATAATCATAGCCTCTTAGGTAGAAAGAGATGAATTCTCAGGAAGTTGCAGATCTGCTAAGGCCCTAGTCCCAGACCATTATTGGCCTTGCTAAGTGTGTTCCTCATTTTAGACAAGAAACTATATTTCTTCTTCATAAATCAGTTCTACCTAAAAGAGTTCCCTCAAGGCTCTGGTTCTAAGTTATTATTGGCCTTATTAAGCATGATCTATGTTTTATAAAGGAACTACAATTCTTCTCCATACAAGAGGGTCTCAAGGAAAACTTTAGATTGGTGTGATCCCCCTAAATTTTATTATTTTCTTGACAATAGTCAGTGGATGCAGCAAGAGGACATTGATATCCAGAATTGAGTCTATTCATGTAGATATTGAATCTAACAACTTTATGTCATGCCTCAGTACAAATTTCTCCTACAATGTTTTCCATTCCATTTATGCCATTTAGTATATATTTACTGATGCTTCATTATCTCTAATTCTTTGTTTAATTTATCTATGTGTATAGTATTCTCATCATTGTGTCATAAGCATATTGTAATTACAAAAACCAAAGTTCGTTGTTGACACTTGAGTGGTGTGAGCATTTCAGACTGAGCAGAACATTTTGTCTTTGTAGAGCAAATCTGAACCTAATTCCCCTCATTATGTGAATATCAATGTTCTTGGATGTAATTTTCTTATTCTATCTCTCCAGTATCGTCTACTAACTTAACTGTTTACTCATGGTACAAGTATCTACTCTCTCCCACTTACCCAGGCAATAAACCAGAGTTCTGAAGAAGAGTGATGTCTTGATATTTCCTGAGTCTAGACAATGGAGATGGTGATAGCAACTCAAATCTAGAAGTATGGATTTTCTGGGTAAGTGATAAAGAAAAAAAGGTTTATCTTGGCTCAGTTCTGACTTAAGGTCTAGGACTTATGTCTTATCATTACCTTTTTCTGTAAGAATTCCAAGGTAGTCCAGGACATCACATAAACCCAGACAGATCTGGACATGTATGTGGCTTTAGTACTCTCTCTATTCTTACAAAGCCATCACAGGCAACTGTAGGAGCTGCATCATATGTTAACCATATATCAGCCTCTAAATGATTGCTGAATTGAGTTTTATACTGTCAGCACTTAATAAATGAAAAATAAAGCTTACATTTTATTCAGTGAATCTACGTGGATCACACTACGACCATCACAGGACCATTCTGTCACTTAAAAAGTAAACTGTATTGATGAGTATAGGTGGAAATTTGGAAAGGGCTGCTGCCATATCAGTAGAAGGCATGGAGTTTTCAAAGAAAAATGAAGTAAGAGTCTAGGTCCTGAGCAGTAATTTCTGGACAACCATGAGAACTTCAGCTAAGTGCACTCAGAACTGGGGACACAGATGTTGCAGGAACATTTCCTGCCCATTGTATTTGTAGTAGAGCTCTGCCATTGGATAGAGAAGAGGTAGGGAGAGCTGGGGGTTGGGAAGAAAATGAGGAAGAGAAGCAAGATGGAGGCAGACATCCATGTCTCTAGGAGTCTCGGGTAGTTATTCATGTCAAAAGGTTAGATAATGGGCAACAATTCTAATTGTGTGGGCATCTTTTGTATTGAGTATTTCCTGATATATAAATCCATTGGATAATCTTTAAGCATTAAGAGTCTTCGTTTTACTGGGTACCGTGAGCACAGTGGATATTGTCTAGGATTGAGCCAAACATTATGAGGGTGACAGAGTTGGTCTAAGAGCCATACTTAGAGACATAGAGTCCACAGAGCTGAGTGGCAGAGACAGCAGCCACACTAAAGTCGTGGAGCCAGGGATGGAGCTCTTGGGCTGGTGCTTCTGTCACCATTAGTTTGGGAACATAAAGCGGGTACATGGCCAGGGAGCTAGCTGGAGCTAAGCTGCACTGTTTTTCAAATACTTCCTGCTACACACAGACACAGTAGAATTGCTGGGGCTTGCTGGCCAACAGCCTTACTTGGGAATTCAGTGAGAGACCCTGTCTGAATAGGATAAAGTAGAAAGTGATGGAGCAGACCCATGATGTCCTCCTCTACCTTCAGCATGCTGCACATCACTGTATATGTTAGCCCCTGCCCACACCATAAACAAAACTTAAAAGAGTATTGAGTGTGTTGCCAACTTTCCATTGACCTATAACTGAAGTATGATTCAAGCACAGGTTTTCAAAAATAAGCTTATATCCTCTAGGGAAATGGTATTTTAATATGTAGTGTTCTATATCTGCTCAAACTCTGCTCTTATTCCAAAGTTTAAAAGATGACTGACTTCTAATTTGGCAAAAGAGTATCTGCTGCTTATTTAAGTCAGAGATATTTCCTCCATTGTATGCTTAATACTCTTTCACAAATCTTCCTTTGTCTTTGAATTTAGTAGGAGCATAATCAAATATTGGTGCATATCTATAGAAGGCTTCAGGACTGCAACATGATCACATTAAATTTAATAAAACAGAACTCTTCTACTGCAACTGATATTCTCCATCACACAGAAATTCAGAAATCTTTAATGTCATATGTTGTTCACTTTTCTATTTAAAGATGGACAGACTGTCTTGTTTGAAGCATTTGCCCAGATATACAAAATGTAAGAAGAGAAAACTTGCATTATAGTAATTGCAATCAAAGAATCTCCATTTATTAGCGTCACTGTTGTTTTTTCATATTGGGATTATTCTAGCTTCATCTTTATTGCTGTGGTGAAATACTTTAAGCAAGAGGAACTGAGGGAAGAAAGGGTTCATTTTATATATACTTTCAGGCCACTATCAGGCCATCACTGAGTGAAAGGAAGGCTAGGTAGGAACTGAAGCAGGAATTTGAAAGAAAAACCACGGAAGATACTTGCTGGCTTATTTATCCACAGGCAAGGGACATGTTTGACCAGAATTCTTGTACAGCCAGGACCACCAGCATAAGAATAGGATCATCCATAATGAGCTGGGCCTTCCCATATCAATTAACAGTCAAGAGAATCCCGGAAATGAATTTTCATAGGCCAATCTAATGTAGGTAATCCCGCAATTGAGATTTCTCCTCTCAGATAACCATAGACTGTGTCAAGCTGACAGTTAAGCTAACTGGAATCTAAGCTTTAAAAGTTTTCCATACATAATATAAACTATTGCATATGCATAGAAGCTTTAAATGAAGCATGCTAATTTTTACACAAAGCCAGTTGAACAAAATAGCATTTTTAAAAAAGAGAACATAGAACTTTCAGCAGCAAGTATTGTGTTCAGAGCAATATTAAATAGCATTTATTTTACCATGTAAATATTAAAAATGGAAAATAGAAGTCACCATGCTTAAATTTATTCTATATGAGATAAAATAGACTTTACTACACATTGTGTGGGAAAACAAAAACATGTTGCATGATTCTAAAAGAACTGAATCTACAACATAATATCTCATTTGCAGGAAACACCAGTGAATCTAAATATGTAAATCAAGTACTATCAGAAACAACCTAAAGGTAGACTGATACAATAAAAGCTAAGAACTCTCACTTTCACAAATGAGCAAATTAATCTAGATTTTAAAAAAGTTTCAAAAACACTGGAACTAACTAGAATATTGTCTGATAGACTTTTATGGCTTTGCTAAGAAGATATCCTGACTTAAATACCTCCTCTCCTAGGATTAGCTTTCATGATACCATAAGAAGCCATGCAAGCCTCCAGAGGAAGGAAACAGCCAACTGTTCTACTTAGCTATTGCAATTATGAACCACAGCAACAATGAACACAGCATGGCAATTCCATGTTGTGGTAGTGTCACATATACCTTGGCAATAACTATTAGCTCTCTAATTGGACTTAAGACCTATTCAACAAGAAGAAAAGCATACCTGGTATTGGAAATCTACCCATAGCTTGTAGAGCCATGGATCCTGGAGGAGAAATTACCACTACCACTTTATTAAATATCCCTAGCTACATTCTAAATATTTGTTCTTATACTGATATGTAAGTATAGTTTTTAACCCTCATCAAGGAAACTTCTTTTTGCAGCAGATGGAAACCATAACAGAAAAATACAACCAATCAAAATGCAGAGTTATGATTCCAGTCTTAATGGATATGTCTACAAAATAAGTTCCACATCTAAAGCTCAGGCAATATTGCAGAAGAGATGACAGAAAGATTGTAGGAACCAGGGGATTATGGCTATGTCTCCTAGTAATGTTAGATGATACATTCATAAAGTCTAACCAACATGACTGCCTAAACATGATCCAAATGTAGACAACAGCAGGGGACCAGAGAAACATCATAAGGCCTCAACCCTATACAAAGAACTACAGGTAACCAATGAATACTGAAACATGGAGAGATAGTTTTTCCCAGGGAAAGCACATCAATTGCTTATCCAATACCAACCAGTTAATTGTAGGCATATTAATGGATTTCATTTGGGTTCTTTTATCTCGATTTCCCTTCCAAACCTTATCCACTCTAGTCTTTTCCAATTCCTCAACCCTAGGTAGAAGAAAAAGAAGGTTGGGGGCAGGCATTGAGTTCTATATGCTACTTCCTGCTGCATAGGGACATAGTTTCTTGGGGCAAGTCCTATAATTGTCATCAGGATATTCAGCAGTCCAGCAAACCAGTCATAATAAGTGAGGCACCAGGACAAGCCAGTAACAGCAGGATGAATCAGCAGTAGTGGATAACAGCAAACAGGGGGAAGCAGCAGCCATCACTGGACCTACCAGTGTACTACCATTTATACCCTCTCAAGTGTTCCCAGAATTAAACTATCTGAGGCTGGCACAAATCACACTCCTGCCAGAGCATCAAACATATTGTAGATAGCTGATGGGGACAATCTGAAGCAGTCCCATATCCCACACCTGGGATTAAAACAAAAACATCATCACATACCATAACTGAGTTTTTAAAGAAACCAGAATTCTCATTATAGTCAAGTATATATGTGTATATTTATATTTGTGCAACAGCAATTAATGAAAAAGAAGCCATGAATTTGAAAGAGGGCAAGCAGGAATATATAGAAAGGAGGAAAGAAAAGGGGGTGGGACTATGTAAATATAGTATCAAAACTAAAAGAGAAAAGTATAATATAGACCAAGTTATTCTGTTATCAGATCCCCGAAATCTTATGACAATTTTTACTTGAAATTCTAGCTATATTTGGGACATCTTTGTCACACAAAATTATGTTTGTTTTGATGAAAGAAATTGCATTCCAGTTTTATACATAATTTTGAAGATATTGTAAAGAATACTCTGATTGTTAATTGCTTTGTCATAATATGTAATTGACTAAGTACATTTTTCCACATGTATCCTTTTAATTATCCACTCTTTTGCCTGTAAAAAAAAATTGTACAAACTTGTATTTCTGTAAACTCAACATAAATTGAATTCTTTTCTTATTCACTTGATAGAAAATTTCAAACAAGCATGACTAAGTAGCAATCCCACTGTTTTATTTCCTGCATTTTATAATTGAATTAGTATGAAGAAGAAACTATAAAGTGAAAAAAATATATGGACTAGGTTTAATTATAGGATTCATCAGGAGAAATAGCCACGTATTTAAAAAATGTGTTTAATAATAAATTACATGTCAAATAGTTATATGTAAATAAGTTGATTAAGAAATATCTCAATGGCCTGGCAGTGGTGGCACACGCCTTTAATCCCAGCACTTGGGAGGCAGAGGCAGGAGGATTTCTGAGTTCATGGCCAGCCTGGTGGTCTACAGAGTTCCAGGACAGCCAGGGCTATACAGAGAAACCCTGTCTCGAAAAACCAAAAAAAAAAAAAAAAAAAAAACCTCATTGAAAAATAAGTCAAAATTTAATGACTGAAACAGTTTGCTCAAGTCCAAAGGCAATGATCCTTAAGAAAATAACTCTTACTAGGACACTTCATTACTATGGATGGGAGTTATATCCATATTTCTCAGACATATCAATTGGAAGTTCTTTTGTTAAAGGCAAAGAAAATACCCTAAATCATAGATAATATAAAAGACTAATACTGGTGGCGCTGTTATTATTAGAATTTTATGCGGTCATAGAATGTTCTAGTAGGTACTACTAAGATAAAAGTCTTAAGAATGATTGTTAATTTCCAGTGCAAACTTGTTGAACTTTTAGACGTGGATGCAATCACTTAGCATTTTTCCCCCAGAGTCTGTAAGTGATTTATGGACAGGGAACAAATGCTCATTTTATGCTCTTATTTACTTGAAGGAGATTTGGAGATATTTTATTTATTTATTTATTGTAGGTCACATAATGTGTTTCCTTATAAAATATAAAAATGTTGACACTGAGAAACAATTTTAAAGAAATTTCACTTCTTATCTTATATGTTCAAAGCAACAAAGCTGATGAACTTCCTCTGTTTTATATTGACTAGTAACATAACAAACATAACATAACATAACATAACATAACATAACATAACATAACATAACATAACATAACATAGCATAGCATAACATAGCATAACAAAGTACTGCATTAGCTACTTATCTCACTGTGTAACAAATACCTGGCAATGACAATTTAAAGAAAGAAGGGATTATCTTGGCTCACAGTTCAGGAAACAGTCATCCATGGAGGGGTAATTATGGAAGCAGCAACATGGAACAGATGTTTATGTTTTAGTTACAGTCAGGGAGATATAAATGCTGGTACTCAGCAGTTTTTATTCTTTTGATTCTATCTAGAAATCCAGAACATGAAATGGTTCTACCTACAATTAAGGTACGTTTTTTCTTCTTAATGAAACTGATCTAAATTTCCTTCACAGTGTTCCATAAATCCCATCAAGTTAACAACAAATATTAAACAGCACATGTACACTATTTTATTACTTTAGGTAGAAAAATATTACTGATGAATCTATGTTCTTAGTACACATAATGACTCCCCTGACTATTCTGCTACAAGTTACTCTCTTGGAATTTTTTTTATTATAACTATCATCTAAGACATAGCAGTGTCTTCTTTCAAAAATAATATTGGAGGAGGTGCTGCACGATGACTCAGTGGGTAAAGATGTTTGCTACCAAACTTGATGAGTTGAGTTTAGTCTCTGAATTTTACATGTTGGTAGGCAGAACAGACTCCTGCAAGTTGTCCTTTGACCTCCACACATGTACCATGTGGCACTGTCATCACGCACATATACATACACGCAAAAGTATTATACAATGTTTTTCTATAGCTATTTAAATGGATAACATTTCCATATGAATTAGCTTGTGGAAAGATTAAACATGAATATTCTAATAGCTATTATTCATATGGATACATTATTTTGCATGTGTGAATGATTTTGTATTTCTTAGTCTGTTTTTTATCATGTGTTTTATGATATGAATTACTGCCAATTTTCTTTGGTTTGTGAATAATTAATTTTTAGAGGCTTATGTTCTAAGAGAATATTCTAATTTTTGAAAATAAATCTTAATTAGCTGCCTAGTCATTTCTATATTTAATGTAAACACAAAAGCTTTATTTGCAACTGCCTTCTCTGTAAGGAACATATACTCCTCAAATAAGATCTAAAAGTCCTTGGTGACCCTCGGAGCCACAGAACATTTCTACACTCAGATTGTTTTGGGGTTTTGTATGGACATTCCTGGGGCAGAGTTTCAAAGAAGGTCAGGGAAAGCTGACTATCACCCTGAAGAGATGATGGAATCAGGAGCCATGGTGGAAGGATAGAATGGATCAATGACAGGACAGAAGAATCATACCAGGCTATTTGGTCACGAAAACATGTTTCATGATAACTCTCAGTTACAGCTGCAAGGGAATAGCAAAATCCACCCTCCCACTTTCTAAGTCTTGCTCATTCTATATAAATCCCACTCACACACCCCAATTGTGATGACCTTTTATAATCACAAATGTCAACACAGAGTTTTCTAGGAGTAGTTTCTGTTTGTGGGTTTCTGTTAATGATGGCAATGGCTGACTGCTGTGTTGTTTGTCTACTGAAGAAAAGGTCATGTGTCCAGAAGACAACCAACTGTTGTTTAAAAAAACAGTAGAGAAACAAGAGCTGTCATCAGGGAGGACCATGAGAAACTGGAATCATACTTTTTAAAATTTTCTGTGAATACCTTTTATGACATCAACATGGAGTTTGAGGCCATTGTTCCTTCAAGTAAGGCTGGATAACTGCAGCTGATGAGAAATATTTTTGGATTTTGTTTGTTTACTTGTTATATTTTGTTTTTTAATTTGTAATGGGTTTCACACTATAGTCCAGGCTGGTGATCTACTTGATTTAGCCTTCCAAGTTCTGGGATAACAGACTTGTGACAACACAACTAGATTCATATGATTTATAAATCAAATGGTGAATTGTGAATAAAGTTGGTTCACGAAGATCATATTTTTCTTTCTGATGTAACTTTAACCTTCAAACAAATTGTTGGCCTCTTATGCTACATTCCACTGAAATGTAGGATTATTATAACCTTCGGTTGCCAATTTTAGAGACAAAAATTGTATCATGTACAAGGATAGAATGATCGAATAGGGTAATCACTTGTCTACATTAAAAAGGCATAAATGTCTATGGAAAATAGAAAATAATTGTTTATGGACCATTGTTAGTCTTTAGATGCAATATACAATGTCCACTGAGAGGACATTGGTCTTTTCTGTACCTACTTTCCAAACTATATTTAAGGATGTAAGCAATCTAGAGCCACCCTGAAAGACAGAAGGAATAGTATCAGTAGACCCAACTGAAAAAAAAAATCTTAGTCACTATTCATTCAACTAGATTGTTATTTGAACAAAAAGGTACAGAAAAAAACTATGAGTGCTACTTTCCTAAAGCCACATCCAGGTATTAAGATCAAAGGGAGAGTGAGCCTGATGTTGGCATAGAACTAAAGCAAGTAAATCAGTGACAGGATTCAAGTCCACTTCATCACACTGCCTAAATGGGATTCGAACTTTCAGATTAAAGCTCACAAAAGACAGTCTCTAAATGAAACAGTTTGTAACAGTGTACAGGGTCCCAGTTTACACAGCAGGTCTAGAGAAATGAAAATGATTGGTGATTTCTGCCTTTTAGAATCCAAGTCAAGGAAGTGTAATGGGCCTGAGCAGAAACTCTTCAGGCTGTAGGCCCCTGCACTCTTCAGTAAGTTCATGCAATCTTGAATTCTTTTTACAGGCAGTAGAGTAAGTTCACACAAGTGCTAAGGAAATAGGAACTAAAATACTGACTAAGTCTGGACTTAAGGAAAAAGGAAGACATAATGAGAGTCACATGAAATCAAAGGAGGTAGTGATATGAACATATGAAAATATTCATTTTTGGAGAAACAGCACATAAGACAAAAGAAAATCTTATGCCACTGCCAAGAATGGGCAGCAGGAGCCATCATAGAGTAGAAAACGCAGAAGAAATAAAAAAATAATTTTCTTAAGATTAGTTGATGTGAAGTTTCAACAAAAAAGGGAGATAGCTGAGGATGGAGTAACTGTAATTAATAATTAAGCTATTTATTAATGCTATAATTAACTCATGATTAGAGATGCTACAATATTGAATTCATGTGCAGAAAAACTGTATTCTTATTGCACAAAAAGCAAGCATCCCGTTAACAGAAATTCTAGAAGACAACATGTCAGGAGAAAAACACAGTATGTTTGAAAAATTGTTTCTTAGTTGAAGAAATATCAGTATTTAAAAATTAAGACTTTCCAAGAAAGTAGAATAGGAAAACAAGATTTTATAAATCTTGGTAAAAATTCATGAATACTAATTTGCAAAGGAACATAAAGAGAGCAAAGAGGAGAAGCCTCATAAATGGGTTCGTAGCTGTTGAGCTAGAGATTAATGGACTGTGTCAAAATGTCTACACTTTAATGAAAAAAAATGATCCTAGACTTATACAGAAAAGTATCACTAAACAATTTAATGTGTTACATGAGCATTTAATGGAAGAAAAATAAACAGTGCAGAAGAAAATTATGAACCTCTAAAGAAGATGTTGGATGTAAGAAAGAGTGACAAGACCAATACCAAATAAAACACTGAGGGCAGTGAATGTAGCAAAAGGAATAACTGCTAAGAAGAAGAGCCTGGAATCAGAAAAAAATAAGGAGTAAACTACATATCAACAGAGGGAAGAATGAGTAATGTCAAGTACTATGCAAGTGCTTACAATTTTTCAACTCTTCTCTCTCTTATTCCAGGCTCTCTTGCTCTGGCCCAAAATTATTTATTTATGTGTTTATCTATTTATAATATATAAGTATACTGTAGCTGTGTTCAAACACCAATAAGAGGGGATCAGATCTCATTATGAATGTCTGTGAGCCACCATGTGGTTGCTGGGATTTGAACTCATGATTTCCGGAAGAGCAGTCAGTGCTCTTGACCGCTGAGCCATCTCACCAGCCTGCAAGTGCTTATTTTAAATGATTGGTTTTTACCTTTACCAAGTTCTTAATATACTTTTATAAATTTAAGAAAATTTTCTAACATGATACTATAAAAGAGAAAGATAATTACTGACCACTCAAAGAAGCAAAAATGATGACGATAGATTAACAAAACATGAAAGGTTTTGCAGGAAAATAGTTGCCTTATTTTAATGTGAAGAGATAAGAAAACTCAAATAGTTTTGAATATAAAGATAATCTTTTAAATCACTTATTAAAAGCCATTTCATTAAGAATGAATGAAAATAATACAGTCATGACTCTTGATTCAGGAATGCACCCAAGCAAGCTGGAAATGCATTCATATAAGACACCACATTAATGGAGTAGCAGAAGCTAGAATCATTTGGTACCTTCTTAAATCATGTAAATTTTATGTTTGTTCTTCTGAAAAGAAAACCTCTAGATTGTTGAATTTTTAAATTACATATGCATGTAATTAATAATATATGTCCCAATAGAATTAAATGTATTGTTGTAAATTTGAGATTAATTTATGCTTCATGAGAACAAATTTATAAAGCTCTAAGAAAAAACAACATAGAATCTGTCCTAAATTATCATGTAATCTCAATGCAATTGTAATAGAAACTATAGTTAAGCTTTTTTGAACTTTATAAGTACCTCTTTAAAGATTGAAATAAACATTTATAATATATTAAAGGTTTAGAAATTCATCTTGCTCTTTCATAAACTCTTTAGTAGCAAAGAGTTTTTTGCAGCTTACTTATTAAAGTAATAATGTTTATATTATTAAAGAGATATTACCAACTATTAACATGTATTATGAATAAGACAGTATTACAAAATGGAGATTCTAATTGTATACATGAAACAAATAACTGTGTTATATAATAACAAATATAAAATAAACAATCTAGATTAGATAGAGATAGAGAAGAGGGGGACACTGGATGGTTTAGTGGGTATAGGGCCTCCTGAACAAAGATGAAGACATGCGTTTAGATTTCTAGCAACCATGTTAAAATCTAGAGGGTGGCAATCATGAATACAATCTCAGCCCTAACACAGGGGAGGATGTGCGGATTTCTGGAGCTCATTGTCTAGCTACCCTAGTTAGTTGTTGAGCTTCATGCTCAACAAGAGACTCTTTTTAAATAAATGAGATAGAGCATTATTAGGGGCAATACCTAATATTGACTTCTCACCTCCATGGACATACATGATCCTTCCCTGCTTCCATATACCCAGATCTATAAGAACAGAGATTGTGAAATGATAGGAAAAAATGATGGTTGACTTAAATATAATGCATCATATTTTTAAAATATTAAATGAAATAAAAAATAGCAAGTGATGTAAAAATAATTTACATGCTTGCAGAATATTTGTAAAATGTCTGTTTTTCTTTTAAAGTGATATAGTATAAAATGTTCTCATTTTATTAGGAAGAAATGAGAAATAATTGCTTTCTTAGGGTTTTATGGCTGTAATGAGATACCATGATCACTACAACTCTTATAAATGAAAACATTTACTTGGGGCTGGATTTCAGTTCAGAGTTTTAGTCCACTATCTTTCTGATGCGAAACATGACAGCACAAAAGCAGACACGGTTCTGGAAAAGCAGCTGATCATTCTTTGTCTTTATCTGCAGGCAGCAGAAAGAGAAATGGCCTGAGCTTCTGAGACGTCACAGCGAATGCCCTAGTCATGCACCTCCTTCAAAGCCCCACTGACTTCAAGGCTACACCTACTAATAGTGCCATTCCCTGTGGGCCTAAGAGGGTCATTTTCTTTCAAACTACCTTTCAAATCACATTCCACTCCCTTGCCCCCATAGGCTTATTGCCATATTATAATGCAAAAGGCAGTTAGTCTAACTTTAAAATCGCCAAAGTCTATGAGATTGAATCATATTTTAAAGTCTAAAATTCTAAGTCTCTTTTGAGACAGACTGCATACTTCTAACATACAATCTCACAGGATATATACTGCCATTCATTTTTGGATAAAAAAGGAGCATAGTGAGGAAATACTGGACCAAACCAAGACCAAAAACAGCTGCAAAAACTCCAAATTCTGCATGTCCATGTCTGATGTCAAAGCCCTCTTCAACTCTCCAACTCCTTTCTTCTTTGTTAACTACAACACTCTTTTTTCTCTTAGGCAGCTTTGCCAAATATTCTCTGACTTTGCTATCTCTAATATCTTGGGGTCTCCAAGACAATCCAAGTTCCTCTTTCTCAGGTTCATACAATGTCCTCCGTAGGCTTCCATGCTAGGATACCCTAGACACATTCCTGACTTCAGCTGCTTTCCTTAGTTGCAGAATTCCACAAACTATTTATTCTATCCTTAACTCTAAAGCCTTGTTATCTTTCTGTTCTTGAATCCCCTAGATCCTCCAGTCCTTCATACTTGTCTTCCACAGGGATCCCGGAGCTTTGCCTAATGTATGGCTATGGTTCCCTGCATCTACTCCCAGCAGCTGCCAGAGGAAGCCTCTTTGATGATGACTGGCCTAAGCACTGCTCTGAGTATGGCATAATAGTATTAGTAATCATTTCATTGACCTTTCATTCTTTTTTTTTTTCTTATGCCAATTGTGTTTAGTTCTACCCCAGGTCACTGAACCATCCAATTTCTGGTTCCTGGCCATCAAGGAAGTGTCAAGGCATAGACTCTCTCTCAAGGCAGGAGCTTCAGTTTAGACCAGTCATTGGTTGCAATTCCTACCATCTGTGTACCTCCATTGCCCCAGCACATTTTGTAGGCAAGGCAGGTTGTAAGTTGAAGGCTTTTTGGCTGGGTTATGCCTGGGAACACTTAGGGAGGGACCCATGGTTCCAGCTCTATATGCAAGGGAGGATGGTCCTGTCAGGTATAGGTGGGAGAGGAGATCTTTGGTCCCATGAATGCCATGCTGGATGCCATGTGTGGGGGAATTCGAGGGTGGGGAGGTGGGAGTGGGGAGTGTAGATGGGGGCATATCCTCATAGAAGCAGGAGAAGGGGGAATGGGATAGGGGGTTCCTGGGCAGGAGGGAGGAAAAAGAGGTAAGGGGAGAACATCTGAAATGTAAATAAAATATCCAATAAAATTTTTAAAAAAGAAAAAAAAAGAATTCTCTATTTATACCTATACTCAGTGTTTTAATTGGATTATTTGAGATTTTGATCTTACTGTCTGCGCTACTGATGTTCTGTTTTGGAAGTTGTTTCCTATGCTGATGTATTAAGAGATATTACTAACTTTATCTTCTTTCAGTTTCAGTGCATCTGATTATATTGAGGGTATTGATTCACTTGGACTTGAGATATCCAGTTAGACCAGCACCATTTATTGAAGATGCTCTCTTCCACTGTATATTTCTGGTTTCCTTATAAAAAATCAGTTATTGCTAGGTGTGTAGATTTATGTCTGAATCTTTGATTCAATTATGTTGATTATTCTGTCTGATTTTTGCAAATACCATATGGTTTTCATTACTATAGCTCTATATAATGGAGCTTGAAATCAAGGATCGTGATACTTCTGAAAAATTTTCATTATTCAGAATTGATTTAACATCCTATCCTGTGGTTTTTGTTTTTTCACATGTAGTTGAGTGTTGTTCTTTCAAAGTTTGTAAAGAATTGTGTTCATATTTTGATGGGAATTGCACTGAATCTCACAATTGTGATTGCTTTTGTTAAGATGGCCATGATTACTATTTTAATTCTATGGACTCATGCATGGAAGATCATTACATCCCTTGATATCTTCTTTCGATTTCTTTATTCAAATATTTGAAGTTTTTGTCATACAAGTATTTTACTTGCTTGTTTGGGGTTATCCCAGAATGTTTCATATTATTTTTCCTTCCCATTTGCTATTTGTATATATAAAGTCTACTGATTTATCTGTGTTAATCTTGTATCCAACTACTTAACTAAAGTTATTTATCAGCTTTAGGAGTCCCATGGTAGAATTTGGGGGTTTGCTTATGTATACTATCATATCATCTGGAAATAGAAATATTTTGAGTTTGTTCTTTTCAATGTGTATCTCCTTGATCTCCTTCAGTTTTCTTACTTACCTAGCTCAAACTTTAAATATTATACTGAATAGATAAGGAGAGAGAGGACAGTTGTGACTTGTTTCTGCTTTTAGTAGAACTGTTTTGAATTTCTCTCTGAATAATTTGATGTTGGCTATCAGCTTGCTGTAAACTGCTTTTATTATGTTGAGGTATGTTCTTTGTTTTCTTAATTTCTCCAAGACTTTTAACATGAAGTTGGCTTCTGTCAAAGGTTTTCTCAACATCTTTTTTTTTTTCAGATTTGGAAAAGATCTTTACTAACCCTTCATCTGATATAGGGCTGATATCCAAAATACAGAATGAACTCAAGAAGTGGGCAACAAACCAAACAAACCAAGTGAATAAAAAAAAGAAAGAAAGAAAGAAAGAAAGGAAGAAAGAAAGAAAGAAAGAAAGAAAGAATGAAAGAAAGAAAGAAAGAAAGAAAGATAAAAAAAGAAGTTCCAAGCTAAATATAAAGTATGTAGAGTTCTGGACAGAGAAGTTTGTTTCCTCCTCCTCCTCCTCCTCTTCCTCCTCCTCCTTCTTCTTTTATTGAAGAATCACAGGATCTAGCCTTTTATTGACCAGTGAAATTGTGAAGCAAGGTTTACATAGCATCACAACTTGTCTGTGATCTTCTTCTCATTGTGAGCAACTGGATCTTGAGAGACAGTACTTAGCATTAGAATAGGATCTGCATCAGACAAAACCACTACATTTTCCCCATTTTGTATAAATAAAAACGGCTCTTTCTCTTATAATCATAAAACAGTATATAGTAGGAACAATAGTGAAAGCTATTTTGTAAGAGTTACATTTAAAAAGCCATCCCTTTGTATTTGAAAATTTAAGAGAAAGTTATCTATTCTATCTTGGTAAGTTTAGAGTTCTGCACCTAAATCATTTTTTCATTGCTAACTTAAGCATTTAAATCCTCTAATTTTTATAATTTTTAATTACCAACCCTAAAACATCCATTTATACCTTTTTTCCCATTTGAATTTTTTCTTTTTTTATTGGATATTTTATTTATTTACACTTCAGATACCATTCCCTTTCTCAATTTCCCCTCCCTAGAAACCCTCTATTACCCATATTACTGGGATTCTTTATAATTGTCAAGGACAAGGGACTGTGGAAGGGACCCATGGAACTTTAAAACAATATCTTCATAAAATAAAAAAAGGGGAAGGTATATCCCCATATACCACAAATTTATTTAAATCATGTTCTTTTTATTTTTAATTTTAAAAAAATATTTGAATGCCAAGGAACTCTCTGCTGAGTGTTTATGGCATTCTACAACTAGGCATATTTATGCATAGGTGAAAGGGAAGGATCCACTTACTGGCAAATGGCATGATCCCAATCAGGTATCTAATATAGGGAAGAGGGCAGGTTTGTGTTTTTTCTGCAGGATGCTGAAGGAGCATGGTGGCTGCCAGAGAGATGGGTGAGACATGCTGTTGCCTGGAAAATGAATGATGCAGACCTGTGAGCCTGCTGAGTGCCCTGACAATGGTTACTGGGAAGCTGTATTGGACATATGTTCCTGACCCACCTTTGCTTACCTATAACCCTGATGGGACAAGCTGCATTGCTTCAAGTTTTCAGACCTTGTGGAACAGAGAATCAGAAAGAGAAGTTATAATGACTCTTGTATCTTTCTTAAATGTGACCAGTTATTTGAACTTAGTCATGTACTTGTCTAGAAATCAATGGACATAACAGTCTCCATTTCGAAGACTGGCTCTTGACATTTTCAGAGACATTATTTGAAAGTTAGCTGCAGCTCTCTGTGTTGTTATGTTAGCAAGAAGTTTGAGCACTATCTGGATTTCAAACAAGTGTTAGTACATGTGCTAAGACTCTTTTAGTTGTCAAGTTAAAATTACTTTTGTTTCTTCTACAGTATTTAATGTAAGTTGCATTGATTGTATACTTTCTAATTGTGTTAGTGTGTTAAAATCCAGAATATCAGTTACAGAGGTCTATCAACCAGCTTTTGTTTTATTGCCCTGAGTATCACAGAACCTTGGTCTTCTGAAAAAAATCTTGCAAGTACTGGAAGAAGTGAGTCAGGCTTTAAGCAGAAGCAAGAGGGTAGTCGGCTTGATTATTGCTGATATAACAGCTTTAACTATATTAATTGCTAGCACCACTGCTTCTGCAGTTGCTTTGACACAAGAAGGTAAGACAGCTACTTTTGTTAATCATTTAGCAAAATAAAATAAAATGTTACTAATGTGTTGAATATACAAGAGAAATTAGATAGGCATTTGGAACAACAGATTGATGCTCTTTATCTTATTCAAATTATTGGAAGGAATTCAAGAGTAAAGAGCCATCTTGAGTGTAATGCCAAATACCAGTGGATTTGTATTACTTCTAAAATTTTCAATGATAGTCATTAAACTTAGAAAAAAGTTTAAAGACAAATGCATTGTATTTGGTATAATTCTAACTCCTCTCTGGATGTTTTAATTTTTCATAGTAAACTTATGAATGTAAAGGATGTTGCTCTGCTGAGCGTTGATGTGGCAGATACTGCTGATAAAATTGCCCATGGCCTGACATTAGTATTTCTATTTTGGTCAAGCTTCAAGAATAACGTATATAGCCTGTTTGTCCTGGGAATACTTTTATTCCTGCCCATTGTGTTAAAGCTTGTCTTTAACAACTTCAACATATTGGCAGGCAAACTATATGACTTGAATCTGAAAATGGGCCTACAGACAGACTTATTAAATTAACAGTCTGGCAAGCCAAGGACAGGTAAGATTCTGCACAGAGCCTTACCACCCTAAGACAGAAATCCATTGCTTTTGATAATGCATATTCCATGATGGGTAAGGAAAGCATTCTTGGCAGAACAACCTAAGACAGGCTCAGTCTTGTTTATAAAATAAAAAAGGGGGGATGGTGGAGAGCTTTTGGGGCTGCTTGGGAAGAATCTGACATGGGCCAAGGACAAGAAAATGGGCTGCTTGGCAGGAATATTTAATTGGCCAAAGACAAGGAATTGGGCTTCAGGCAAGAGTATGACATTAGGCTAGAACAACGAAGTAATTTTAGGTAGGAATCTAAATCTTAGGCTAGAACAAAGAAATAATTTCAGGCAGTAATTTAAATTTTAGGCTAGAACAAGGCAGTCAGCTTCAGACATGAAAATGACTTTGGGCTAGGACAGGGAAGTTGCCACAACTATTTTCATCATCCAGATAAGCCCTTAGAAACATTAATCACAGGAGTGGTCATGGAATTTTGTTTATTGCCTCACTTATTCTTTGACTATTTGTGCTTTCTTAACATCTAATGTGATGGTCGGGTGAGTATTTTCTTTCATTCAGTTTGTTTATATGGTGGATTACATTGATGAATTTTCAAATATTAGACCATGAATCTCTGGGATGAAGGCTACTTGATCGTGGAGGATGATGTTTTTGATGTGGTCTTAGATTTTGTTCGCAAGTACTTTATTGAGGTTTTGTGCACCAAATGTTCATAAGGGAAATTGGTCTGAATTTTTTGTTCTTTTACTTGTTGAGTCTTTTTGTGGATAAGCTATCAGGGTAACTGTGACCTCATAGAATGAATTTAACAATGTGAGTTCTGTTTCCATTTTGTGGGATACTTTGAGGAGTATTGGTACTTGTTCTTTGAAAGTCTGGTAGAATTCTGAGTTGAAACCATCTGGCCCTGGAACTTTTTTGTTTGGGTAACTTTTAATGACTGTTTCTATTTACGTAGGTTTAATAAAATATCTGATCTTGATTTGACTTTGGTGAGTAGATTTCATGGAGTAACTTAGCCTAACATTTTTTATTCTTTTAGATTTTAAAATTTGATGGAGCACAAGTTTTAAAGTATGAGCTAATGATTCTTTGGATTTCCTCAGTGTCTGTTTTTACATCCCCCTTTCTGTGTTTCCATTTTGTCATAGTGTATATTCTTTCTCATTCTTTTAGTTAGTGTGCATAAGGGTTTGTCTATTTTATTGATTTTCTTCAACTCTTTGTTTCATTGATTCTTTATATTGTTCTCTTTATTTATATTTTATTAACTTCTGGCCTGAGTTTGATTACTTTCTGCCATCTACTTTTCTTGGGTGTGTTTGTGTTGTTTTGTTCTAGCACTTTCAGGTGTGCTGTTAAGTTGCTAGCGTGAAATCTCTCCAGTTTCTTTATATGACATCTAGTGCTATGAACTTACTTCTTAATGCTGCTTTCAGTGTTTCCCATTACTCTGAGAAGGCTGTGTATCATTTTTACTGAGTTTTAAAGAATCTTTAAATTCTTTATTTCTTTTTTTAATCTAAAAATACTAATTTTAATTAACATTTAAGGAATGCCTGTAATGTTATCTCTAAGGAACTGATTATAAGCTCAAGGCTAGTCTACAGTACATGGGTACATAACAAGTTCAAGACCAGTCTTGGCTTTATAGGATTCTGTCTCAAAAAAAAATTTTGTTTTTTGTTAAAACTGTGAATAAACCCACTTTTCTTTTCTTTTAAATGTTAATTAAAGACTTTATAAATTTGGTAATGCTCAATAACAAGATGCCCATACAATCAGAAGTGTAACTCAATAACCGACCTAGATATATCAACTACCTTTTACTGCTGGATACACGAGATCATCACCTCCATGTTCCCCCCCTTTTCTCTCTCTCTCTCTCTCTCTCTCTCTCTCTCTCTCTCTCTCTCTCT